>NC_080736.1:19184558-19534181 GCF_019097595.1 Hemibagrus wyckioides | reverse complement strand
CACACACTTAAAAAAGGTTCTAAACTGCTCCTTTCATTGTTGCTGATTTTCTGATTTTCTGTCATTTAAATTGTAATTTATTGACGGTCCCTAAGTGTCACATCGCTGAATGTCTGTCGAATATCCAAAATCAAACTAACTTCCAGTGTTCCTGATACCGAGGTGAAGTTTTCAGTTGGATATTCCACAGACATTCAGCGGCATGTCACTTAGGGACCGTCAATAAATAAATTCAATGATAAAACCCAGGAGCCCCAATAATTTACATATCACTTGACCCAGTAGCTCCCAACCTAAGCAAAATAAGACACACATAATTTAGATTAATATCTGTATGGAAACAATAATATTTTGTCAATAGATTCCACTCCATGTGACACAGTGGCTCCAAACCTAAGCTGAACTGGATCTCCTAGCGCTAAAAACTGTATATAAATTTTAACTGGGTTATGTAAAGTGATAATAGGCCTATTCTATTTCCACTTGGAGGTAAAAAAAAAAAGTGGTTGGCGTGGTTGTGGTCCATGATAATGGGTCAGCTATGATAATGATCAATATTTAACCCACCAGATACCGAGCCACTATTAATCAGAGTGTAAATTTTCATGACCGGACCACGGATCAGCGAACATAACAGCAGTCAGCACTTCACTAGACTCTAGAATAAATGAGCAATAAGACAAAAGATATTAAAATGATATTAATTAGATTAAAAAGTGGTTTGTATTATTTTGTCTTTTGTACTAAAACAATTCTTCTTAGGTTCGTTGTCACTGGGTCACGTGGCATGGAAACTATAGGAAAAAACTCCTGAGTTTTGTTTTATTCAAATGGTAATTTATTGACGGTCCCTAAGTGTCACGTCGCTGAATGTCTGGTGAATATCTAACCTGAAACTTCGGTGTTCCCGGTGGCGAGTCACGATTTACAATCAGCGATGAGTAATCTCAGAGCATCACGGATAGTTTTATCCTCAGTGGACTTCTGGTTGGAAAATGTTCTCATGATGGTTCTGTGAACTATATCGCTTATCAATTTCCCAATAAATCGCACAACCTCTTCCGTAAACACTGCGACGTCATACGATCCATTCCGCGTCATCTAGAGTGTCCTAAAGCGCCGCCGCCGATTGGTCCGGCGAAGAGAACCGAAGCTTCCTGTATCAGTCTGTGCTTCGATCTAGACATGGTGAAGATGGGTGCATGGTTCGATTTTCCATTTTCGTTTCCTTTCTTTTTCCATGTAGTCGGTGTTAAAAACGGCGGTAGGTGAGTTCATTGTAAACCAATAGAAATAAGATTGTTTCTGTCGTAACTGATGGTATCCGTGGTGAAAAAAGGAGGTTTATAATGTCTGTAGGTTTATTCCTACTATTTGATTCAGTGTCACATTTCCGCTATTTACTGTGTACGATAGTAGCAGACCTCCTGTATGTTACCATTTGTTACTAAAATATGTCATTAACAATAAACAAATGAAGTTATCTGTTTAAATCGAGCTCAATTTCATCACTAAACGATATCGGAGATGTTCTCGACCCTGTTTTTGGGGTTTGGTATTAGGTTGATCTTCGATGAGGAATAATGACGGACATCTTGTGGTTATTTATTTAGATTTTTGCAAATGTATTTAAACCCTTGTATGTTTCTGTTCTTGATGAATTAAACGCTCTGTTCCGTTTATCACCAGTTGTTACCGAGCTGTTTCTAATACTGCGGTTTATCCAGCCGCTCTTTCTGAAAGCACGGTTAAACTAGCTGCACGTATATTTCAGTGGCGCGGCTTTTAGACACGTAGCGGTAATAGCGCTGAAAGGAAAGCCAGCGTTCGCGAGCTCCTACACCACAGAACCAGAACTTCATACAAAACCATCATTTACAATAAAAGATAAAGAATATTCAATATTACCGTATATCTCCAGTCTAATTTACACTAATTTACATTTATGTGTCTAATTTACACAGGAATCAGTTTTAATCCATTATAAAAATAAACAGTTCAGATTGTTAGTTGATCAAATCCACTTAGATCACTTCATAACGATCTACTCTATGTTCAAGATAAAGAACTGTTAGTTGATGAAGTTAACTCACATCACTTTATAATCACCTACTCCATGTTCCCAATAAAGATCAAGCAATTTTACTGTGGATTTAAAAAAAAACTTCATCAAATTCACCATATCTGTCAATATAATTGTCATGAGGCACTTTTTAATCCATTCATCGATGTTTTCTTTTTCTTGGAAATTTCTTAACCCATGTAACCTGCACTGGCGTCCTCTCAGCATCTCCAGTCGAGACAATTAGCCTAAGAGACTAATTATTTTATGGCTTTTTATGGTTAATGCTGTTCAGGAAACCTGTCATCATTCAATCAAATGTATAAAAAGAACAGAGAGAAATCCCTCAGTAACTTTTACCTCAGACTTCCTGAGGAGGATATATGAGGATTTTGTTTATATATTTTATCACCTGCTCGTGCTCCAAGGTAAACTGTACAGTTTGAGTTATATTCAGTGATGGCGCTGATGTTCATGATATCATTAGCTTAAAGTCTTTTGTCAGGAGATTGTTTTTGTAATACATAAACAAACAGGGAAAATAAGAGCTAGTTTAAGTGTTTCAGGAAGAGGATCGGTCTTCACCCATCATTTGAAGACTCAGCTGTTCGGACATCTATGGGAAGTTCTTTCCATTGTAGTTCAATGTACTAATTTTCATAAATCTACATGACATGATAACAATAAGACATGAAACTCATATGACAGCATGGCATAAACAACCAGATGTAAAATTATAAGTAAAATTCCTACACACTGTACACACATTATGCAGAAGCACAGTATAGGTGGACATCACAGAGTGAAGAGAAGCTGAAGAGATATGATGCTTATGTAGGCCTGTAAGCTGTGTATAAAAAAGAACCATTCTTGTGGCTGGTAATAACTAAAACAAGTGAGGAAAACACCAGATATATAGTATTCAGTGTATAAAGATAGTGAATGGCAGTTGAGAAGAGATGTGGTGAAACTAGGGCCTGATACATGATAGTACATGAAGTAAAAAGTCAGTTCTAAGGTAAAGTTAAGTAAGTTAAGGTAAACTGACAGAAAAAGAGCAGGCCGAGGTAAATGAGAGAGCAATAGCATTGATAAGAAGAGCAAATAAGTTAGGAAAAAAAAAGTAACAAGTAAAACTAAGTCAATGAAAGTAAGAAAATAAAGACAGCATATAGAGGTAGATAGAGGGGACTCTGAGTTCCGACAACCACCTCGGTGCCTGAAGAGAACAGAGTCTTGATGTATACCTCCCTCTTACCCTGAGAGATGGGTGGGACCAGTGGAGCAGTGCTAGTAGATCCAGAGGAGCGAGGTGCAGAGTGAGGAGTAATAAGAGCCTTGGGGTAGAGCTGATCCATTCTTGGATTTATAGGCAAGCGTCAGTGTTTTAAATCTGATGCAGCTACTAGAAGCCATCATTTGTAGAGGATGAATTGAGTTCAGAGGTAGACCTGCCAGTAGAGAGCTGCAGAAGTCCAGTATCTAAATGACCAGAGACTGAACAAGCACCTGAGCAGTCTGTGTGGATAAAAATGGCAGAATACTTCTGATATTGTACAGAAGAAACCGACATGGCGTGTCACAATAGCAACATGTGCTAGCTATGGTGTTGTTAGCTGGTTGCTATGCTAACTAGCAAGTTCGTTGCCAGGGTGTTGGTAGGTGTTTCTCATGATATTCCAACATTAATTCCAATCTTTCCAAAAAGCATAGGATCACTATTTGTATAGTATATAACTAGCCTGTCTCATACTCTGTATATTGTGGTCTTTATTTAATTTTCTCTATAACACTGTTTGTAAATTAAATGTATCGTGTAGTTATTTTATGTCTGTACTTTTGAGGGTCACCAGCAGCCGGCACAAAATTTATAAAAACATACTTAGCCTATAAATCTGATAATTCCTGTATAATTTCCTGGATCTAAGAAGAACACTATGCTGTCTCTGTCAAGGGAAAATACTTAAGTTATAGAAGCGTGTTTCTAAAGCACAAAATAACCGGATGCTTGTGTAAGAAAGGGCGTTCATCACACTGTTCTCATTCAGTGAAAAGGAAGAGACTAATTCTAAATGAGGAGGTGTCATGACACAATGCGCTTCTCAACGTCTGTGTCTTTACTGTTAGAGTCATAAAGAAGCTCATAACTGCTTACGAGTGCAGTGCAGTGAAGGAGGAACAGGCTGATTAAGACCGTTAATATTCATTATAAAGAGTAAGATCGATTCATTTTGTATTTATGAGGATATTTTTGGTGTAAATTCTACACGTGGTGGATCTTCGAGTGTCAGCTGTCTGAAGGCTGATGTTTTCCAGAATGTTGAGAAATATTACAGTAGCAGCGATCCTCATGTTACTGACAGGTAAAGCTTTTCCCATATTTCATCTCTCTCTCCTGTTTTACTGTGCTGTTGTGTTTCTACTGCAATAATTCAGAAAAAATTCTCCCACATGTCTGTGTGTTTGGAAATATTTTATAAATTTGACATGATTTGGGTGTAGAGAAGAACATTTGTAGGATGTTGGAGAGTAAAAGACAAGAGTTATGGAGCAGGAAACATGGAGCTGGGCACACACTATGTGTTTCTGAGGACAGCAGCAGCAGCTAACACTGGGGTTAGGGTCTTGCTGGTCCAGTGCACTAGTTATTACTTTATGCTCTGAACTCATTTTACTTTGTGCTTCTGGTGTGTGTGTGAGTGTGTGTGTGTCCTAAATGTTGTGAAAAACTATATTAAGTTCACAGCAACAGGATCAGCAGCTTAACACAATAAATTCAAAATGCTTTCCTTTAACACTGATGAGCTTGCGGTGTGTGCTCGAGCCCTCATCCTGTTCCTGACTTCGGCTCCATTTCTTTTCTTTTTCCATGTAGTCGGTGTTAAAAAGCGGTAGGTGAGTTCATTGTAAACCAATAGAAGTAAAGAGTTTCTGTCGTAACTGATGGTATCCGTGATGAATAGAAAAGGAGGTTAAAATAAAGGAAAGTGTAAAAAATGTGGTCACAGCAGCTGACCTCACCAGCCACTATTGTAATAAAGCAGTTTAATGAATATTGTATAATGTAAAGTTTATTTGTACTATTTGATTCAGTGTCACATTTCAACTGTTTACTCTTGGTTTTTATTTCCTGGTGTGCCTGTAGTGCATGTATTACGGTAATAAACAAAAAGCTGAGTGTGTAGAACACTATCAGATTGATTTTGTAAATAAAGATTATTAAAAAAATATTATTATTATTATTATTATTATACTTTGACTTTAATCTCACTCAGTGTTTTGCTTCATTTGCTTGGAAATTTCTTAAACCATTTAACCTGCACTATCGCCCTGTCAGCATCTCAGCAAACCTATTTGGTTACTATGGTGTTGCTAAGGTATTCCAGTGGTTTGCTCTCATATTACTGGTTTGTTGCTATGATATTTCATGTATACATTTACCTTTCTGGCATTTGACAGACCTTATCCAGAGCGACGTACAAAAGTGTTTTGAAGTCTCTATGGATAAATACATCACTGGTTCACTAGATCACAGACTTGGGATATCATTAGCTTAAAAACTCTTTCGGGAGGAGATATAGCAAATTGTTTTTGTAATCCATAAACAAACAGGGAAAATAAGAGCTAGTTTATAAGTGTTTCAGGAAGAGGTTCGCTCTTCACCCATTGCATGAAGACTCAGCTGTTCAGACATCTAGGGAAGTTCATTCCACCACCTCGGTGCCAGAAAAGAAAAGAGTCTTGTTGTATACCTCCCTTTTCCCTGAGAGATGGTGGGACCAGTGGAGCAGTGCTAGTAGATTGGAGGAGTGAGGTGCAGAGTGAGGAGGTAAGAGCTTTGAGGTAAGAGGGAGCTGGTCCATTCTTGGCTTTTCTAGGCAAGCGGGAAGCCAGTGGAGGAGTGTAGAAAGAAAAGGAAGCGACTAATCTAAAATATAGTTGCAAGCTTAACGATGATCGAGGCCCAAGCAATGGTGCCATTGCCACCAAGGTGCACCAGACAGCGTGGGCACAGTGGGTACATGCATTTAAAGGGAAATACCGAAAGGACAAGAGTGACAATTGGGGTTCATGAAACTGATAACAGCAATGCACACTGATGGCTTAAAAAGAAAACTGCCTCTCTGTCTAAACTATATAGGACAAAAGTGACAGTTTGGGTGTAATGAAACAGATCATAGCAATGTCCAGTGATATCAAAAGGGACAATGACTCTCCCTCTAAACCAGTCACCCAGAAAAATGTATACACATTTCAGTAAAAAGAAAAATTTGTATAAATATTTTATTACTAAATTTATATGTGTACGTTATAGATTGATATATATGATGATATTCTGGTAATATGGTAATTTTAATAATATTATACTAATATAATTTACATCATACTATTTTCTTTTCCTGAAGTGTATATACAGTTTTGGTTCACTCTGTATATATAAATTGTGAACATGAAGCCATATTTAAAAATTTAAAAATAAATGGGAAAGAGCCTCTAGTGGACATAGTCTAGTACTGCAGGAGTCAGGCCAAAACCATGTCTAGTTAATTGGCTGATAAATGTAAAAATTTGTTGTGAGCCGTTTGAGCATCACAAAATCATGAATCTAAGCAAACTTACTCACAACCAGTTGTTCTTTCTACTGTAAAATGTTTTTTGAAACATTAGGGCTTTCCACTGTTAAGATATAAGAACATTAATTTTCTTCTATTATGTCCTTTTTTACATCCTCACCATAGCAACATCATTCACAATATCACAAATTCCTTCACAGTTTCACATCAGCCATGTCTTGCTATTATTCTGACTAATTTTCAACCAAATCAGGTGAAAGTAAGGGACAAAACATTAGATTTCTAAAAGTGACACACTTCCTGCTGCCAGTTGGTGGCGCTAGGACTGAGACTCGCAGTATTCATGTCCCTGTGATCAGCTTTCTTCTCTTAACATAAAGTCGAAGTTTGATGTACATCAGTCAATAAACACAGAAGTTATTAGCCACTTCCTGTTTCCTTTTATTCGCCATAAGTTTAAGGGCTCCTCACGGCTGAACCGTTTGAGATATCAAGAATCCCTTCACAATTTTAGATCCTCAATGTTTTCAGATCATATTGGATCCTGTGTGGTCAAAATCATATAAATCCCTAGGAGGAGTATATCAAACTGACCTTTCTCATAAACATTTGCACTCTCTGTGTGAAATATTTGGAACATTAGGCCTTTCCACTCGTAAGATATGAGAAGATTCATTTTCTTCTATTATGTTCTCATGTAAATCATCGCCATAGTAACATGATTCAAGGTGTCAAAAATTCCTTCACAGTTTCACATCAGCCATGTCTTGACATTATACTGACTGATTTTGACCCAAATCAGGTGAAAGTAAGAGACAAAATATTAGAGATTTCAAAAAATGACACACTTCCTGCTGCCAGTTGGTGGAGCTATGACCGAGACTACGCAGTTGTCATATCTGTGTGATCAGCTATCAATGCTTAACATAATCTTAAGGTTTCATGTAGATCACTTAATGTACCCAAAAGTTATAGCTACTTCCTGTTTTGTTTTATTCGCCATAAGTTTAAGGGCTTCTCACGGCTGAACCGTTTGAGATCAAAACATCCTTCACAACTTTGCATTATCAATGTCTTGAGATCATATTAGCCTGGGTTTGGTGGTGGTTGTATCAATGTCTTGAGATCATATTAGCCTGGGTTTGGTGGCGGTTGTATCAATGTTAGAGATCATATTAGCCTGGGTTTGGTGGCGGTTGTATCAGTGTCTTCAGATCATATTAGCCTGGGTTTGGTGGCGGTTGTATCAATGTTAGAGATCATATTAGCCTGGGTTTGGTGGCGGTTGTATCAGTGTCTTGAGATCATATTAGCCTGGGTTTGGTGGCGGTTGTATCAATGTTAGAGATCATATTAGCCTGGGTTTGGTGGCGGTTGTATCAATGTCTTGAGATCATATTAGCCTGGGTTTGGTGGCGGTTGTATCAATGTCTTGAGATCATATTAGCCTGGGTTTGGTGGCGGTTGTATCAATGTCTTGAGATCATATTAGCCTGGGTTTGGTGGCGGTTGTATCAATTCCCTAGGAGGAGTATTTCAAATTCCACTGGGTGCGTTTTGCAAACAACTCAAAATAACTGACTTCCTGTGGATTAGACTTAATGTCATGCAATGTGAAAGTTGTTCAGTTCAATGAGATCTAAGTGTGTACCAAGTTTTACATGGATACGTGCAAGTGTGTGTCAGCTGTGCAGCAAGATTTTCCAGGGGGCGCTGTGACGGGTATGTGCCACGCCCAGGGCTGAGCCACGGTGACCTCCTAATGGCTGCAGATTCCAACCTGTCTGCTGATTTTCATGAGTTTTTGAGCATATTAAGACCCCCCAAAAGTGTCCGGATGATTGAGAAAAAAAAAAAAAAAAATCCTTAGAAGAACAAGAGGGCCCTTCACACTGCTAGTGCTTAGGCCCTAATTAGGCAGATGTCATGACACAATGAGCTTCTCAACTTCCCTCTCTTTACTGTTAGAGTCATGAAGAAGCTCATAAATGCTTACGAGTGCAGTTCAAGTGAAGGAAGTACAGGCTGATTAAGACTGTTAATAATAACATTCTTGTGTGTGTGTGTGTGTGTGTGTTAAATGTGGTGAAAACACTATATTAAGATAAGATATCACAGTAACAGGATCAGCAGCTTAACACAATAACTTCAAAACGCTTTCCTTTAAACACAGATGAGAGTTTATTATACTGTTCTAATACACAGAACTGAACTAACACATAAACACACACAAAGATCACAAACAAGGGTTTAGAACAGAGATTAATATGAAATGAATATTGGAAATGAATCCATGTTGTTAGCAATGTGTGGTATATGTCAAACCATGAACTGAATGAACCATCAACTTATCAAATTAATCTTCTGTTAGTCCTTTAGTACTAGTTAGTACTAGTTTCTTTAAACTTTGTGTTTAAGTTCACCAGTTCAGAGAATCTAGAGGTCCTGTACTTGTCTTTACTGGTCTCTGTGGATGGGGAAATCCCTCATTACATCATTTGACTGGTGGGTTTCCAGTTGATTTTATTTGTTTGTGGTCTGGAAAGATTTTCAGTAGCAGGAGTTTTTATAGAGTAAAGTTTGAATTTTTGAGATTTTTGGATATAATATAATGAAATGCTCTCATCTTTCAGAAATCATTCAATGAACTCAAACATTCCAAATAAGACATATAGTGGATGTTAATACACTGGAAACATGACAACCCTAACAACACATGCTAAATAATCAAACAGCAAATGCTAGCTATACAAAGCTATGGGTACAAAATAAAGCAGAATAATGGATGTAAATAGGTGATTGTTGTAGTTAATGTATCGTTTTTATAGTCAGTTTTCTGCCTCACAGTATTTATATTATTTTCATTGACACAGAATAAACACATCTGAGCTGCGAAATGTTTATAAAGACACAAAATTCAGTTCTGACTTCTTCCTTCCTGTGTGTACCTCTCTGTGTGTTTCAGGTGTACTGGGTATAGAGTGTTGGGGTGTGACTTATACTCCTGAACATGTGTGTGCTCTGAAAAACACATCGATTAATCTTTCCTGCTCTTATAAATATCCTGCAGGCCTCACAGTGATAAAATCAGTATGGTTCATTAAATGGCAGGGTGGTGCTGACCCTGAGGATGTGAGAGAGGATGAGGAGTATCAGGGTCGAGTGCAGTACACACAGAGCTCCCAGAATGACTGTAGTCTGAGAATCACTAACCTGAGAGAGAGAGACGCTCAAACATACAGGTTCAGATTCTACACTGATCCTACAGGAAAATACACCGGAGAACCTGGAGTCACTCTGTCTGTCACAGGTAATGTCACACTATTATACATTTATTTAACTACATTTATACAGATGAAGGAAATGAAAGTAATTCTGAACCTAAATTAATATTTGCAGATCTGAAGGTTACAGTATCAGACTGGTACAATGGCAACAAGAAGCTGAGCTGCATCACCACCTGCTCTCTGTCTAATAACCCCACTTACATCTGGTACAAGAACAGACAGCGTCTTACTGACCAGGACAGAAATGAACTGTATGTCAGTAGTGGGAATGCAGGCAGCTACTCCTGTGCTGTAAGAGGACATGAGGAGCTTCGCTCTCCTGCTGTCTGTAAGAACTCACTTTAAACTTCACTCACTCTGTCATCATGGTGCTAAATGTAAAAAGTTGAATACTCTTATCTCTAACTTTTTTAAATGTTTAAGTCCATTCAGATGCATGTAGATAGAAACTCATATCAAATAATAGTTTTAATTTTCAGTGTAAATTTTAAATATTAATCTAAATGTTATGTAAACATTAAACATACAGTAAATATTCAATTTAAAATGTTATATATAAATGATAAAACTAAACTTAAAAGTACATCCAAATGTAAATGTTAAATCTAAATCCAGATCTTAAACATAAATGTTTGTATACTTATCGCCCTCTCAGAGTGTACATCATGTGAAAACACAGTGCCTGTAGGGTTGCCAGGTTTACACTGTACTCTGCTAGTTTTGGAACAAAGTTGAAGTAAAAAGCAGTTCTGCTGATGGAATTTTGGTCTGATTTAAAAACAAGCCATGATAGGCGAGATCATGTTTTAAAGCAAATAAATTAAAAAATCCATTTTTACAAATAGATTCAGAAAGTCCTTTTTTCTTAATTTTAACTTAATTCTTTTTTTTTTTTTTACATTTGGACAATATCTGTTAGATTGCAGTAAACTCTCATGCAAGTCATGCTTTAGTTTTCTTTTTCTTTCTTTCTGTCTTTTAAATCTAAAATTAATTTCGTGTGTTTCAGGTGTTTTTGATGAGAAGCGCTGCTGGAGTGTGACTTATTCCACTCAGACTGTCTGCTCTCTGATTGGCTCATCAGTGAACATACACAGTTATTACACCTTCCCTAATAATTACAAGGTTACAGAAGTGTTGTGGTTCATTAAAGAATATGAGGATGTGAGAGAGGATGAGGAGTATCAGGGTCGAGTGCAGTACATACAGAGCTCCCAGAATGACTGTAGTCTGAGAATCACTAACCTGAGAGAGAGAGACGCTCAAACATACAGGTTCAGATTCTACACTGATCCTACAGGAAAATACACCGGAAAACCTGGAGTCACTCTGTCTGTCACAGGTAATGTCACACTATTATACATTTATTTAATTACATTTATACAGATGAAGGAAATGAAAGTAACTCTGAACCTAATTTAATATTTGCAGATCTGAAGGTTACAGTATCAGACTCGGGTAGTGGACAAATCAAGCTGAACTGTAACACCACCTGCACTCTGTCTAACAACCCCACTTACATCTGGTACAAGAACAGGACAGCGTGTGTCTGAGTGTAAATCTGCCTCCTGCTCTGTAGCTGCAGTCGGTGGTGTGGTCAGTTACAGCTGTGCTGTTGAAGGTCATGACAGTCTCCTCTCTCCTCCAGTGTGTGAGTGTGGATTTTACTCTCCTCAATCAGAATCCATCTACATGTCTATCAAACACTGATCCTGAACACACAGCAGCTGATTCAGGTGTTTTATTTCTAATCAGATTCCCCTAAAAACACCAGAGCAGTGGTTCTTCCCTCTGGAGACACAGTGGAGGGAGATTCAGTGACTCTGAGCTGTAGCAGTGATGCAAACCCTCCTGTTCTCAGCTACTCCTGGTTTAAGCAGAGTGCAGCTGCAGACACACTGCTGACAACAGGCCAGAATTACAGCATCAGCAACATCAGCTCCCAGGACAGTGGAGTGTACTACTGCACTGCTCACCACCAGCTGGGAAACCACACCTCTACACCAACACACCTGGATGTGTTATGTGAGTATCATGTTTTGATCTCAGTGTATTGAATATTATCTGAACATACTTGACAGTGTAACATACACTAAATCTTTAAATAATGCAGCTCAGCTTTGCAGCACTTAAGGTCCAGACTAAAAAGACCTTGCAACAAAGAATTAAACCACCTTTGCATGCTTAAAATCTTACATTCTCCCTGCTGTTTCATGTTAGCATACGAGTTCTCCAGCAGTGTCACTATTAAAAATTTGAGGATAATTTCCACAACTACAGGGAAAGGATTGTTGCTCCACAAAGTTATTGTGGTCAAGGCCATTCTGTCCACAGCTGCACCAAAGTTGATGCAGTATTATCCATCTTGAAATTATTTGGCTTGGACAAACAGTGTCTTCACCCTATTATCATGTGCACTACACAGCAAATAAAACCTCCATGCAGCTTCTCCACATTAAGTTAAGGCATTAAAGGTCTTGATCTACTTCTGGAGTGAATAGATGTTCATATGACTTCACATAACAACCACAGACATTGCAGTGTCACACAGATGGCAACTGTGTAAACTTCAACAACCACACTATATGACAAATTCCCTGATCAGAACATTTATATGCACAGCTATGATGACACCACAGACCCAGTATGCTAGCTTGTACATTTACGAGGTGGTTTTGTAATATGTATTTCTTGAAAATCTACCCAATCAGATTCCCCTACAAACCCCAGAGCAGTGGTTCTTCCCTCTGGAGACACAGTGGAGGGAGATTCAGTGACTCTGAGCTGTAGCAGTGATGCAAACCCTCCTGTTCTCAGCTACTCCTGGTTTAAGCAGAGTGCAGCTGCAGACACACTGCTGACAACAGGCCAGAATTACAGCATCATGAACATCAGCTCCCAGGACAGTGGACTGTACTACTGCACTGCTCACCACCAGCTGGGAAACCACACCTCTACACCAACACTCCTGGATGTGTTATGTGAGTATCATTCCTTGATCCCAGTGTATTTGTGCTGAATATTATCTGAACATACTTGAGAGTGTAACATACACTAAATCTTTCAGTACTGCCGCTCAGCTTTGCAGCACTTAAGGTCCAGACTGAAAAGGCCACAAAAAATTAAAGCATCTTTGCATGCTTACAATTTTGCATTCTCCCTGCTGTATCATGTTGGGATATGAGTTCTCCAGCAGTGCAGGTGTCACTATTACAATTTTATGACAATTTCCACAACTACAGGAAAAGGATTGTTGCTCCACAAAATTATCCATCTTGAAATTATTTTGCTTGGAGACACAGTGTCTTCACCCTATTGTCATGTGCATTATGCAGCAAACAATACCTCCATGCAACTTCTCCATCTTTAGTTAAAGCATTAAAGGTCATCATCTACTTCTGGAGGATTAGATGTTCATGTGGCTTCACATAACATCCACAGACATTGTGCATTGCTTCTGCAGGCAGTGTCACAAAGATAGCAGCTGTGTGAACTTCAATGACCACTCTATATGACAAAACCCCTTATGAGAACATTTATAAACACAGCTGCAAATAACCCACAAACACGGTATGCAAGCTTGTACATTTACGAGGTGGTTTTGTAATATGTATTTCTTAATAATCTTCTAAATCAGATTCCCCTACAAACACCAGAGCAGTGGTTCTTTCCTCTGGAGACACAGTGGAGGGAGATTCAGTGACTCTGAGCTGTAGCAGTGATGCAAACCCTCCAGTTCTCACCTACTCCTGGTTTAAGCAGAGTGCAGCTGCAGACACACTGCTGACAACAGGCCAGAATTACAGCATCAGCAACATCAGCTCCCAGCACAGTGGACTGTACTACTGCACTGCTCACAACCAGCTGGGAAACCACACCTCTACACCAACACACCTGGATGTGTTATGTGAGTATCATGTTTTGATCTCAGTGTATTGAATATTATCTGAACATACTTGAGAGTGTAACATACACTAAATCTTTAAATAATGCAGCTCAGCTTTGCAGCACTTAAGGTCCAGACTAAAAAGACCTTGCAACAAAGAATTAAACCACCTTTGCATGCTTAAAATCTTACATTCTCCCTGCTGTTTCATGTTAGCATACAAGCTCCAGCAGTGTCACTATTAAAATTTGAGGATAATTTCCACAACTACAGGGAAAGGATTGTTGCTCCACAAAGTTATTGTGGTCAAGGCCATTCTGTCCACAGCTGCACCAAAGTTGATGCAGTATTATCCATCTTGAAATTATTTGGCTTGGACAAACAGTGTCTTCACCCTATTATCATGTGCACTACACAGCAAATAAAACCTCCATGCAGCTTCTCCACATTAAGTTAAGGCATTAAAGGTCTTGATCTACTTCTGGAGGAATAGATGTTCATATGACTTCACATAACAACCACAGACATTGCAGTGTCACAAAGATGGCAGCTGTGTAAACTTCAACAACCACACTATACGACAAATTCCCTGATCAGAACATTTATATGCACAGCTATGATGACACCACAGACCCAGTATGCTAGCTTGTACATTTACGAGGTGGTTTTGTAATATGTATTTCTTGAAAATCTACCCAATCAGATTCCCCTACAAACACCAGAGCAGTGGGTTCTTCCCTCTGGAGACACAGTGGAGGGAGATTCAGTGACTCTGAGCTGTAGCAGTGATGCAAACCCTCCTGTTCTCAGCTACTCCTGGTTTAAGCAGAGTGCAGCTGCAGACACACTGCTGACAACAGGCCAGAATTACAGCATGAACATCAGCTCCCAGCACAGTGGACTGTACTACTGCACTGCTCACCACCAGCTGGGAAACCACACCTCTACACCAACACTCCTGGATGTGTTATGTGAGTATCATTCCTTGATCCCAGTGTATTTGTGCTGAATATTATCTGAACATACTTGAGAGTATAACATACACTAAATCTTTCAGTACTGCAGCTCAGCTTTGCAGCACTTAAGGTCCAGACTAAAAAGGCCACAAAAAATTAAAGCATCTTTGAATGCTTACAATTTTGCATTCTCCCTGCTGTTTCATGTTGGGATATGAGTTCTCCAGCAGTGCAGGTGTCACTATTACAATTTCATGACAATTTCCACAACTACAGGAAAAGGATTGTTGCTCCACAAAATTATCCATCTTGAAATTATTTTGCTTGGAGACACAGTGTCTTCACCCTATTGTCATGTGCATTATGCAGCAAACAAAACCTCCATGCAACTTCTCCATCTTTAGTTAAAGCATTAAAGGTCATCATCTACTTCTGGGAGGATTAGATGTTCATATGGCTTCACATAACATCCACAGACATTGTGCATTGCTTCTGCAGGCAGTGTCACAAAGATAGCAGCTGTGTGAACTTCAATGACCACTCTATATGACAAAACCCCTTATGAGAACATTTATAAACACAGCTGCAAATAACCCACAAACACGGTATGCAAGCTTGTACATTTACGAGGTGGTTTTGTAATATGTATTTCTTAATAATCTTCTAAATCAGATTCCCCTACAAACACCAGAGCAGTGGTTCTTCCCTCTGGAGACACAGTGGAGGGAGATTCAGTGACTCTGAGCTGTAGCAGTGATGCAAACCCTCCTGTTCTCACCTACTCCTGGTTTAAGCAGAGTGCAGCTGCAGACACACTGCTGACAACAGGCCAGAATTACAGCATCAGCAACATCAGCTCCCAGCACAGTGGACTGTACTACTGCACTGCTCACAACCAGCTGGGAAACCACACCTCTACACCAACACACCTGGATGTGTTATGTGAGTATCATGTTTTGATCTCAGTGTATTGAATATTATCTGAACGTACTTGAGAGTGTAATATACACTAAATCTTTAAATAATGCAGCTCAGCTTTGCAGCACTTAAGGTCCAGACTAAAAAGACCTTGCAACAAAGAATTAAACCACCTTTGCATGCTTAAAATCTTACATTCTCCCTGCTGTTTCATGTTGGCATACGAGTTCTCCAGCAGTGTCACTATTAAAATTTGAGGATAATTTCCACAACTACAGGGAAAGGATTGTTGCTCCACAAAGTTATTGTGGTCAAGGCCATTCTGTCCACAGCTGCACCAAAGTTGATGCAGTATTATCCATCTTGAAATTATTTGGCTTGGACAAACAGTGTCTTCACCCTATTATCATGTGCACTACACAGCAAATAAAACCTCCATGCAGCTTCTCCACATTAAGTTAAGGCATTAAAGGTCTTGATCTACTTCTGGAGGAATAGATGTTCATATGACTTCACATAACAACCACAGACATTGCAGTGTCACAAAGATGGCAGCTGTGTAAACTTCAACAACCACACTATACGACAAATTCCTGATCAGAACATTTATATGCACAGCTATGATGACACCCCAGACCCAGTATGCTAGCTTGTACATTTACGAGGTGGTTTTGTAATATGTATTTCTTGAAAATCTACCCAATCAGATTCCCCTACAAATACCAGAGCAGTGGTTCTTCCCTCTGGAGACACAGTGGAGGGGGATTCAGTGACTCTGAGCTGTAGCAGTGATGCAAACCCTCCTGTTCTCAGCTACTCCTGGTTTAAGCAGAGTGCAGCTGCAGACACACTGCTGACAACAGGCCCAGAATTACAGCATGAACATCAGCTCCCAGGACAGTGGACTGTACTACTGCACTGCTCACCACCAGCTGGGAAACCACACCTCTACACCAACACTCCTGGATGTGTTATGTGAGTATCATTCCTTGATCCCAGTGTATTTGTGCTGAATATTATCTGAACATACTTGAGAGTATAACATACACTAAATCTTTCAGTACTGCCGCTCAGCTTTGCAGCACTTAAGGTCCAGACTAAAAAGGCCACAAAAAATTAAAGCATCTTTGCATGCTTACAATTTTGCATTCTCCCTGCTGTTTCATGTTGGGATATGAGTTCTCCAGCAGTGCAGGTGTCACTATTTCAATTTTATGACAATTTCCACAACTACAGGAAAAGGATTGTTGCTCCACAAAATTATCCATCTTGAAATTATTTTGCTTGGAGACACAGTGTCTTCACTCTATTGTCATGTGCATTATGCAGCAAACAATACCTCCATGCAACTTCTCCATCTTTAGATAAAGCATTAAAGGTCATCATCTACTTCTGGAGGATTAGATGTTCATATGGCTTCACATAACATCCAGAGACATTGTGCATTGCTTCTGCAGGCAGTGTCACAAAGATAGCAGCTGTGTGAACTTCAATGACCACTCTATATGACAAAACCCCTTATGAGAAACATTTATAAACACAGCTGCAAATAACCCACAAACACGGTATGCAAGCTTGTACATTTACGAGGTGGTTTTGTAATATGTATTTCTTAATAATCTTCTAAATCAGATTCCCCTACAAACACCAGAGCAGTGGTTCTTTCCTCTGGAGACACAGTGGAGGGAGATTCAGTGACTCTGAGATGTAGCAGTGATGCAAACCCTCCTGTTCTCAGCTACTCCTGGTTTAAGCAGAGTGCAGCTGCAGACACACTGCTGACAACAGGCCAGAATTACAGCATCAGCAACATCAGCTCCCAGCACAGTGGACTGTACTACTGCACTGCTCACAACCAGCTGGGACACCACACCTCTACACCAACACACCTGGATGTGTTATGTGAGTATCATGTTTTGATCTCAGTGTATTGAATATTATCTGAACATACTTGAGAGTGTAATATACACTAAATCTTTAAATAATGCAGCTCAGCTTTTGCAGCACTTAAGGTCCAGACTAAAAAGACCTTGCAACAAAGAATTAAACCACCCTTTGCATGCTTAAAATCTTACATTCTCCCTGCTGTTTCATGTTAGCATACGAGTTCTCCAGCAGTGTCACTATTAAAATTTGAGGATAATTTCCACAACTACAGGGAAAGGATTGTTGCTCCACAAAGTTATTGTGGTCAAGGCCATTCTGTCCACAGCTGCACCAAAGTTGATGCAGTATTATCCATCTTGAAATTATTTGGCTTGGACACACAGTGTCTTCACCCTATTATCATGTGCACTACACAGCAAATAAAACCTCCATGCAGCTTCTCCACATTAAGATAAGGCATTAAAGGTCTTGATCTACTTCTGGAGGAATAGATGTTCATATGACTTCACATAACAACCACAGACATTGCAGTGTCACACAGATGGCAGCTGTGTAAACTTCAACAACCACACTATACGACAAATTCCCTGATCAGAACATTTATATGCACAGCTATGATGACACCACAGACCCAGTATGCTAGCTTGTACATTTACGAGGTGGTTTTGTAATATGTATTTCTTGAAAATCTACCCAATCAGATTCCCCTACAAACACCAGAGCAGTGGTTCTTCCCTCTGGAGACACAGTGGAGGGGGATTCAGTGACTCTGAGCTTGTAGCAGTGATGCAAACCCTCCTGTTCTCAGCTACTCCTGGTTTAAGCAGAGTGCAGCTGCAGACACACTGCTGACAACAGGCCAGAATTACAGCATGAACATCAGCTCCCAGGACAGTGGACTGTACTACTGCACTGCTCACCACCAGCTGGGAAACCACACCTCTACACCAACACTCCTGGATGTGTTATGTGAGTATCATTCCTTGATCCCAGTGTATTTGTGCTGAATATTATCTGAACATACTTGAGAGTATAACATACACTAAATCTTTCAGTACTGCAGCTCAGCTTTGCAGCACTTAAGGTCCAGACTAAAAAGGCCACAAAAAAATTAAAGCATCTTTGAATGCTTACAATTTTGCATTCTCCCTGCTGTTTCATGTTGGGATATGAGTTCTCCAGCAGTGCAGGTGTCACTATTACAATTTCATGACAATTTCCACAACTACAGGAAATGGATTGTTGCTCCACAAAATTATCCATCTTGAAATTATTTTGCTTGGAGACACAGTGTCTTCACCCTATTGTCATGTGCATTACGCAGCAAACAAAACCTCCATGCAACTTCTCCATCTTTAGTTAAAGCATTAAAGGTCATCATCTACTTCTGGAGGATTAGATGTTCATATGGCTTCACATAACATCCACAGACATTGTGCATTGCTTCTGCAGGCAGTGTCACAAAGATAGCAGCTGTGTGAACTTCAATGACCACTCTATATGACAAAACCCCTTATGAGAACATTTATAAACACAGCTGCAAATAACCCACAAACACGGTATGCAAGCTTGTACATTTACGAGGTGGTTTTGTAATATGTATTTCTTAATAATCTTCTAAATCAGATTCCCCTACAAACACCAGAGCAGTGGTTCTTTCCTCTGGAGACACAGTGGAGGGAGATTCAGTGACTCTGAGCTGTAGCAGTGATGCAAACCCTCCAGTTCTCACCTACTCCTGGTTTAAGCAGAGTGCAGCTGCAGACACACTGCTGACAACAGGCCAGAATTACAGCATCAGCAACATCAGCTCCCAGCACAGTGGACTGTACTACTGCACTGCTCACAACCAGCTGGGAAACCACACCTCTACACCAACACACCTGGATGTGTTATGTGAGTATCATGTTTTGATCTCAGTGTATTGAATATTATCTGAACATACTTGAGAGTGTAATATACACTAAATCTTTAAATAATGCAGCTCAGCTTTGCAGCACTTAAGGTCCAGACTAAAAAGACCTTGCAACAAAGAATTAAACCACCTTTGCATGCTTAAAATCTTACATTCTCCCTGCTGTTCCATGTTGGCATACGAGTTCTCCAGCAGTGTCACTATTAAAATTTGAGGATAATTTCCACAACTACAGGGAAAGGATTGTTGCTCCACAAAGTTATTGTGGTCAAGGCCATTCTGTCCACAGCTGCACCAAAGTTGATGCAGTATTATCCATCTTGAAATTATTTGGCTTGGACACACAGAGTCTTCACCCTATTATCATGTGCACTACACAGCAAATAAAACCTCCATGCAGCTTCTCCACATTAAGATAAGGCATTAAAGGTCTTGATCTACTTCTGGAGGAATAGATGTTCATATGACTTCACATAACCACAGACATTGCAGTGTCACACAGATGGCAACTGTGTAAACTTCAACAACCACACTATACGACAAATTCCCTGATCAGAACATTTATATGCACAGCTATGATGACACCACAGACCCAGTATGCTGGCTTGTACATTTACGAGGTGGTTTTGTAATATGTATTTCTTGAAAATCTACCCAATCAGATTCCCCTACAAACACCAGAGCAGTGGTTCTTCCCTCTGGAGACACAGTGGAGGGAGATTCAGTGACTCTGAGCTGTAGCAGTGATGCAAACCCTCCTGTTCTCAGCTACTCCTGGTTTAAGCAGAGTGCAGCTGCAGACACACTGCTGACAACAGGCCAGAATTACAGCATCAGCAACATCAGCTCCCAGGACAGTGGATTGTACTACTGCACTGCTCACAACCAGCTGGGAAACCACACCTCTACACCAACACTCCTGGATGTGTTATGTGAGTATCATTCCTTGATCCCAGTGTATTCGTGCTGAATATTATCTGAACATACTTGAGAGTGTAACATACACTAAATCTTTCAGTACTGCCGCTCAGCTTTGCAGCACTTAAGGTCCAGACTAAAAAGGCCACAAAAAATTAAAGCATCTTTGCATGCTTACAATTTTGCATTCTCCCTGCTGTTTCATGTTGGGATATGAGTTCTCCAGCAGTGCAGGTGTCACTATTACAATTTTATGACAATTTCCACAACTACTGGAAAAGGATTGTTGCTCCACAAAATTATCCATCTTGAAATTATTTTGCTTGGAGACACAGTGTCTTCACCCTATTGTCATGTGCATTACGCAGCAAACAAAACCTCCATGAAACTTCTCCATCTTTAGTTAAAGCATTAAAGGTCATCATCTACTTCTGGAGGATTAGATGTTCATATGGCTTCACATAACATCCACAGACATTGTGTATTGCTTCTGCAGGCAGTGTCACAAAGATAGCAGCTGTGTGAACTTCAATGACCACTCTATATGACAAAACCCCTTATGAGAACATTTATAAACACAGCTGCAAATAACCCACAAACACGGTATGCAAGCTTGTACATTTACGAGGTGGTTTTGTAATATGTATTTCTTAATAATCTTCTAAATCAGATTCCCCTACAAACACCAGAGCAGTGGTTCTTTCCTCTGGAGACACAGTGGAGGGAGATTCAGTGACTCTGAGCTGTAGCAGTGATGCAAACCCTCCTGTTCTCACCTACTCCTGGTTTAAGCAGAGTGCAGCTGCAGACACACTGCTGACAACAGGCCAGAATTACAGCATCAGCAACATCAGCTCCCAGGACAGTGGACTGTACTACTGCACTGCTCACCACCAGCTGGGAAACCACACCTCTACACCAACACACCTGGATGTGTTATGTGAGTATCATGTTTTGATCTCAGTGTATTGAATATTATCTGAACATACTTGAGAGTGTAATATACACTAAATCTTTAAATAATGCAGCTCAGCTTTGCAGCACTTAAGGTCCAGACTAAAAAGACCTTGCATCAAAGAATTAAACCACCTTTGCATGCTTAAAATCTTACATTCTCCCTGCTGTTTCATGTTGGCATACGAGTTCTCCAGCAGTGTCACTATTAAAATTTGAGGATAATTTCCACAACTACAGGGAAAGGATTGTTGCTCCACAAAGTTATTGTGGTCAAGGCCATTCTGTCCACAGCTGCACCAAAGTTGATGCAGTATTATCCATCTTGAAATTATTTGGCTTGGACACACAGTGTCTTCACCCTATTATCATGTGAACTACACAGCAAATAAAACCTCCATGCAGCTTCTCCACATTAAGATAAGGCATTAAAGGTCTTGATCTACTTCTGGAGGAATAGATGTTCATATGACTTCACATAACAACCACAGACATTGCAGTGTCACACAGATGGCAACTGTGTAAACTTCAACAACCACACTATACGACAAATTCCCTGATCAGAACATTTATATGCACAGCTATGATGACACCACAGACCCAGTATGCTAGCTTGTACATTTACGAGGTGGTTTTGTAATATGTATTTCTTAATAATCTTCTAAATCAGATTCCCCTACAAACACCAGAGCAGTGGTTCTTCCCTCTGGAGACACAGTGGAGGGAGATTCAGTGACTCTGAGCTGTAGCAGTGATGCAAACCCTCCTGTTCTCAGCTACTCCTGGTTTAAGCAGAGTGCAGCTGCAGACACACTGCTGACAACAGGCCAGAATTACAGCATCAGCAATATCAGCTCCCAGCACAGTGGACTGTACTACTGCACTGCTCACCACCAGCTGGGAAACCACACCTCTACACCAACACACCTGAATGTGTTATGTGAGTATCATTCCTTGATCCCAGTCTATTTGTGCTGAATATTATCTGAACATACTTGAGAGTGTAACATACACTAAATCTTTCAGTACTGCCGCTCAGCTTTGCAGCACTTAAGGTCGAGACTAAAAAGGCCACAAAAAATTAAAGCATCTTTGCATGCTTACAATTTTGCATTCTCCCTGCTGTTTCATGTTGGGATATGAGTTCTCCAGCAGTGCAGGTGTCACTATTACAATTTCATGACAATTTCCACAACTACAGGAAAAGGATTGTTGCTCCATAAAATTATCCATCTTGAAATTATTTTGCTTGGAGACACAGTGTCTTCACCCTATTGTCATGTGCATTATGCAACAAACAAAACCTCCATGCAACTTCTCCATCTTTAGTTAAAGCATTAAAGGTCATCATCTACTTCTGGAGGATTAGATGTTCATATGGCTTCACATAACATCCACAGACATTGTGCATTGCTTCTGCAGGCAGTGTCACAAAGATAGCAGCTGTGTGAACTTCAATGACCACTCTATATGACAAAACCCCTTATGAGAACATTTATAAACACAGCTGCAAATAACCCACAAACACGGTATGCAAGCTTGTACATTTACGAGGTGGTTTTGTAATATGTATTTCTTAATAATCTTCTAAATCAGATTCCCCTACAAACACCAGAGCAGTGGTTCTTCCCTCTGGAGACACAGTGGAGGGAGATTCAGTGACTCTGAGCTGTAGCAGTGATGCAAACCCTCCTGTTCTCAGCTACTCCTGGTTTAAGCAGAGTGCAGCTGCAGACACACTGCTGACAACAGGCCAGAATTACAGCATCATGAACATCAGCTCCCAGGACAGTGGACTGTACTACTGCACTGCTCACCACCAGCTGGGAAACCACACCTCTACACCAACACACCTGGATGTGTTATGTGAGTATCATGTTTTGATCTCAGTGTATTGAATATTATCTGAACATACTTGAGAGTGTAACATACACTAAATCTTTAAATAATGCAGCTCAGCTTTGCAGCACTTAAGGTCCAGACTAAAAAGACCTTGCAACAAAGAATTAAACCACCTTCGCATGCTTAAAATCTTACATTCTCCCTGCTGTTTCATGTTAGCATACGAGTTCTCCAGCAGTGTCACTATTAAAATTTGAGGATAATTTCCACAACTACAGGGAAAGGATTGCTCCACAAAGTTATTGTGGTCAAGGCCATTCTGTCCACAGCTGCACCAAAGTTGATGCAGTATTATCCATCTTGAAATTATTTGGCTTGGACAAACAGTGTCTTCACCCTATTATCATGTGCACTACACAGCAAATAAAACCTCCATGCAGCTTCTCCACATTAAGTTAAGGCATTAAAGGTCTTGATCTACTTCTGGAGGAATAGATGTTCATATGACTTCACATAACAACCACAGACATTGCAGTGTCACAAAGATGCCAGCTGTGTAAACTTCAACAACCACACTATACGACAAATTCCCTGATCAGAACATTTATATGCACAGCTATGATGACACCACAGACCCAGTATGCTAGCTTGTACATTTACGAGGTGGTTTTGTAATATGTATTTCTTGAAAATCTACCCAATCAGATTCCCCTACAAACACCAGAGCAGTGGTTCTTCCCTCTGGAGACACAGTGGAGGGGGATTCAGTGACTCTGAGCTGTAGCAGTGATGCAAACCCTCCTGTTCTCAGCTACTCCTGGTTTAAGCAGAGTGCAGCTGCAGACACACTGCTGACAACAGGCCAGAATTACAGCATGAACATCAGCTCCCAGGACAGTGGACTGTACTACTGCACTGCTCACCACCAGCTGGGAAACCACACCTCTACACCAACACTCCTGGATGTGTTATGTGAGTATCATTCCTTGATCCCAGTGTATTTGTGCTGAATATTATCTGAACATACTTGAGAGTATAACATACACTAAATCTTTCAGTACTGCAGCTCAGCTTTGCAGCACTTAAGGTCCAGACTAAAAAGGCCACAAAAAATTAAAGCATCTTTGAATGCTTACAATTTTGCATTCTCCCTGCTGTTTCATGTTGGGATATGAGTTCTCCAGCAGTGCAGGTGTCACTATTACAATTTCATGACAATTTCCACAACTACAGGAAAAGGATTGTTGCTCCACAAAATTATCCATCTTGAAATTATTTTGCTTGGAGACACAGTGTCTTCACCCTATTGTCATGTGCATTACGCAGCAAACAAAACCTCCATGCAACTTCTCCATCTTTAGTTAAAGCATTAAAGGTCATCATCTACTTCTGGAGGATTAGATGTTCATATGGCTTCACATAACATCCACAGACATTGTGCATTGCTTCTGCAGGCAGTGTCACAAAGATAGCAGCTGTGTGAACTTCAATGACCACTCTATATGACAAAACCCCTTATGAGAACATTTATAAACACAGCTGCAAATAACCCACAAACACGTTATGCAAGCTTGTACATTTACGAGGTGGTTTTGTAATATGTATTTCTTAATAATCTTCTAAATCAGATTCCCCTACAAACACCAGAGCAGTGGTTCTTTCCTCTGGAGACACAGTGGAGGGAGATTCAGTGACTCTGAGCTGTAGCAGTGATGCAAACCCTCCTGTTCTCACCTACTCCTGGTTTAAGCAGAGTGCAGCTGCAGACACACTGCTGACAACAGTCCAGAATTACAGCATCAGCAACATCAGCTCCCAGGACAGTGGACTGTACTACTGCACTGCTCACCACCAGCTGGGAAACCACACCTCTACACCAACACACCTGGATGTGTTTGGTAAGTGCACCATAAAACATTTACATAGCTGTATAAAGTAATAACAAAAATAAAGCCTAATATTGCTTATGGCTTTTTTTCTGAAGTTTCCAAGAACACAGTGTTAATGTTCATCATGGTGGGACTGTTTACCTTCTTGGCATTAACACTCATCCCAGGAGCTCTGTGGATGTGGTATGTAAAATGTGAACATACTGAATGTGTTTGAAACCTGATTTACAATTAAATACTTATTTACAATTACCATGAACACATGCTTCCTGTTTCTCAGGAAGAGGAAGTGGAGCTCAGCTAATGACCACAGCAGCACTGGTGAGAGTGGACAGGTGAGTGTGGGTGAAAGGAGGAGGGACTGTTTGATCATGTGACGTGTTCAGATATAAACTTTATCCTCTGCTCGTTTTCAGCCTGAGTCTGATGCTGTATATGAAAATATCTCAGCCTCAGACCACAGCAGAAGAGTCGCCTCAGATGATCAGGATGACGTTCACTATGCCAGTGTTGGTATTAAACGTTCCCACACACAGGAAGTGTCTCTGTCCCCCAGACTTCCTCCAGACACCACAGAGGAAGAGGATGTTCAGTACGCTGTTAGCAGGAGCACTGCTGCCATCCAGTGAGCAAATCATCATCATTACAACACTAACTGTGCTGCTCAGTCAACATCATTAAGTTCTTTAAGTAACTGATTATAAATTTAACACTTTACACTATTCCTAAATCACCTCCTTTTGTTCCACAGGCTTGTGACAGATGAAGAGGCTGATGATTCATCTCAGCCTCTCATTCATCTACAGCAAGGTCCAGAAAATCCCCAGACAAAGCAAAAGCTGAGAGAGATGTGATCGTTCTGTTCTGTATCCAAACTGAACAGGAGAAGAGGGGCAGCTTTAGCATTTCATCAGAGTAGCAGTATTGATGCTTCAGTAGTGTATTGTACTGCTCACATAGTACTGTATGCTGTTTTACCTTAACATTATGTATGCAGGTTGAGATTTTTAAGAAGAATTCAGGTTTAGGATTCATTTTATTTTTATCTCTATGCTTTTCTTTATTTATCTTCCATCATAATATTTTTAATGCTAATCAGTTTGTAGTGTGTTTTATTTTTAGTGCTTTATATATGGTTTTTTTATACATTCTCTTTTGTGATAATTGTAAAACTTTCTTTGTCAATTATTGTTACTTTATCATTTAATATCTATAGTTTTCCTGGTGATATACATAACTAACAATGTGTAGTTTGCTTAAAAATGAATCAGAAGTAAATCCCTAAAAATAATCCATATTTCCCGTTAGACTGAATTTGACTTGCTGTTTAGCCAATTATGTTAGTTTAGAGCAGTGCTTCCCAAACTGTGGGCCGCGGCCCCCTGGTGGGCAGTAGCGGTATTGCAGGGGGCCGTAGCTAGGCTAAATCAAAATATTATAATAATTAAAATATTTTAGAATAGAATATAAAAAGCTTCTGTTACACACTTTGATTCAATATAATTGTAAATAGTATGCAGACAGTATGTAGTGTTAAGGATTTAAATATATTTGTAAAGAATGTTTACATCATCTTATTTTCACCAGCATATAAAAATATTACATTTTATGGTAGTTCTCATAATTCACATGAAATTCTTTCAAACTGGTTAATAAATGTTGATAATTTTGTGCAAAGAGACAATCTGCTTTATTAAATATATCTAATATACAAATATATGTATAAATATATCTTTATACTATTAATCAATATGCTGTATTTTTTAAGCAAAGAGGTTGGGAGGGGGAGTCGTGGAGCTTTTGCTATGTATTTGGGGGGCCTTACCCCTCTGAAGTTTGGGAAGCTCTGGCCTAGAGGATGTACCTGAATGAATCTTGATTGTTTTTGTTAAACTGATGGAGCTAAATTGTGAAGTGCTTCCTTTTTGAATGTTCATTGTAAATTCAGGCCTTATAACTGTGAAATCAATGACTGTTAATTTCAGCAGTGGTTTTAAAGGCTGTCATGTGACCTGTGAAGGCGCTCACACAGACACATGGGTGGAGTGTGTGGGTGTGTTGACTGTCCAGTTATATTCCATATAGATTGATATTAGGATCCTGATTAAGGGTTTGTTTATGATTTGATGAATTATCCCAGTGCACTGTTGAATTCTCGATTCTGATTGGTCAGAAGTTGCTGATTTTATAGTTCACATGCTTGTTCTATTATGTTATTGTTTCTGTATTTTTTAAAAAGCCTAATAATGAGAATCAATTGTCATTAATTTCTTTATTTCTAGTGGTCCAAAGCTTGAAGTTCCACTGGCCGCCTAGTCTACTCCTATAACCTTATTCTTTTACATTTAACTGAGTTCTAGTCTGATGTCTATGATGCAAGTGATTTTATTTTCCATTTAGTTATCAATCTCTATCCACTGTATCTGTACAGATAGAGTAAAAACAGAGGAGCCTTTTAGTCCACATTCATTTGTAAATCCAAGGGCAGCTGATTAACTCCCCCAATAAACATTTACATTTAAGGAAACTCTTTTATTATCATTTTTTGTACATAAAGGTGGCCTGTAAATAGCTGTTGGATGGCAGTAACGTTATTTTTAGTGGATGATGTTTGTGATCCTAACAATTCTGCACCAAAGAAACTCAATAAGAGTCGCTGGATACGTTTTTGATCAGAGCACATTGGTCAGACACCCGAGGAGCACCACTGCCACTTCTGTTCACTGCAGCTCTCCAAGGCCACAAATTGTTCACAAATATCTGCTTATGCCAGTCAGGATTAAATTCTAAGGGGAAAAAGCATAAAGTATAGGTTGTGTTATTCATCCATCCTCTAATTCCATGTGGCTTTGACTGTGGTGGATCCAGAAAGATAGGAGCTGCAACCAGGGGTAAGTCCAAAAAGCATGTCCTAGTTTATCCAAGTCCCCTTTAGAGACCATCTTTCACTGTCCCAGAGAGCACAAGATGGCAGGTTGCAAGGGGAATTTTCTGTATTTTTGCCTTGACCAGGTTACTTGGACCTCATGAAACACCACACTGAGATGCCTCCATGCACAGCTGCCCATACCAGTGGCTTGACCAAAACAAATGTGATTCAGAAGGATCTCAAGGCTGTGCTCAACATGAGCAGTCTGGTGGTCTCGGTGCCCGGGGGTCAGTCTGTTTTGGTGTGTCAATACTGGGAACAACTAATCATCACAATATAACCCCAAGTCAGTTAAACTTATCAATCTGTCCAGATAGGTAGCATAAGTGATTATGAATCAGTTTCACTTGCTTTGGTGCAAATGAAGCTGACATGCACTGGAGAGGCAACTGCCAATCACACCCCCAAAAGGTAATGCATGTGGTGGCCACTGAAAATTTTGCTATCCTTCTTGACTGATTTGCCTCTAGTTTTGTTAGGGTCCTTGTTACTACTTGTAGCATGAGGCAATACCTGCAATCCAATCACAGGTAGTCCGGATCCTAAAGGATGGCATGTCCATATGTGCCATCGTAAAGGAGGTTTGGGGAGTCTCCCAGAACATTGAGGAGATACCGGTAGATAGGCCATTAAAAATGGAGAGCTGCGCAGGGCCACAGAAGGACATCAACGTAGGCGCAGGACAGTCAGCAATCTGCTTCTTTGTGCAAAGACTAACAGGACGAGCACTGCCAGAGCCCTACAGAATTACTTCTAGCAGGCTACTGGTGTACATAAGGGCCTGAAATCGTAACTATAATTATAGCTTGTAGATTGTAATAGAGGTCTGGAATTATGTTGCCCCATGTTTACTATGAATGTTTTGATTGTGAGTTAAGGCAAAACTCAAAATGGCAGTGAGGCAGTTCCTTGCATGGACTGTACCTTCATGAAAAAGGGATGAGAATATTATGTTCAATATTATGTTCAATATTATATCATTCACTTATAATGCGCTTACATGGCAATTAGGTGTGCTTGGCACACTAGGTATATTTAATTTTTATGCCAGATGTTAGTCATATAGTGCAATAGTCTACCAAGGAGAACTGAATTCTGAATTCGCATGCACAGAGAGAGCTGCCTCTCAAACCATGTGAGTAGAGAATTAAGTTCTCTTTTTACGGTTGTTTGCACTTGAACCTTCAAATACACACAAAATTATGTC
The DNA here is from genome assembly GCF_019097595.1 of Hemibagrus wyckioides. NCBI lineage: Eukaryota > Metazoa > Chordata > Actinopteri > Siluriformes > Bagridae > Hemibagrus > Hemibagrus wyckioides. The sequence goes on along the minus strand of NC_080736.1, from coordinate 19,504,957 downwards.
AGAATGTCCGTCTTATCGGTTTAGTATTCACCTAACCACAGTCTGTTATGTCTTAAATGACCGTAAATAAAAAAAGATCAGATGTGTATCAATATTATATCTGTGCTGTAGGTCTTAAAGTGTCAGCAGCCTGATATTGTATACCTGCTGCTGTCTATGTTGTTGATGTTAATTGAAAGTAAAAAATTCACTCAGTGCTCTTGACTGGATAATATTTGTAGACTATTTCTTATTTGAACACTGGCAATTGATGGAGATGTTTTTCTTTATTACTGAACTGTTTATCTGTTATCTGTAATTGCTTGAGAGCTTTAAAAAAAATACATTCATTAGGGTAGTGTTAGTTTATGCATCTCCGATCAGACAAGCAAATATTTTGAATGCATCCAGGACCCACTGACTGACAGCAGAAATACTTACCTGGATTACTGTGAATGGACAATAGTGTAATGGAGGAAACTGTAAACGTAAAAGTGACAGTGTTGGTTCACTTACTGTGTTTTAATGAACTTTGTCTTTTGTTGTATTTCCATAACAGTACAGTAATGTTTTATGTGGTGGAAATTCTTGGAACATAAGAGTACAAAGTTTCTATTTTTTTTCTATTTTTAGGTTATTTACTGACAATATTGTCTTCACATTCTTCTCACAACTTAGGATGCGCCATTTATTTCATTTTTATTCTTGACTGGTAGCATTGTTTAAATAAGCTTAAGCAAATTCAAATTAGCTTGGGCATTCATTTGTTAATAGCTATTCTCTTGGCATTGTAGTTGTGTATTTATGATGAAACATAATAATGGGCCTTCGCAAGTGTTCATGTCCACATCTAATCACCATTACTGACAGTGACACTACTGTACCTATAGTGAAAGAACCGGAAACACAGAAGCTGTAATAAAAAACATGGATGTTTTCATGTGAAGAAACTGTTGGAAGTTCTATCTAATGGCTCTTCGTAGTTATTCACATATGGACCACTAGAGGGCGCGTCAAGGCATAATTGTGTTTGGCTGAGTGTGAAATATGTAATTGCAGAAAACACCAGACGATTCATTGCTTCTCTGTCTCTCTCTCTCTCTCTCTCACACACACACACACACACACACACACTTAAAAAAGGTTCTAAACTGCTCCTTTCATTGGTGCTGCGGTGATAAATAGCTATTCTCTTGGCACTGTAGTTGTGTATTTATGATGAAACAGGCAGTTCAGTGACTTGGCCTTCTCTAATCATCTAATCACCATTACTGACAGTTACACTACTGTACCTATAGTAAAAGAACCGGAAGAAACTGTTAGAAGCTTAGACTACTGGCTCTTCGTAGTTATTCATGTACGGACCACTAGAGGGCGCGTCAAGACGTAATTGTGTTTGACCGAGTGTAAAATGTGTAATTGCACGTTTGTAACAGCAGAGGGCAGAAAACACCAGACAATTCATTGCTTCTTTCTTTCTTTCTTTCTTTCTTTCTTTCTTTCTTTCTTTCTCTCTCTCTCACTCACTCACTCACTCACTTACTCACTCACACACACACACTTAAAAAAGGTTCTAAACTGCTCCTTTCATTGTTGCTGATTTTTCTGTCATTTAAATTGTAATTTATTGACGGTCCCTAAGTGTCACATCGCTGAATGTCTGTCGAATATCCAAAATCAAACTAACTTCAGTGTTCCTGATACCGAGGTGAAGTTTTCGGTTGGATATTCCACAGACATTCAGCGGCATGTCACTTAGGGACCGTCAATAAATTACAAATTCAATGGTAAAACCCAGGAGCCCCCCCCCAATAATTTACATACCACGTGACCCAGTAGCTCCCAACCTAAGCAAAATAAGACACACATAATTTAGATTAATATTTGTATGGAAACAATAATATTTTGTCAATAGATTCCACTCCATGTGACCCAGTGGCTCCAAACCTAAGCTGAACTGGATCTCCTAGCGCTAAAAACTGTATATAAATTTTGACTGGGTTATGTAAAGTGATAATAGGCCTATTCTATTTCCACTTGGAGTTAAAAAAAAAAAAGTGGTTGAGCGTAGTTGTGGTCCATGATAATGGGTCAGCTATGATAATGATCAATATTTAACCCACCAGATACCGAGCCACTATTAATCAGAGTGTAAATTTTCATGACCCGGACCACCGGATCCGCGAACATAACAGCAGTCAGCACTTCACTAGACTCTAGAATAAATGAGCAATAAGACAAAATATATTAAAATGATATTAATTAGATTAAAAAGTGGTTTGTATTATTTGTCTTTTGTACTAAAACAATTCTTCTTAGGTTCGTTGTCACTGGGTCACGTGGCATGGAAACTATAGGGAAAAAAACTCCTGAGTTTTGTTTTATTCAAATGGTAATTTATTGACGGTCCCTAAGTGTCACGTCGCTGAATGTCTGGTGAATATCTAACCTAAAACTTCGGTGTTCCCGGTGGCGAGTCACGAATTACAATCAGCGATGAGTAATCTCAGAGCATCACGGATAGTTTTATCCTCAGTGGACTTCTGGTCGGAAAATGTTCTCATGATGGTTCTGTGAACTATATCAATTTCCCCAATAAATCGCACAACCTCTTCCGTAAACACTGCGACGTCATACGATCCATTCCGCGTCATCTAGAGTTTCCTAAAGCGCGGCCCCCGATTGGTCCGTCCAAGTGAACCGAAGCTTCCTGTATCAGTCTGTGCTTATATCTAGACATGATGAAGATGGGTGCATGGTTCGATTTTCCATTTTCGTTTCCTTTCTTTTTTCCATGTAGTCGGTGTTAAAAACGGCGGTAGGTGAGTTCATTGTAAACCAATAGAAATAAGATTGTTTCTGTCGTAACTGATGGTATCCGTGGTGAAAAAAGGAGGTTTATAATGTCTGTAGGTTTATTCCTACTACTTGATTCAGTGTCACATTTCCGCTATTTACTGTGTACGATAGTAGCAGACCTCCTGTATGTTACCATTTGTTACTAAAATATGTCATTAACAATAAACAAATGAAGTTATCTGTTTAAATGGAGGTCAATTTCATCACTAAACGATATCGGAGATGTTCTCGACCCTGTTTTTTGGGGGGTTTGGTATTAGGTTGATCTTCGATGAGGAATAATGACGGACATCTTGTGGTTATTTATTTAGATTTTTTTGCAAATGTATTTAAACCCTTGTATGTTTCTGTTCTTGATGAATTAAACGCTCTGTTCCGTTTATCACTAGTTGTTACCGAGCTGTTTCTAATACTGCGGTTTATCCAGCCGCTTTTTCTGAAAGCACGGTTAAACTAGCTGCACGTATATTTCAGTGGCGCGGCTTTTAGACACTTAGCGGTAATAACGCTGAAAGAGGAAAGCCAGCGTTCGCGAGCTCCTACACCGCAGAACCAGAACTTCATACAAAACCATCATTTACAATAAAAGATAAAGATCAACCAATATTACTGTGGAATTGTAAAGTTACTCTTTTAAATTACTCTAAATTACTCTTCAATATCACCGTATATCTCAGTCTAATTTACACTAATTTACATTTATGTGTCTAATTTACACAGGAATCAGTTTTTAATCCATTATAAAAATAAACAGTTCAGATTGTTAGTTGATCAAATCCACTTAGATCACTTCATAACGATCTACTCTATGTTCAAGAAGAATTGTTAGTTGATGAAGTTAACTCACATCACTTTATAATCACCTACTCCATGTTCCCAATAAAGATCAAGCAATTTTACTGTGGATTTAAAAAAGAACTCCATCAAATTCACCATATCTGTCAATATAATTGTGTCATGAGGCACTTTTTAATCCATTCATCATGTTTTTCTTTTTCTTGGAAATTTCTTAACCCATGTAACCTGCACTAGCGTCCTCTCAGCATCTCAGTCGAGACAGTTAGCCTAAGAGACTAATTATTTTATGGCTTTTTATGGTTAATGCTGTTCAGGAAACCTGTCATCATTCAATCAAATGTATAAAAAGAACAGAGAGAAATCCCTCAGTAACTTTTACCTCAGACTTCCCCTGAGGAGGATATATGAGGATTTTGTTTATATATTTTATCACCTGCTGCATGCTCCAAGGTAAACTGTACAGTTTGAGTTATATTCAGTGATGACGCTGATGTTCATGATATCATTAGCTTAAAAAGTCTTTTGTCAGGAGATTGTTTTTGTAATACATAAACAAACATGGAAAATAAGAGCTAGTTTAAGTGTTTCAGGAAGAGGATCGGTCTTCACCCATCATTTGAAGACTCAGCTGTTCGGACATCTATGGGAAGTTCTTTCCATTGTAGTTCAATGTACTAATTTTCATAAATCTACATGACATGATAACAATAAGACATGAAACTCATATGACAGCATGACATAAACAACCAGATGTAAAATTATAAGTAAAATTCCTACGCACTGTACACACATTATGCAGAAGCACAGTATAGGTGGACATCACAGAGTGAAGAGAAGCTGAAGAGATATGATGCTTATGTAGGCCTGTAAGCTGTGTATAAAAAAAGAACCATTCTTGTGGCTGGTAATAACTAAAACAAGTGAGGAAAACACCAGATATATAGTATTCAGTGTATAAAGATAGTGAATGGCAGTTGAGAAGAGATGTGGTGAAACTAGGGCCTGATACATGATAGTACATGAAGTAAAAAGTCAGTTCTATGGTAAAGTTAAGTAAGTTAAGGTAAACTGACAGAAAAAGCAGGCCGAGGTAAATGAGAGAGCAATAGCATTGATAAGAAGAGCAAATAAGTTTAAAAAAAAAAAAAAAGTAACAAGTAAAACTAAGTAAACTAAGTCAATGAAAGTAAGAAAATAAAGACAGCATATAGAGGTAGATAGAGGGGGACTCTATCTACTCTTGATGTATACCTCCCTCTTACCCTGAGAGATGGTGGGACCAGTGGAGCAGTGCTAGTAGATCAGAGGGAGCGAGGTGCAGAGTGAGGAGCAATAAGAGCCTTGGGGTAAGAGCTGGTCCATTCTTGGATTTATAGGCAAGCGTCAGTGTTTTAAATCTGATGCAGCTACTAGAAGCCATCATTTGTAGAGGATGAATTGAGTTCAGAGGTAGACCTGCCAGTAGAGAGCTGCAGAAGTCCAGTATCTAAATGACCAGAGACTGAACAAGCACCTGAGCAGTCTGTGTGGATAAAAATGGCAGAATACTTCTGATATTGTACAGAAGAAACCGACATGAGCGTGTCACAATAGCAACATGTGCTAGCTATGGTGTTGTTAGCTGGTTGCTATGCTAACCAAGTTGGTTGCCAGGGTGTTGGTAGGTGTTTCTCATGATATTCCAACATTAATTCCAATCTTTCCCAAAAGCATAGGATCACTATTTGTATAGTATATAACTAGCCTGTCTCATACTCTGTATATTGTGGTCTTTATTTAATTTTTCTCTATAACACTGTTTGTAAATTAAATGTATCCTGTAGTTATTTTATGTCTGTACTTTTGAGGGTCACCAGCAGCCGGCACAAAATTTATAAAAACATACTTAGCCTATAAATCTGATAATTCCTGTATAATTTCCTGGATCTAAGAAGAACACTATGCTGTCTCTGTCAAGGGAAAATACTTAAGTTATAGAGACGTGTTTCTAAAGCACAAAATAACGGATGCTTGTGTAAGAAAGGGCGTTCATCACACTGTTCTCATTCAGTGAAAAGGAAGAGACTAATTCTAAATGAGGGAGGTGTCATGACACAATGCGCTTCTCAACGTCTGTGTCTTTACTGTTAGAGTCATAAAGAAGCTCATAACTGCTTACGAGTGCAGTACGAGTGAAGGAGGAACAGGCTGATTAAGACTGTTAATATTCATTATAAGAGTAAGATCGATTCATTTTGTATTTATGAGGATATTTTTGGTGTAAATTCTACACGTGGTGGATCTTCGAGTGTCAGCTGTCTGAAGGCTGATGTTTTCCAGAATGTTGAGAAATATTACAGTAGCAGCGATCCTCATGTTACTGACAGGTAAACTTTTCCCATATTTCATCTCTCTCTCCTGTTTTACTGTGCTGTTGTGCTTCTACTGCAATAATTCAGAAAAAATTCTCCACATGTCTGTGTGTTTGGAAATATTTTATAAATTTGACATGATTTGGGTGTAGAGAAGAACATTTGTAGGATGTTGGAGAGTAAAAGACAAGAGTTATGGAGCAGGAAACATGGAGCTGGTCACACACTATGTGTTTCTGAGAACAGCAGCAGCAGTTAACACTGTGGTTATGGTCTTGCTGGTCAGTGCACTAGTTATTACTTTATGCTCTGAACTCATTTTACTTTGTGCTTCTGGTGTGTGTGTGAGTGTGTGTGTGTCCTAAATGTTGTGAAAAACTATATTAAGTTCACAGCAACAGGATCAGCAGCTTAACACAATAAATTCAAAATGCTTTCCTTTAACACTGATGAGCACGGTGTGTGCTCGAGCCCTCATCCTGTTCCTGACTTCGGCTCATTTTCTTTTCTTTTTTCCATGTAGTCGGTGTTAAAAACGGCGGTAGGTGAGTTCATTGTAAACCAATAGAAGTAAAAGAGTTTCTGTCGTAACTGATGGTATCCGTGATGAATAGAAAAGGAGGTTAAAATAAAGGAAAGTGCAAAAAATGTGGTCACAGCAGCTGACCTCACCGGCCACTATTGTGATAAAGCAGTTTAATGAATATTGTATAATGTAAAGTTTATTTGTACTATTTGATTCAGTGTCACATTTCAACTGTTTACTCTTGGTTTTTATTTCCTGGTGTGCCTGTAGTGCATGTATTACGGTAATAAACAAAAAGCTGTGTGTGTAGAACACTTTCAGATTGATTTTGTAAATAAAGATTATTAAAAAAATATTATTATTATTATTATTATTATTATTATTATTATTATTATACTTTGACTTTAATCTCACTCAGTGTTTTGCTACATTTGCTTGGAAATTTCTTAAACCATTTAACCTGCACTATCGCCCTGTCAGCATCTCAGCAAACCTATTTGGTTACTATGGTGTTGCTAATGTATTCCAGTGGTTTGCTCTCATATTACTGGTTTGTTGCTATGATATTTCATGTATACATTTACCTTTCTGGCATTTGACAGACCTTATCCAGAGCGACGTACAAAAGTGTTTTGAAGTCTCTATGGATAAATACATCACTGGTTCACTAGATCACAGACTTGGGATATCATTAGCTTAAAAACTCTTTCGGGAGGAGATATAGCATAATTGTTTTTGTAATCCATAAACAAACAGGGAAAATAAGAGCTAGTTTATAAGTGTTTCAGGAAGAGGTTCGCTCTTCACCCATTGCATGAAGACTCAGCTATTCAGACATCTAGGGGAAGTTCATTCCACCACCTCGGTGCCAGAAAAGACAAGAGTCTTGTTGTATACCTCCCTCTTTCCCTGAGAGATGGTGGGACCAGTGGAGCAGTGCTAGTAGATTGGAGGGAGTGAGGTGCAGAGTGAGGAGGTAAGAGCTTTGAGGTAAGAGGGAGCTGGTCCATTCTTGGCTTTCTAGGCAAGCGGGAAGCCAGTGGAGGAGTGTAGAAAGAAAAGGAAGCGACTAATCTAAAATATAGTTGCAAGCAACGATGATCGGGCCCAAGCAATGGTGCCATTGCCACCAAGGTGCACCAGACAACGTGGGCACAGTGGGTACATGCATTTAAAGGGGAAATACCGAAAGGACAAGAGTGACAATTGGGGTTCATGAAACTGATAACAGCAATGCACACTGATGGCAAAAAGAAAACTGCCTCTCTGTCTAAACTATATAGGACAAAAGTGACAGTTTGGGTGTAATGAAACAGATCATAGCAATGTCCAGTGATATCAAAAGGGACAATGACTCTCCCTCTAAACCAGTCACCCAGAAAAATGTATACACATTTCAGTAAAAGAAAAATTTGTATAAATATTTTATTACTAAATTTATATGTGTACGTTATAGATTGATATATATGATGATATTCTGGTAATATGGTAATTTTAATAATATTATACTAATATAATTTACATCATACTATTTTTCTTTTCCTGAAGTGTATATACAGTTTTTGGTTCACTCTGTATATATAAATTGTGAACATGAAGCCATATTTAAAAAATTTAAAATAAATGGGAAAGAGCCTCTAGTGGACATAGTCTAGTACTGCAGGAGTCAGGCCAAAACCATGTCTAGTTAATTGGCTGATAAATGTAAAAATTTGTTGTGAGCCGTTTGAGCATCACAAAATCATGAATCTAAGCAAACTTACTCACAACCAGTTGTTCTTTCTATGTAAAATGTTTTGAAACATTAGGGCTTTCCACTGTTAAGATATAAGAACATTAATTTTCTTCTATTATGTCCTTTTTTACATCCTCACCATAGCAACATCATTCACAATATCACAAATTCCTTCACAGTTTCACATCAGCCATGTCTTGCTATTATTCTGACTAATTTTCAACCAAATCAGGTGAAAGTAAGGGACAAAACATTAGATTTCTAAAAGTGACACACTTCCTGCTGCCAGTTGGTGGCGCTAGGACTGAGACTCGCAGTATTCATGTCCCTGTGATCAGCTTTCTTCTCTTAACATAAAGTCGAAGTTTGATGTACATCAGTCAATAAACACAGAAGTTATTAGCCACTTCCTGTTTCCTTTTATTCGCCATAAGTTTAAGGGCTCCTCACGGCTGAACCGTTTGAGATATCAAGAATCCCTTCACAATTTTAGATCCTCAATGTTTTCAGATCATATTGGATCCTGTGTGGTCAAAATCATATAAATCCCCTAGGAGGAGTATATCAAACTGACCTTTCTCATAAACATTTGCACTCTCTGTGTGAAATATTTGGAACATTAGGCCTTTCCACTCGTAAGATATGAGAAGATTCATTTTCTTCTATTATGTTCTCATGTAAATCATCGCCATAGTAACATGATTCAAGGTGTCAAAAATTCCTTCACAGTTTCACATCAGCCATGTCTTGACATTATACTGACTGATTTTGACCCAAATCAGGTGAAAGTAAGAGACAAAATATTAGAGATTTCAAAAAATGACACACTTCCTGCTGCCAGTTGGTGGAGCTATGACCGAGACTCGCAGTTGTCATATCTGTGTGATCAGCTATCAATGCTTAACATAATCTTAAGGTTTCATGTAGATCACTTAATGTACCCAAAAGTTATAGCTACTTCCTGTTTTGTTTTATTCGCCATAAGTTTAAGGGCTTCTCACGGCTGAACCGTTTGAGATCAAACATCCCTTCACAACTTTGCATTATCAATGTCTTGAGATCATATTAGCCTGGGTTTGGTGGCGGTTGTATCAATGTCTTGAGATCATATTAGCCTGGGTTTGGTGGCGGTTGTATCAATGTTAGAGATCATATTAGCCTGGGTTTGGTGGCGGTTGTATCAATGTCTTGAGATCATCTTAGCCTGGGTTTGGTGGCGGTTGTATCAATGTCTTGAGATCATATTAGCCTGGGTTTGGTGGCGGTTGTATCAATGTCTTGAGATCATATTAGCCTGGGTTTGGTGGCGGTTGTATCAATGTTAGAGATCATATTAGCCTGGGTTTGGTGGCGGTTGTATCAATGTCTTGAGATCATCTTAGCCTGGGTTTGGTGGCGGTTGTATCAATGTCTTGAGATCATATTAGCCTGGGTTTGGTGGCGGTTGTATCAATGTCTTGAGATCATATTAGCCTGGGTTTGGTGGCGGTTGTATCAATGTCTTGAGATCATATTAGCCTGGGTTTGGTGGCGGTTGTATCAATTCCCTAGGAGGAGTATTTCAAATTCCACTGGGTGCGTTTTGCAAACAACTCAAAATAACTGACTTCCTGTGGATTAGACTTAATGTCATGCAATGTGAAAGTTGTTCAGTTCAATGAGATCTAAGTGTGTACCAAGTTTTACATGGATACGTGCAAGTGTGTGTCAGCTATGCAGCAAGATTTTCCAGGGGGCGCTGTGACGGGTATGTGCCACGCCCAGGGCCGAGCCACGGTGACCTCCTAATGGCTGCAGATTCCAACCTGTCTGCTGATTTTCATGAGTTTTTGAGCATGTTAAGACCCCCCAAAAGTGTCCGGATGATTGAGAAAAATAAATAAATAAAATAATCCTTAGAAGAACAAGAGGGCCCTTCACACTGCTAGTGCTTAGGCCCTAATTAGGCAGATGTCATGACACAATGAGCTTCTCAACTTCCCTCTCTTTACTGTTAGAGTCATGAAGAAGCTCATAAATGCTTACGAGTGCAGTTCAAGTGAAGGAAGAACAGGCTGATTAAGACCGTTAATAATAACATTCTTGTGTGTGTGTGTGTGTGTTAAATGTGGTGAAAACACTATATTAAGATCACAGTAACAGGATCAGCAGCTTAACACAATAACTTCAAAACGCTTTCCTTTAAACACAGATGAGAGTTTATTATACTGTTCTAATACACAGAACTGAACTAACACATAAACACACACAAAGATCACAAACAAGGGTTTAGAACAGAGATTAATATGAAATGAATATTGGAAATGAATCCATGTTGTTAGCAATGTGTGGTATATGTCAAACCATGAACTGAATGAACCATCAACTTATCAATTTAATCTTCTGTTAGTTCTTTAGTAGGGCTTTAAACTTTGTGTTTAAGTTCACCAGTTCAGAGAATCTAGAGGTCCTGTACTTGTCTTTACTGGTCTCTGTGGATGGGGAAATCCCTCATTACATCATTTGACTGGTGGGTTTCCAGTTGATTTTATTTGTTTGTGGTCTGGAAAGATTTTCAGTAGTAGGAGTTTTTATAGAGTAAAGTTTGAATTTTTGAGATTTTTGGATATAATATAATGAAATGCTCTCATCTTTCAGAAATCATTCAATGAACTCAAACATTCCAAATAAGACATATAGTGGATGTTAATACACTGGAAACATGACAACCCTAACAACACATGCTAAATAATCAAACAGCAAATGCTAGCTATACAAAGCTATGGGTACAAAATAAAGCAGAATAATGGATGTAAATAGGTGATTGTTGTAGTTAATGTATTGTTTTTATAGTCAGTTTTCTGCCTCACAGTATTTATATTATTTTCATTGACACAGAATAAACACATCTGAGCTGCGAAATGTTTATAAAGACACAAAATTCAGTTCTGACTTCTTCCTTCCTGTGTGTACCTCTCTGTGTGTTTCAGGTGTACTGGGTATAGAGTGTTGGGGTGTGACTTATACTCCTGAACATGTGTGTGCTCTGAAAAACACATCAATTGATCTTTCCTGCTCTTATAAATATCCTGCAGGCCTCACAGTGATAAAATCAGTATGGTTCATTAAATGGCAGGGTGGTGCTGACCCTGAGGATGTGAGAGAGGATGAGGAGTATCAGGGTCGAGTGCAGTACACACAGAGCTCCCAGAATGACTGTAGTCTGAGAATCACTAACCTGAGAGAGAGAGACACTCAAACATACAGGTTCAGATTCTACACTAATGATCCTGCAGGAAAATACACTGGAGAACCTGGAGTCACTCTGTCTGTCACAGGTCACACTATTATACATTTATTTAACTACATTAATACAGATGAAGGAAATGAAAGTAATTCTGAACCTAATTCAATATTTGCAGATCTGAAGGTTACAGTATCAAACAGGAATGGCAACAAGAAGCTGAGCTGCATCACCACCTGCTCTCTGTCTAATAACCCCACTTACATCTGGTACAAGAACGGACAGCGTGTTACTGACCAGGACAGAAATGAACTGTATGTCAGTAGTGGGAATGCAGGCAGCTACTCCTGTGCTGTAAGAGGACATGAGGAGCTTCGCTCTCCTGCTGTCTGTAAGAACTCACTTTAAACTTCACTCACTCTGTCATCATGGTGCTAAATGTAAAAAGTTGAATACTCTTATCTCTAACTTTTTTAAATGTTTAAGTCCATTCAGATGCATGTAGATAGAAACTCATATCAAATAATAGTTTTAATTTTCAGTGTAAATTTTAAATATTAATCTAAATGTTATGTAACCATTAAACATACAGTAAATATTCAATTTAAAATGTTATATATAAATGATAAAACTAAACTTAAAAGTACATCCAAATGTAAATGTTAAATCTAAATCCAGATCTTAAACATAAATGTTTGTATACTTATCGCCCTCTCAGAGTGTACATCATGTGAAAACACAGTGCCTGTAGGGTTGCCAGGTTTACACTGTACTCTGCTAGTTTTGGAACAAAATTGACATAAAAAGCAGTTCTGCTGATGGAATTTTGGTCTGATTTAAAAACAAGCCATGATAGGCAAGATCATGTTTTAAAGCAAATAAATAAAAAAATCTATTTTTACAAATAGATCCAGAAAGACCTTTTTTCTTAATTTTAACTTAATTCTTTTTTTTTTTTACATTTGGACAATATCTGTTAGACTGCAGTAAACTCTCATGCAAGTCATGCTTTAGTTTTCTTTTTCTTTCTTTCTGTCTTTTAAATCTAAAATTAATTTTGTGTGTTTCAGGTGTTTTTGATGAGAAGCGCTGCTGGAGTGTGACTTATTCCACTCAGACTGTCTGCTCTCTGATTGGCTCATCAGTGAACATACACAGTTATTACACCTTCCCTAATAATTACAAGGTTACAGAAGTGTTGTGGTTCATTAAAGAATATGAGGATGTGAGAGAGGATGAGGAGTATCAGGGTCGAGTGCAGTACACACAGAGCTCCCAGAATGACTGTAGTCTGAGAATCACTAACCTGAGAGAGAGAGACGCTCAAACATACAGGTTCAGATTCTACACTGATCCTACAGGAAAATACACCGGAGAACCTGGAGTCACTCTGTCTGTCACAGGTAATGTCACACTATTATACATTTATTTAACTACATTTATACAGATGAAGGAAATGAAAGTAACTCTGAACCTAATTTAATATTTGCAGATCTGAAGGTTACAGTATCAGACTCGGGTAGTGGACAAATCAAGCTGAACTGTAACACCACCTGCACTCTGTCTAACAACCCCACTTACATCTGGTACAAGAACGGACAGCGTGTGTCTGAGTGTAAATCTGCCTCCTGCTCTGTAGCTGCAGTCGGTGGTGTGGTCAGTTACAGCTGTGCTGTTGAAGGTCATGACAGTCTCCTCTCTCCTCCAGTGTGTGAGTGTGGATTTTACTCTCCTCAATCAGAATCCATCTACATGTCTATCAAACACTGATCCTGAACACACAGCAGCTGATTCAGGTGTTTTATTTCTAATCAGATTCCCCTAAAAACACCAGAGCAGTGGTTCTTCCCTCTGGAGACACAGTGGAGGGAGATTCAGTGACTCTGAGCTGTAGCAGTGATGCAAACCCTCCTGTTCTCACCTACTCCTGGTTTAAGCAGAGTGCAGCTGCAGACACACTGCTGACAACAGGCCAGAATTACAGCATCAGCAACATCAGCTCCCAGCACAGTGGACTGTACTACTGCACTGCTCACAACCAGCTGGGAAACCACACCTCTACACCAACATTCCTGGATGTGTTATGTGAGTATCATTCCTTGATCTCAGTGTATTTGTGCTGAATATTATCTGAACATACTTGAGAGTGTAACATACACTAAATCTTTCAGTACTGCAGCTCAGCTTTGCAGCACTTAAGGTCCAGACTACAAAGGCCACAAAAAATTAAAGCATCTTTGCATGCTTACAATTTTGCATTCTCCCTGCTGTTTCATGTTGGGATATGAGTTCTCCAGCAGTGCAGGTGTCACTATTACAATTTTATGACAATTTCCACAACTACAGGAAAAGGATTGTTGCTCCACAAAATTATCCATCTTGAAATTATTTTGCTTGGAGACACAGTGTCTTCACCCTATTGTCATGTGCATTATGCAGCAAACAATACCTCCATGCAACTTCTCCATCTTTAGTTAAAGCATTAAAGGTCATCATCTACTTCTGGAGGATTAGATGTTCATATGGCTTCACATAACATCCACAGACATTGTGCATTGCTTCTGCAGGCAGTGTCACAAAGATAGCAGCTGTGTGAACTTCAATGACCACTCTATATGACAAAACCCCTTATGAGAACATTTATAAACACAGCTGCAAATAACCCACAAACACGGTATGCAAGCTTGTACATTTACGAGGTGGTTTTGTAATACGTATTTCTTAATAATCTTCTAAATCAGATTCCCCTACAAACACCAGAGCAGTGGTTCTTTCCTCTGGAGACACAGTGGAGGGGAATTCAGTGACTCTGAGCTGTAGCAGTGATGCAAACCCTCCTGTTCTCACCTACTCCTGGTTTAAGCAGAGTGCAGCTGCAGACACACTGCTGACAACAGGCCAGAATTACAGCATCAGCAACATCAGCTCCCAGCACAGTGGACTGTACTACTGCACTGCTCACAACCAGCTGGGAAACCACACCTCTACACCAACACACCTGGATGTGTTGTGTGAGTATCATGTTTTGATCTCAGTGTATTGAATATTATCTGAACATACTTGAGAGTGTAACATACACTAAATCTTTAAATAATGCAGCTCAGCTTTGCAGCACTTAAGGTCCAGACTAAAAAGACCTTGCAACAAAGAATTAAACCACCTTTGCATGCTTAAAATCTTACATTCTCCCTGCTGTTTCATGTTGGCATACGAGTTCTCCAGCAGTGTCACTATTAAAATTTGAGGATAATTTCCACAACTACAGGGAAAGGATTGTTGCTCCACAAAGTTATTGTTGTCAAGGCCATTCTGTCCACAGCTGCACCAAAGTTGATGCAGTATTATCCATCTTGAAATTATTTGGCTTGGACACACAGTGTCTTCACCCTATTATCATGTGCACTACACAGCAAATAAAACCTCCATGCAGCTTCTCCACATTAAGATAAGGCATTAAAGGTCTTGATCTACTTCTGGAGGAATAGATGTTAATATGACTTCACATAACAACCACAGACATTGCAGTGTCACACAGATGGCAACTGTGTAAACTTCAACAACCACACTATACGACAAATTCCCTGATCAGAACATTTATATGCACAGCTATGATGACACCACAGACCCAGTATGCTAGCTTGTACATTTACGAGGTGGTTTTGTAATATGTATTTCTTGAAAATCTACCCAATCAGATTCCCCTACAAACACCAGAGCAGTGGTTCTTCCCTCTGGAGACACAGTGGAGGGAGATTCAGTGACTCTGAGCTGTAGCAGTGATGCAAACCCTCCTGTTCTCAGCTACTCCTGGTTTAAGCAGAGTGCAGCTGCAGACACACTGCTGACAACAGGCCAGAATTACAGCATCACGAACATCAGCTCCCAGGACAGTGGACTGTACTACTGCACTGCTCACCACCAGCTGGGAAACCACACCTCTACACCAACACACCTGGATGTGTTGTGTGAGTATCATGTTTTGATCTCAGTGTATTGAATATTATCTGAACATACTTGAGAGTGTAACATACACTAAATCTTTAAATAATGCAGCTCAGCTTTGCAGCACTTAAGGTCCAGACTAAAAAGACCTTGCAACAAAGAATTAAACCACCTTTGCATGCTTAAAATCTTACATT
This sequence comes from Hemibagrus wyckioides, assembly GCF_019097595.1. Taxonomy (NCBI): domain Eukaryota; kingdom Metazoa; phylum Chordata; class Actinopteri; order Siluriformes; family Bagridae; genus Hemibagrus; species Hemibagrus wyckioides. The sequence goes on along the minus strand of NC_080736.1, from coordinate 19,489,347 downwards.
CTCCCTGCTGTTTCATGTTAGCATATGAGTTCTCCAGCAGTGTCACTATTAAAATTTGAGGATAATTTCCACAACTACAGGGAAAGGATTGTTGCTCCACAAAGTTATTGTGGTCAAGGTCATTCTGTCCACAGCTGCACCAAAGTTGATGCAGTATTATCCATCTTGAAATTATTTGGCTTGGACAAACAGTGTCTTCACCCTATTATCATGTGCACTAAACAGCAAATAAAACCTCCATGCAGCTTCTCCACATTAAGTTAAGGCATTAAAGGTCTTGATCTACTTCTGGAGGAATAGATGTTCATATGTATCATAACAACCACAGACATTGCAGTGTCACACAGATGGCAGCTGTGTAAACTTCAACAACCACACTATACGACAAATTCCCTGATCAGAACATTTATATGCACAGCTATGATGACACCACAGACCCAGTATGCTAGCTTGTACATTTACGAGGTGGTTTTGTAATATGTATTTCTTGAAAATCTACCCAATCAGATTCCCCTACAAACACCAGAGCAGTGGTTCTTCCCTCTGGAGACACAGTGGAGGGAGATTCAGTGACTCTGAGCTGTAGCAGTGATGCAAACCCTCCTGTTCTCAGCTACTCCTGGTTTAAGCAGAGTGCAGCTGCAGACACACTGCTGACAACAGGCCAGAATTACAGCATCAGCTACATCAGCTCCCAGGATAGTGGACTGTACTACTGCACTGCTCACCACCAGCTGGGAAACCACACCTCTACACCAACACTCCTGGATGTGTTTGGTAAGTGCACCATAAAACATTTACATAGCTGTATAAAGTAATAACAAAAATAAAGCCTAATATTGCTTATGGCTTTTTTTCTGAAGTTTCCAAGAACACAGTGTTAATGTTCATCATGGTGGGACTGTTTATCTTCTTGGCATTAACACTCATCCCAGGAGCTCTGTGGATGTGGTATGTAAAATGTGAACATACTGAATGTGTTTGAAACCTGATTTACAATTAAATACTTATTTACAATTACCATGAACACATGCTTCCTGTTTCTCAGGAAGAGGAAGTGGAGCTCAGCTAATGACCACAGCAGCACTGGTGAGAGTGGACAGGTGAGTGTGGGTGAAAGGAGGAGGGACTGTTTGATCATGTGACGTGTTCAGATATAAACTTTATCCTCTGCTCGTTTTCAGCCTGAGTCTGATGCTGTATATGAAAATATCTCAGCCTCAGACCACAGCAGAAGAGTCGCCTCAGATGATCAGGATGACGTTCACTATGCCAATGTTGTTATTAAACGTTCCCACACACAGGAAGTGTCTCTGTCCCCCAGACTTCCTCCAGACACCACAGAGGAAGAGGATGTTCAGTACGCTGTTAGCAGGAGCACTGCTGCCATCCAGTGAGCAAATCATCATCATTACAACACTAACTGTGCTGCTCAGTCAACATCATTAAGTTCTTTAAGTAACTGATTATAAATTTAACACTTTACACTATTCCTAAATCACCTCCTTTTGTTCCACAGGCTTGTGACAGATGAAGAGGCTGATGATTCATCTCAGATCTACAGCAAGGTCCAGAAAATCCCCAGACAAAGCAAAAGCTGAGAGAGATGTGATCGTTCTGTTCTGTATCCAAACTGAAAAGGAGAAGAGGGGCAGCTTTAGCATTTCATCAGAGTAGCAGTATTGATGCTTCAGTAGTGTATTGTACTGCTCACATAGTACCCCCTGGTGGGCAGTAGCGGTATTGCAGGGGGCCGTAGCTAGGCTAAATCAAAATATTAAAATAATTAAAATATTTTAGAATAGAATAAAAAGCTTCTGTTGCACACTTTGATTCAATAATTGAATCAATTCAATCAATTATAATTGTAAATAGTTTGCAGACAGTATGTAGTGTTAAGGATTTAAATATATTTGTAAAGAATGTTTACATCATCTTATTTTCACCAGCATATAAAAATATTACATTTTATGGTAGTTCTCATAATTCACATGAAATTCTTTCAAACTGGTTAATAAATATTGATAATTTTGTGTCTTTAGAGACAATCTGCTTCATTAAATATATCTTTATACTATTAATCAATATACCGTATTTTTTTAGCAAAGAGGTTGGGAGGGGGGGTCGTGGAGCTTTTGCTATGTATTTGGGGGGCCTTACCCCTCTGAAGTTTGGGAAGCTCTGGCCTAGAGGATGTACCTGAATGAATCTTGATTGTTTTTGTTAAACTGATTAAGCTAAATTGTGAAATGCTTCCTTTTTGAATGTTCATTGTAAATTCAGGCCTTATAACTGTGAAATCAATGACTGTTCATTTCAGCAGTGGTTTTAAAGGCTGTCATGTGACCTGTGAAGGCGCTCACACAGACACATGGGTGGAGTGTGTGGGTGTGTTGACTGTCCAGTTATATTCCATATAGATTGATATTAGGATCCTGATTAAGGGTTTGTTTATGATTTGATGAATTATCCCAGTGCACTGTTGAATTCTCGATTCTGATTGGTCAGAAGTTGCTGATTTTATAGTTCACATGCTTGTTCTATTATGTTATTGTTTCTGTATTTTTTAAAAAGCCTAATAATGAGAATCAATTGTCATTAATTTCTTTATTTCTAGTGGTCCAAAGCTTGAAGTTCCACTAGCCGCCTAGTCTACTCCTATAACCTTATTCTTTTACATTTAACTGAGTTCTAGTCTGATGTCTATGATGCAAGTGATTTTATTTTCCATTTAGTTATCAATCTCTATCCACTGTATCTGTACAGATAGAGTAAAAACAGAGGAGCCTTTTAGTCCACATTCATTTGTAAATCCAAGGGCAGCTGATTAACTCCCCCAATAAACATTTACATTTAAGGAAACTCTTTTATTATCATTTTTTGTACATAAAGGTGGCCTGTAAATAGCTGTTGGATGGCAGTAACGTTTTTTTTAGTGGATGATGTTTGTGATCCTAACAATTCTGCACCAAAGAAACTCAATAAGAGTCGCTGGATACGTTTTTGATCAGAGCACATTGGTCAGACACCCGAGGAGCACCACTGCCACTTCTGTTCACTGCAGCTCTCCAAGGCCACAAATTGTTCACAGATATCTGCTTATGCCAGTCAGGATTAAATTCTAAGGGGAAAAAGCATAAAGTATAGGTTGTGTTATTCATCCATCCTCTAATTCCATGTGGCTTTGACTGTGGTGGATCCAGAAAGATAGGAGCTGCGACCGGGGGTAAGTCCAAAAAGCATGTCCTAGTTTATCCAAGTCCCCTTTAGAGACCATCTTTCACTGTCCCAGAGAGCACAAGATGGCAGGTTGCAAGGGGAATTTTCTGTATTTTTGCCTTGACCAGGTTACTTGGACCTCATGAAACACCACACTGAGATGCCTCCATGCACAGCTGCCCATACCAGTGGCTTGACCAAATCAAATGTGATTCAGAAGGATCTCAAGGCTGTGCTCAACATGAGCAGTCTGGTGGTCTCGGTGCCCGGGGGTCAGTCTGTTTTGGTGTGTCAATACTGGGAACAACTAATCATCACAATATAACCCCAAGTCAGTTAAACTTATCAATCTGTCCAGATAGGTAGCATAAGTGATTATGAATCAGTTTCACTTGCTTTGGTGCAAATGAAGCTGACATGCACTGGAGAGGCAACTGCCAATCACACCCCCAAAAGGTAATGCATGTGGTGGCCACTGAAAATTTTGCTCCCTCATTATCCTTCTTGACTGATTTGCCTCTAGTTTTGTTAGGGTCCTTGTTACTACTTGTAGCATGAGGCAATACCTGCAATCCAATCACAGGTAGTCCGGATCCTAAAGGATGGCATGTCCATATGTGCCATCGTAAAGGAGGTTTGGGGAGTCTCCCAGAACATTGAGGTAGATAGGCCATTAAAAATGGAGAGCTGCGCAGGGCCACAGAAGGACATCAACGTAGGCGCAGGACAGTCAGCAATCTGCTTCTTTGTGCAAAGACTAACAGGACGAGCACTGCCAGAGCCCTACAGAATTACTTCTAGCAGGCTACTGGTGTACATAAGGGCCTGAAATCGTAACTATAATTATAGCTTGTAGATTGTAATAGAGGTCTGGAATTATGTTGCCCCATGTTTACTATGAATGTTTTGATTGTGAGTTAAGGCAAAACTCAAAATGGCAGTGAGGCAGTTCCTTGCATGGACTGTACCTTCATGAAAAAGGGATGAGAATATTATGTTCAATATTATGTTCAATATTATATCATTCACTTATAATGCGCTTACATGGCAATTAGGTGTGCTTGGCACACTAGGTATATTTAATTTTTATGCCAGATGTTAGTCATATAGTGCAATAGTCTACCAAGGAGAACGGAATTCTGAATTCGCATGCACAGAGAGAGCTGCCTCTCAAACCATGTGAGTAGAGAATTAAGTTCTCTTTTTACGGTTGTTTGCACTTGAACCTTCAAATACACACAAAATTATGTCAGAATGTCCGTCTTATCTGTTTAGTATTCACCTAACCACAGTCTGTTATGTCTTAAATGACCGTAAATAAAAAAAGATCAGATGTGTATCAATATTATATCTGTGCTGTAGGTCTTAAAGTGTCAGCAGCCTGATATTGTATACCTGCTGCTGTCTATGTTGTTGATGTTAATTGAAAGTAAAAAATTCACTCAGTGCTCTTGACTGGATAATATTTGTAGACTATTTCTTATTTGAACACTGGCAATTGATGGAGATGTTTTTCTTTATTACTGAACTGTTTATCTGTTATCTGTAATTGCTTGAGAGCTTTAAAAAAAATACATTCATTAGGGTAGTGTTAGTTTATGCATCTCTGATCAGACAAGCAAATATTTTGAATGCATCCAGGACCCACTGACTGACAGCAGAAATACTTACCTGGATTACTGTGAATGGACAATAGTGTAATGGAGGAAACTGTAAACGTAAAAGTGACAGTGTTGGTTCACTTACTGTGTTTTAATGAACTTTGTCTTTTGTTGTATTTCCATAACAGTACAGTAATGTTTTATGTGGTGGAAATTCTTGGAACATAAGAGTACAAAGTTTCTATTTTTTTTCTATTTTTAGGTTATTTACTGACAATATTGTCTTCACATTCTTCTCACAACTTAGGATGCGCCATTTATTTCATTTTTATTCTTGACTGGTAGCATTGTTTAAATAAGCTTAAGCAAATTCAAATTAGCTTGGGCATTCATTTGTTAACAGCTATTCTCTTGGCATTGTAGTTGTGTATTTATGATGAAACATAATAATGGGCCTTCGCAAGTGTTCATGTCCACATCTAATCACCATTACTGACAGTGACACTACTGTACCTATAGTGAAAGAACCGGAAACACAGAAGCTGTAATAAAAAACATGGATGTTTTCGTGTGAAGAAACTGTTGGAAGCTCCATCTAATGGCTCTTCGTAGTTATTCACATATGGACCACTAGAGGGCGCGTCAAGGCATAATTGTGTTTGGCTGAGTGTAAAATATGTAATTGCAGAAAACACCAGACGATTCATTGCTTCTCTCTCTCTCTCTCTCTCTCTCTCTCTCTCTCTCACACACACACACACACACACACACACTTAAAAAAGGTTCTAAACTGCTCCTTTCATTGTTGCTGCGGTGATAAATAGCTATTCTCTTGGCATTGTAGTTGTGTATTTATGATGAAACAGGCAGTTCAGTGACTTGGCCTTCTCTAATCATCTAATCACCATTACTGACAGTTACACTACTGGACCTATAGTAAAAGAACCGGAAGAAACTGTTAGAAGCTTAGACTATTGGCTCTTCGTAGTTATTCATGTACGGACCACTAGAGGGCGCGTCAGGGCACAATTGTGTTTGGCCAAGTGTAAAATGTGTAATTGCAGGTTTGTAACAGCAGAGGGCAGCAAACACCAGACGATTCATTGCTTCTTTCTTTCTTTCGTTCTCTCTCTCTCTCTCTCTCTCTCTCACTCACTCACACACACACTTAAAAAAAGGTTCTAAACTGCTCCTTTCATTGTTGCTGGAGTGATACCATTTATTCAATTACTCTGAATATATATATTTCACTTACGAAAGCTAGTAATCAAACTATTAATTTTTATGACCCGGACCGCTCGATCCGCGAATATAACATCGGCTAGCGCATCACTAGACTAGAAAAAAAGGAGCATATAAGACAAAAGACATCAAATTTTGCAGTCGTTAATAGGATATAAATGAGATTAAAAGTGTTTCGTCTTCTTTGTCTAGTATCGTATAACAATTCTGCTTAGGTTTAGAGTCACTAGGTCATGTAGTAAGGAAGCTGTTGAAAGAAATGAATATTCCCATAAAAATATTAATATAAAATAGAACAATCCCTCAAATGCAAGCAAAAGAGGTGTGTCTTCTTTATCTCTGTAAGTAATACAATTCTCCTTAGGTTTAGAGACACTGGGTCACGTGGCATGGAAACTATAAAATAAAAAACCTTCTGATTTTTCTGTCATTTAAATTGTAATTTATTGACGGTCCCTAAGTGTCACATCGCTGAATGTCTGTCGAATATCCAAAATCAAACTAACTTCAGTGTTCCCGATACCGAGGTGAAGTTAGTTTTAGGTTGGATATTCCACAGACAACTGTATATAAATTTTGACTGGGTTATGTAAAGTGATAATAGGCCTATTCTATTTCCACTTGGAGGTAAAAAAAAAAAGTGGTTGAGCGTAGTTGTGGTCCATGATAATGGGTCAGCTATGATAATGATCAATATTTAACCCACCAGATACCGAGCCGCTATTAATCAGAGTGTAAATTTTCATGACCCGGACCACCGGATCCGCGAACATAACAGCAGTCAGCACTTCACTAGACTCTAGAATAAATGAGCATATAAGACAAAAGACATAGAGTTGTGTGTTAAAATGATATTAATTTAGATTAAAAAGTGGTTTGTCTTATTTGTCTTTTGTACTTAAACAATTCTTCTTAGGTTCGTTGTCACTGGGTCACGTGGTATGAAAACTATAGGAAAAAAATATTTATTGACGGTCCCTAAGTGTCACGTCGCTGAATGTCTGGTGAATATCTAACCTAAAACTTCGGTGTTCCCGGTGGCGAGTCACGATTTACAATCAGCGATGAGTAATCTCAGAGCATCACGGATAGTTTTATCCTCAGTGGACTTCTGGTTGGAAAATGTTCTCATGATGGTTCTGTGAACTATATCGTTTATCAATTTCCCCGATAAATCGCACAACCTCTTCCGTAAACACTGCGACGTCATACGATCCATTCCGCGTCATCTAGAGCGTCCTAAAGCGCGGCCCCCGATTGGTCCGTCCAAGTGAACCGAAGCTTCCTGTATCAGTCTGTGCTTATATCTAGACATGATGAAGATGGCTGTAGATTGTACTTTGTAGATGTTTTTAAACGAAGTGTAGCAAAGGTCCCAGAAACTTTTGCCCCTGGTGGCAGGTGGCAGTTGACAGTTGACGTGCTGATGGAAGTTTGTTCACCATGCTGGTTTGAGTTTATCTCCGTTAAAGTCTCCCTCCACAACGAGCGCAGTGTCCTGGTGATGAGTCTGGTGTAGAGTGAGAACCTCATGTAGTTCACACAAGGCAGTGTCCGAGTCTTCCTGGGGTGGAATTAAAACACCACTCACTATGACTGAGGTAAATTCCAGAAGGAGAAACAAAGGACGACATTTGATGGTCAGGAGCTCCAGGTTGTGTGTGCAGGGGCGCGTGAGAGGAAAAATGCTCGCGCTGTCTCTTCGGCTGCTGTTTACCATCAGACACACTGTCCAGGAGGTAAACCGTGAAGATGGCGTGGTCCGGTACCGCTGGATACAGCCGTGTCTCGGTGAAGCAGGTCCCGAATGTCCCTCTGGAACTTAACCCTGGTCCTGAGGTCATCGAGCTTGTTTTCCAGAGACTGGACGTCGGCTAGCATGATGCTAAGCAGATGAGCACGGTGTGTGCGCGAGCCCTCATCCTGTTCCTGACTTCGGCTCGTTTCTTTTCTTTTTTCCATGTAGTCGGTGTTAAAAACGGCGGTAGGTGAGTTCATTGTAAACCAATAGAAATATGATTGTTTCTGTCGTAACTGATGGTATCCGTGGTGAAAAAAGGAGCTTTTTAATGTCTGTAGGTTTATTCCTACTACTTGATTCAGTGTCACATTTCCGCTATTTACTGTGTACGATAGTAGCAGACCTCCTGTATGTTACCATTTGTTATTAAAATATGTCATTAACAATAAACAAATGAAGTTATCTGTTTAAATGGAGGTCAATTTCATCACTAAACGATATCGGAGATGTTCTCGACCCTGTTTTTTGGGGGGTTTGGTATTAGGATGATCTTCGATGAGGAACATCTTGTGGTTATTTATTTAGATTTTTTTGCAAATGTATTTAAACCCTTGTATGTTTCTGTTCTCTTTCTGAAAGCACGGTTAAACTAGCTGCACGAAAAATTTTAGTGGCGCGGCGTTTAGACACTTAGCGGTAATAGCGCTGAAAGAGGAAAGCCAGCGTTCGCGAGCTCCTACACCACAGAACCAGAACTTCATACAAAACCATCATTTACAATAAAAGATAAAGATCAAACAATATTACTGTGGAATTGTAAAGTTACTCTTTTAATGACTCTAAATTACTCTTCAATATCACCGTATATCTCAGTCTAATTCAGACAGGAAGCAGTTTTTAATCCATTATAAAAAATAAACAGTTCAGATTGTTAGTTGATCAAATCCACTTAGATCACTTCATAACGATCTACTCTATGTTCAAAATAAAGAACTGTTAGTTGATGAAGTTAACTCACATCACTTTATAATCACCTACTCCATGTTCCATGTTCTTTTTCTTGGAAATTTCTTAACCCATGTAACCTGCACTAGCGTCCTCTCAGCATCTCAGTCGAGACAGTTAGCCTAAGAGACTAATTATTTTATGGCTTTTTATGGTTAATGCTGTTCAGGAAACCTGTCATCATTCAATCAGATGTTTTTGTAATACATAAACAAACAGGGAAAATAAGAGCTAGTTTAAGTGTTTCAGGAAGAGGATCGGTCTTCACCCATCATTTGAAGACTCAGCTGTTCAGACATCTATGGGAAGTTCTTTCCATTGTAGTTCAATGTACTAATTTTCATGAATCTACATGACAACAATAAGACATGAAACTCATATGACAGCATGACATAAACAACCGGATGTAAAATTATAAGTAAAATTCCTACACACTGTACACACATTATGCAGAAGCACAGTATAGGCGGACATCACAGAGAGAAGTGAAGCTGAAGAGATATGATGCTTATGTAGGCCTGTAAGCTGTGTATAAAAAAAGAACCATTCTTGTGGCTGGTAATAACTAAAACAAGTGAGGAAAACACCAGATATATAGTATTCAGTGTATAAAGATAGTGAATGGCAGTTGAGAAGAGATGTGGTGAAACTAGGGCCTGATACATGATAGTAAATGAAGTAAAAAGTCAGTTCTAAGGTAAAGTTAAGTAAGTTAAGGTAAACTGACAGAAAAGAGCAGGCCGAGGTAAATGAGAGAGCAATAGCATTGATAAGAAGAGCAAATAAGTTTAAAAAAAGAAAAGTAACAAGTAAAACTATGTCAATGTAAGTAAGAAAATAAAGACAGAATATAGAGGTAGATAGAGGGGGACTCTGAGTTCCGACAACCACCTCGGTGCCTGAAGAGAACAGAGTCTTGATGTATACCTCCCTCTTACCCTGAGAGATGGTGGGACCAGTGGAGCAGTGCTAGTAGATCAGAGGGAGCGAGGTGCAGAGTGAGGAGCAATAAGAGCCTTGGGGTAAGAGCTGGTCCATTCTTGGATTTATAGGCAAGCGTCAGTGTTTTAAATCTGATGCAGCTACTGGAAGCCAGTGGAGGAGAGCAGCAGTGGGGTGGTGTGTGAGAACTTAGGCAGGTTGAAAAGTCACACAGCTGCATTTTGGATCATTTATAGAGGATGAATTGAGTTCAGAGGTAGACCTGCCAGTAGAGAGCTGCAGAAGTCCAGTATGTAAATGACCAGAGACTGAACAAGCACCTGAGCAGTCTGTGTGGATAAAAATGGCAGAATACTTCTGATATTGTACAGAAGAAACTGACATGAGTGTGTCACAATAGCAACATGTGCTAGCTATGGTGTTGTTAGCTGGTTGCTATGCTAACCAAGTTGGTTGCCAGGGTGTTGGTAGGTGTTTCTCATGACATTCCAACATTAATTCCAATCTTTCCCAAAAGCATAGGATCACTATTTGTATAGTATATAACTAGCCTGTCTCATACTCTGTATATTGTGGTCTTTATTTAATTTTTCTCTATAACACTGTTTGTAAATTCAATTTATAGTGTAGTTATTTTATGTCTGTACTTTTGAGGGTCACCAGCAGCCGGCACAAAATTTATAAAAACATACTTAGCCTATAAATCTGATAATTCCTGTATAATTTCCGGGATCTAAGAAGAACACTATGCTGTCTCTGTCAAGGGAAAATACTTAAGTTATAGAGACGTGTTTCTAAAGCACAAAATAACGGATGCTTGTGTAAGAAAGGGCGTTCATCACACTGTTCTCATTCAGTGAAAAGGAAGAGACTAATTCTAAATGAGGGAGGTGTCATGACACAATGCGCTTCTCAACGTCTGTGTCTTTACTGTTAGAGTCATAAAGAAGCTCATAACTGCTTACGAGTGCAGTACGAGTGAAGGAGGAACAGGCTGATTAAGACCGTTAATATTCATTATAAGAGTAAGATCGATTCATTTTGTATTTATGAGGATATTTTTGGTGTAAATTCTACACGTGGTGGATCTTCGAGTGTCAGCTGTCTGAAGGCTGATGTTTTCCAGAATGTTGAGAAATATTACAGTAGCAGCGATCCTCATGTTACTGACAGGTAAACTTTTCCCATATTTCATCTCTCTCTCCTGTTTTACTGTGCTGTTGTGTTTCTACTGCAATAATTCAGAAAAAATTCTCCACATGTCTGTGTGTTTGGAAATATTTTATAAATTTGACATGATTTGGGTGTAGAGAAGAACATTTGTAGGATGTTGGAGAGTAAAAGACAAGAGTTATGGAGCAGGAAACATGGAGCTGGTCACACACTATGTGTTTCTGAGAACAGCAGCAGCAGTTAACACTGTGGTTATGGTCTTGCTGGTCAGTGCACTAGTTATTACTTTATGCTCTGAACTCATTTTACTTTGTGCTTCTGGTGTGTGTGTGAGTGTGTGTGTGTCCTAAATGTTGTGAAAAACTATATTAAGTTCACAGCAACAGGATCAGCAGCTTAACACAATAAATTCAAAATGCTTTCCTTTAACACTGATGAGCACGGTGTGTGCTCGAGCCCTCATCCTGTTCCTGACTTCGGCTCATTTTCTTTTCTTTTTTCCATGTAGTCGGTGTTAAAAACGGCGGTAGGTGAGTTCATTGTAAACCAATAGAAGTAAAAGAGTTTCTGTCGTAACTGATGGTATCCGTGATGAATAGAAAAGGAGGTTAAAATAAAGGAAAGTGCAAAAAATGTGGTCACAGCAGCTGACCTCACCGGCCACTATTGTGATAAAGCAGTTTAATGAATATTGTATAATGTAAAGTTTATTTGTACTATTTGATTCAGTGTCACATTTCAACTGTTTACTCTTGGTTTTTATTTCCTGGTGTGCCTGTAGTGCATGTATTACGGTAATAAACAAAAAGCTGAGTGTGTAGAACACTATCAGATTGATTTTGTAAATAAAGATTATTAAAAAAATATTATTATTATTATTATTATTATTATTATTATTATTATTATTATTATACTTTGACTTTAATCTCACTCAGTGTTTTGCTTCATTTGCTTGGAAATTTCTTAAACCATTTAACCTGCACTATCGCCCTGTCAGCATCTCAGCAAACCTTTTTGGTTACTATGGTGTTGCTAAGGTATTCCAGTGGTTTGCTCTCATATTACTGGTTTGTTGCTATGATATTTCATGTATACATTTACCTTTCTGGCATTTGACAGACCTTATCCAGAGCGACGTACAAAAGTGTTTTGAAGTCTCTATGGATAAATACATCACTGGTTCACTAGATCACAGACTTGGGATATCATTAGCTTAAAAACTCTTTCGGGAGGAGATATAGCATAATTGTTTTTGTAATCCATAAACAAACAGGGAAAATAAGAGCTAGTTTATAAGTGTTTCAGGAAGAGGTTCGCTCTTCACCCATTGCATGAAGACTCAGCTGTTCAGACATCTAGGGGAAGTTCATTCCACCACCTCGGTGCCAGAAAAGACAAGAGTCTTGTTGTATACCTCCCTCTTTCCCTGAGAGATGGTGGGACCAGTGGAGCAGTGCTAGTAGATTGGAGGGAGTGAGGTGCAGAGTGAGGAGGTAAGAGCTTTGAGGTAAGAGGGAGCTGGTCCATTCTTGGCTTTCTAGGCAAGCGGGAAGCCAGTGGAGGAGTGTAGAAAGAAAAGGAAGCGACTAATCTAAAATATAGTTGCAAGCAACGATGATCGGGCCCAAGTAATGGTGCCATTGCCACCAAGGTGCACCAGACAACGTGGGCACAGTGGGTACATGCATTTAAAGGGGAAATACCAAAAGGACAAGAGTGACAATTGGGGTTCATGAAACTGATAACAGCAATGTACACTGATGGCAAAAAGAAAACTGGCTCTCTGTCTAAACTATATTGGACAAAAGTGACAGTTTGGGTGTAATGAAACAGATCATAGCAATGTCCAGTGATATCAAAAGGGACAATGACTCTCTAGTGGACATAGTCTAGTACTGCAGGAGTCAGGCCAAAACCATGTCTAGTTAATTGGCTGATAAATGTAAAAATTTGTTGTGAGCCGTTTGAGCATCACAAAATCATGAATCTAAGCAAACTTACTCACAACCAGTTGTTCTTTCTATGTAAAATGTTTTGAAACATTAGGGCTTTCCACTGTTAAGATATAAGAACATTAATTTTCTTCTATTATGTCCTTTTTTACATCCTCACCATAGCAACATCATTCACAATATCACAAATTCCTTCACAGTTTCACATCAGCCATGTCTTGCTATTATTCTGACTAATTTTCAACCAAATCAGGTGAAAGTAAGGGACAAAACATTAGATTTCTAAAAGTGACACACTTCCTGCTGCCAGTTGGTGGCGCTAGGACTGAGACTCGCAGTATTCATGTCCCTGTGATCAGCTTTCTTCTCTTAACATAAAGTCGAAGTTTGATGTACATCAGTCAATAAACACAGAAGTTATTAGCCACTTCCTGTTTCCTTTTATTCGCCATAAGTTTAAGGGCTCCTCACGGCTGAACCGTTTGAGATATCAAGAATCCCTTCACAATTTTAGATCCTCAATGTTTTCAGATCATATTGGATCCTGTGTGGTCAAAATCATATAAATCCCCTAGGAGGAGTATATCAAACTGACCTTTCTCATAAACATTTGCACTCTCTGTGTGAAATATTTGGAACATTAGGCCTTTCCACTCGTAAGATATGAGAAGATTCATTTTCTTCTATTATGTTCTCATGTAAATCATCGCCATAGTAACATGATTCAAGGTGTCAAAAATTCCTTCACAGTTTCACATCAGCCATGTCTTGACATTATACTGACTGATTTTGACCCAAATCAGGTGAAAGTAAGAGACAAAATATTAGAGATTTCAAAAAATGACACACTTCCTGCTGCCAGTTGGTGGAGCTATGACCGAGACTCGCAGTTGTCATATCTGTGTGATCAGCTATCAATGCTTAACATAATCTTAAGGTTTCATGTAGATCACTTAATGTACCCAAAAGTTATAGCTACTTCCTGTTTTGTTTTATTCGCCATAAGTTTAAGGGCTTCTCACGGCTGAACCGTTTGAGATCAAACATCCCTTCACAACTTTGCATTATCAATGTCTTGAGATCATATTAGCCTGGGTTTGGTGGCGGTTGTATCAATGTCTTGAGATCATATTAGCCTGGGTTTGGTGGCGGTTGTATCAATGTTAGAGATCATATTAGCCTGGGTTTGGTGGCGGTTGTATCAATGTTAGAGATCATATTAGCCTGGGTTTGGTGGCGGTTGTATCAATGTCTTGAGATCATATTAGCCTGGGTTTGGTGGCGGTTGTATCAATGTCTTGAGATCATATTAGCCTGGGTTTGGTGGCGGTTGTATCAGTGTCTTGAGATCATATTAGCCTGGGTTTGGTGGCGGTTGTATCAGTGTCTTGAGATCATATTAGCCTGGGTTTGGTGGCGGTTGTATCAATGTCTTGAGATCATATTAGCCTGGGTTTGGTGGCGGTTGTATCAATGTCTTGAGATCATATTAGCCTGGGTTTGGTGGCGGTTGTATCAATTCCCTAGGAGGAGTATTTCAAATTCCACTGGGTGCGTTTTGCAAACAACTCAAAATAACTGACTTCCTGTGGATTAGACTTAATGTCATGCAATGTGAAAGTTGTTCAGTTCAATGAGATCTAAGTGTGTACCAAGTTTTACATGGATACGTGCAAGTGTGTGTCAGCTATGCAGCAAGATTTTCCAGGGGGCGCTGTGACGGGTATGTGCCACGCCCAGGGCCGAGCCACGGTGACCTCCTAATGGCTGCAGATTCCAACCTGTCTGCTGATTTTCATGAGTTTTTGAGCATGTTAAGACCCCCCAAAAGTGTCCGGATGATTGAGAAAAATAAATAAATAAAATAATCCTTAGAAGAACAAGAGGGCCCTTCACACTGCTAGTGCTTAGGCCCTAATTAGGCAGATGTCATGACACAATGAGCTTCTCAACTTCCCTCTCTTTACTGTTAGAGTCATGAAGAAGCTCATAAATGCTTACGAGTGCAGTTCAAGTGAAGGAAGAACAGGCTGATTAAGACCGTTAATAATAACATTCTTGTGTGTGTGTGTGTGTGTGTGTTAAATGTGGTGAAAACACTATATTAAGATCACAGTAACAGGATCAGCAGCTTAACACAATAACTTCAAAACGCTTTCCTTTAAACACAGATGAGAGTTTATTATACTGTTCTAATACACAGAACTGAACTAACACATAAACACACACAAAGATCACAAACAAGGGTTTAGAACAGAGATTAATATGAAATGAATATTGGAAATGAATCCATGTTGTTAGCAATGTGTGGTATATGTCAAACCATGAACTGAATGAACCATCAACTTATCAATTTAATCTTCTGTTAGTTCTTTAGTAGGGCTTTAAACTTTGTGTTTAAGTTCACCAGTTCAGAGAATCTAGAGGTCCTGTACTTGTCTTTACTGGTCTCTGTGGATGGGGAAATCCCTCATTACATCATTTGACTGGTGGGTTTCCAGTTGATTTTATTTGTTTGTGGTCTGGAAAGATTTTCAGTAGTAGGAGTTTTTATAGAGTAAAGTTTGAATTTTTGAGATTTTTGGATATAATATAATGAAATGCTCTCATCTTTCAGAAATCATTCAGTGAACTCAAACATTCCAAATAAGACATATAGTGGATGTTAATACACTGGAAACATGACAACCCTAACAACACATGCTAAATAATCAAACAGCAAATGCTAGCTATACAAAGCTATGGGTACAAAATAAAGCAGAATAATGGATGTAAATAGGTGATTGTTGTAGTTAATGTATCGTTTTTATAGTCAGTTTTCTGCCTCACAGTATTTATATTATTTTCATTGACACAGAATAAACACATCTGAGCTGCGAAATGTTTATAAAGACACAAAATTCAGTTCTGACTTCTTCCTTCCTGTGTGTACCTCTCTGTGTGTTTCAGGTGTACTGGGTATAGAGTGTTGGGGTGTGACTTATACTCCTGAACATGTGTGTGCTCTGAAAAACACATCAATTGATCTTTCCTGCTCTTATAAATATCCTGCAGGCCTCACAGTGATAAAATCAGTATGGTTCATTAAATGGCAGGGTGGTGCTGACCCTGAGGATGTGAGAGAGGATGAGGAGTATCAGGGTCGAGTGCAGTACACACAGAGCTCCCAGAATGACTGTAGTCTGAGAATCACTAACCTGAGAGAGAGAGACGCTCAAACATACAGGTTCAGATTCTACACTAAAGATCCTGCAGGAAAATACACCGGAGAACCTGGAGTCACTCTGTCTGTCACAGGTCACACTATTATACATTTATTTAACTACATTAATACAGATGAAGTAAATGAAAGTAATTCTGAACCTAATTCAATATTTGCAGATCTGAAGGTTACAGTATCAAACAGGAATGGCAACAAGAAGCTGAGCTGCATCACCACCTGCTCTCTGTCTAATAACCCCACTTACATCTGGTACAAGAACGGACAGCGTGTTACTGACCAGGACAGAAATGAACTGTATGTCAGTAGTGGGAATGCAGGCAGCTACTCCTGTGCTGTAAGAGGACATGAGGAGCTTCGCTCTCCTGCTGTCTGTAAGAACTCACTTTAAACTTCACTCACTCTGTCATCATGGTGCTAAATGTAAAAAGTTGAATACTCTTATCTCTAACTTTTTTAAATGTTTAAGTCCATTCAGATGCATGTAGATAGAAACTCATATCAAATAATAGTTTTAATTTTCAGTGTAAATTTTAAATATTAATCTAAATGTTATGTAACCATTAAACATACAGTAAATATTCAATTTAAAATGTTATATATAAATGATAAAACTAAACTTAAAAGTACATCCAAATGTAAATGTTAAATCTAAATCCAGATCTTAAACATAAATGTTTGTATACTTATCGCCCTCTCAGAGTGTACATCATGTGAAAACACAGTGCCTGTAGGGTTGCCAGGTTTACACTGTACTCTGCTAGTTTTGGAACAAAATTGACATAAAAAGCGGTTCTGCTGATGGAATTTTGGTCTGATTTAAAAACAAGCCATGATAGGCAAGATCATGTTTTAAAGCAAATAAATTAAAAAATCTATTTTTACAAATAGATCCAGAAAGTCCTTTTTTCTTAATTTTAACTTAATTCTTTTTTTTTTTTTACATTTGGACAATATCTGTTAGACTGCAGTAAACTCTCATGCAAGTCATGCTTTAGTTTTCTTTTTCTTTCTTTCTGTCTTTTAAATCTAAAATTAATTTTGTGTGTTTCAGGTGTTTTTGATGAGAAGCGCTGCTGGAGTGTGACTTATTCCACTCAGACTGTCTGCTCTCTGATTGGCTCATCAGTGAACATACACAGTTATTACACCTTCCCTAATAATTACAAGGTTACAGAAGTGTTGTGGTTCATTAAAGAATATGAGGATGTGAGAGAGGATGAGGAGTATCAGGGTCGAGTGCAGTACACACAGAGCTCCCAGAATGACTGTAGTCTGAGAATCACTAACCTGAGAGAGAGAGACGCTCAAACATACAGGTTCAGATTCTACACTGATCCTACAGGAAAATACACCGGAGAACCTGGAGTCACTCTGTCTGTCACAGGTAATGTCACACTATTATACATTTATTTAACTACATTTATACAGATGAAGGAAATGAAAGTAACTCTGAACCTAATTTAATATTTGCAGATCTGAAGGTTACAGTATCAGACTCGGGTAGTGGACAAATCAAGCTGAACTGTAACACCACCTGCACTCTGTCTAACAACCCCACTTACATCTGGTACAAGAACGGACAGCGTGTGTCTGAGTGTAAATCTGCCTCCTGCTCTGTAGCTGCAGTCGGTGGTGTGGTCAGTTACAGCTGTGCTGTTGAAGGTCATGACAGTCTCCTCTCTCCTCCAGTGTGTGAGTGTGGATTTTACTCTCCTCAATCAGAATCCATCTACATGTCTATCAAACACTGATCCTGAACACACAGCAGCTGATTCAGGTGTTTTATTTCTAATCAGATTCCCCTAAAAACACCAGAGCAGTGGTTCTTCCCTCTGGAGACACAGTGGAGGGAGATTCAGTGACTCTGAGCTGTAGCAGTGATGCAAACCCTCCTGTTCTCACCTACTCCTGGTTTAAGCAGAGTGCAGCTGCAGACACACTGCTGACAACAGGCCAGAATTACAGCATCAGCAACATCAGCTCCCAGCACAGTGGACTGTACTACTGCACTGCTCACAACCAGCTGGGAAACCACACCTCTACACCAACATTCCTGGATGTGTTATGTGAGTATCATTCCTTGATCCCAGTGTATTTGTGCTGAATATTATCTGAACATACTTGAGAGTGTAACATACACTAAATCTTTCAGTACTGCAGCTCAGCTTTGCAGCACTTAAGGTCCAGACTACAAAGGCCACAAAAAATTAAAGCATCTTTGCATGCTTACAATTTTGCATTCTCCCTGCTGTTTCATGTTGGGATATGAGTTCTCCAGCAGTGCAGGTGTCACTATTACAATTTTATGACAATTTCCACAACTACAGGAAAAGGATTGTTGCTCCACAAAATTATCCATCTTGAAATTATTTTGCTTGGAGACACAGTGTCTTCACCCTATTGTCATGTGCATTATGCAGCAAACAATACCTCCATGCAACTTCTCCATCTTTAGTTAAAGCATTAAAGGTCATCATCTACTTCTGGAGGATTAGATGTTCATATGGCTTCACATAACATCCACAGACATTGTGCATTGCTTCTGCAGGCAGTGTCACAAAGATAGCAGCTGTGTGAACTTCAATGACCACTCTATATGACAAAACCCCTTATGAGAACATTTATAAACACAGCTGCAAATAACCCACAAACACGGTATGCAAGCTTGTACATTTACGAGGTGGTTTTGTAATACGTATTTCTTAATAATCTTCTAAATCAGATTCCCCTACAAACACCAGAGCAGTGGTTCTTTCCTCTGGAGACACAGTGGAGGGGAATTCAGTGACTCTGAGCTGTAGCAGTGATGCAAACCCTCCTGTTCTCACCTACTCCTGGTTTAAGCAGAGTGCAGCTGCAGACACACTGCTGACAACAGGCCAGAATTACAGCATCAGCAACATCAGCTCCCAGCACAGTGGACTGTACTACTGCACTGCTCACAACCAGCTGGGAAACCACACCTCTACACCAACACACCTGGATGTGTTATGTGAGTATCATGTTTTGATCTCAGTGTATTGAATATTATCTGAACATACTTGAGAGTGTAACATACACTAAATCTTTAAATAATGCAGCTCAGCTTTGCAGCACTTAAGGTCCAGACTAAAAAGACCTTGCAACAAAGAATTAAACCACCTTTGCATGCTTAAAATCTTACATTCTCCCTGCTGTTTCATGTTGGCATACGAGTTCTCCAGCAGTGTCACTATTAAAATTTGAGGATAATTTCCACAACTACAGGGAAAGGATTGTTGCTCCACAAAGTTATTGTTGTCAAGGCCATTCTGTCCACAGCTGCACCAAAGTTGATGCAGTATTATCCATCTTGAAATTATTTGGCTTGGACACACAGTGTCTTCACCCTATTATCATGTGCACTAAACAGCAAATAAAACCTCCATGCAGCTTCTCCACATTAAGATAAGGCATTAAAGGTCTTGATCTACTTCTGGAGGAATAGATGTTAATATGACTTCACATAACAACCACAGACATTGCAGTGTCACACAGATGGCAACTGTGTAAACTTCAACAACCACACTATACGACAAATTCCCTGATCAGAACATTTATATGCACAGCTATGATGACACCACAGACCCAGTATGCTAGCTTGTACATTTACGAGGTGGTTTTGTAATATGTATTTCTTGAAAATCTACCCAATCAGATTCCCCTACAAACACCAGAGCAGTGGTTCTTCCCTCTGGAGACACAGTGGAGGGAGATTCAGTGACTCTGAGCTGTAGCAGTGATGCAAACCCTCCTGTTCTCAGCTACTCCTGGTTTAAGCAGAGTGCAGCTGCAGACACACTGCTGACAACAGGCCAGAATTACAGCATCAGCAACATCAGCTCCCAGCACAGTGGACTGTACTACTGCACTGCTCACAACCAGCTGGGACACCACACCTCTACACCAACACACCTGGATGTGTTATGTGAGTATCATGTTTTGATCTCAGTGTATTTAATATTATCTGAACATACTTGAGAGTGTAACATACACTAAATCTTTAAATAATGCAGCTCTGCTTTGCAGCACTTAAGGTCCAGACTAAAAAGACCTTGCAACAAAGAATTAAACCACATTTGCATGCTTAAAATCTTACATTCTCCCTGCTGTTTCATGTTAGCATACGAGCTCCAGCAGTGTCACTATTAAAATTTGAGGATAATTTCCACAACTACAGGGAAAGGATTGTTGCTCCACAAAGTTATTGTGGTCAAGGCCATTCTGTCCACAGCTGCACCAAAGTTGATGCAGTATTATCCATCTTGAAATTATTTGGCTTGGACAAACAGTGTCTTCACCCTATTATCATGTGCACTACACAGCAAATAAAACCTCCATGCAGCTTCTCCACATTAAGATAAGGCATTAAAGGTCTTGATCTACTTCTGGAGGAATAGATGTTCATATGACTTCACATAACAACCACAGACATTGCAGTGTCACAAAGATGGCAGCTGTGTAAACTTCAACAACCACACTATACGACAAATTCCCTGATCAGAACATTTATATGCACAGCTATGATGACACCACAAACCCAGTATGCTAGCTTGTACATTTACGAGGTGGTTTTGTAATATGTATTTCTTGAAAATCTACCCAATCAGATTCCCCTACAAACACCAGAGCAGTGGTTCTTCCCTCTGGAGACACAGTGGAGGGAGATTCAGTGACTCTGAGCTGTAGCAGTGATGCAAACCCTCCTGTTCTCAGCTACTCCTGGTTTAAGCAGAGTGCAGCTGCAGACACACTGCTGACAACAGGCCAGAATTACAGCATCAGCAACATCAGCTCCCAGCACAGTGGACTGTACTACTGCACTGCTCACAACCAGCTGGGACACCACACCTCTACACCAACACACCTGGATGTGTTATGTGAGTATCATGTTTTGATCTCAGTGTATTGAATATTATCTGAACATACTTGAGAGTGTAACATACACTAAATCTTTAAATAATGCAGCTCTGCTTTGCAGCACTTAAGGTCCAGACTAAAAAGACCTTGCAACAAAGAATTAAACCACCTTTGCATGCTTAAAATCTTACATTCTCCCTGCTGTTTCATGTTAGCATATGAGTTCTCCAGCAGTGTCACTATTAAAATTTGAGGATAATTTCCACAACTACAGGGAAAGGATTGTTGCTCCACAAAGTTATTGTGGTCAAGGTCATTCTGTCCACAGCTGCACCAAAGTTGATGCAGTATTATCCATCTTGAAATTATTTGGCTTGGACAAACAGTGTCTTCACCCTATTATCATGTGCACTAAACAGCAAATAAAACCTCCATGCAGCTTCTCCACATTAAGTTAAGGCATTAAAGGTCTTGATCTACTTCTGGAGGAATAGATGTTCATATGTATCATAACAACCACAGACATTGCAGTGTCACACAGATGGCAGCTGTGTAAACTTCAACAACCACACTATACGACAAATTCCCTGATCAGAACATTTATATGCACAGCTATGATGACACCACAGACCCAGTATGCTAGCTTGTACATTTACGAGGTGGTTTTGTAATATGTATTTCTTGAAAATCTACCCAATCAGATTCCCCTACAAACACCAGAGCAGTGGTTCTTCCCTCTGGAGACACAGTGGAGGGAGATTCAGTGACTCTGAGCTGTAGCAGTGATGCAAACCCTCCTGTTCTCAGCTACTCCTGGTTTAAGCAGAGTGCAGCTGCAGACACACTGCTGACAACAGGCCAGAATTACAGCATCATGAACATCAGCTCCCAGGATAGTGGACTGTACTACTGCACTGCTCACCACCAGCTGGGAAACCACACCTCTACACCAACACTCCTGGATGTGTTTGGTAAGTGCACCATAAAACATTTACATAGCTGTATAAAGTAATAACAAAAATAAAGCCTAATATTGCTTATGGCTTTTTTTCTGAAGTTTCCAAGAACACAGTGTTAATGTTCATCATGGTGGGACTGTTTATCTTCTTGGCATTAACACTCATCCCAGGAGCTCTGTGGATGTGGTATGTAAAATGTGAACATACTGAATGTGTTTGAAACCTGATTTACAATTAAATACTTATTTACAATTACCATGAACACATGCTTCCTGTTTCTCAGGAAGAGGAAGTGGAGCTCAGCTAATGACCACAGCAGCACTGGTGAGAGTGGACAGGTGAGTGTGGGTGAAAGGAGGAGGGACTGTTTGATCATGTGACGTGTTCAGATATAAACTTTATCCTCTGCTCGTTTTCAGCCTGAGTCTGATGCTGTATATGAAAATATCTCAGCCTCAGACCACAGCAGAAGAGTCGCCTCAGATGATCAGGATGACGTTCACTATGCCAATGTTGTTATTAAACGTTCCCACACACAGGAAGTGTCTCTGTCCCCCAGACTTCCTCCAGACACCACAGAGGAAGAGGATGTTCAGTACGCTGCTGTGAACTTTAGCAGGAGCACTGCTGCCATCCAGTGAGCAAATCATCATCATTACAACACTAACTGTGCTGCTCAGTCAACATCATTAAGTTCTTTAAGTAACTGATTATAAATTTAACACTTTACACTATTCCTAAATCACCTCCTTTTGTTCCACAGGCTTGTGACAGATGAAGAGGCTGATGATTCATCTCAGATCTACAGCAAGGTCCAGAAAATCCCCAGACAAAGCAAAAGCTGAGAGAGATGTGATCGTTCTGTTCTGTATCCAAACTGAAAAGGAGAAGAGGGGCAGCTTTAGCATTTCATCAGAGTAGCAGTATTGATGCTTCAGTAGTGTATTGTACTGCTCACATAGTACTGTATGCTGTTTTACCTTAACATTATGTATGCAGGTTGAGATTTTTAAGAAGAATTCAGGTTTAGGATTCATTTTATTTTTATCTCTATGCTTTTCTTTATTTATCTTCCATCATAATATTTTTAATGCTAATCAGTTTGTAGTGTGTTTTATTTTTAGTGCTTTATATATGTTTTTTTTATACATTCTCTTTTTGTGATAATTGTAAAACTTTCTTTGTCAATTATTGTTACTTTATCATTTAATATCTATAGTTTTCCTGGTGATATACATAACTAACAATGCGTAGTTTGCTTAAAAATGAATCAGAAGTAAATCCTCAAAATAATCCATATTTCCTGTTAGACTGAATTTGACTTGCTGTTTAGCCAATTATGTTAGTTTAGAGCAGTGCTTCCTAAACTGTGGGCCGTGTCCCCTGGTGGGCAGTAGCGGTATTGCAGGGGGCCGTAGCTAGGCTAAATCAAAATATTAAAATAATTAAAATATTTTAGAATAGAATATAAAAAGCTTCTGTTGCACACTTTGATTCAATAATTGAATCAATTCAATCAATTATAATTGTAAATAGTTTGCAGACAGTATGTAGTGTTAAGGATTTAAATATATTTGTAAAGAATGTTTACATCATCTTATTTTCACCAGCATATAAAAATATTACATTTTATGGTAGTTCTCATAATTCACATGAAATTCTTTCAAACTGGTTAATAAATATTGATAATTTTGTGTCTTTAGAGACAATCTGCTTCATTAAATATATCTTTATACTATTAATCAATATACCGTATTTTTTAGCAAAGAGGTTGGGAGGGGAGTCGTGGAGCTTTTGCTATGTATTTGGGGGCCTTACCCTCTGAAGTTTGGGAAGCTCTGGCCTAGAGGATGTACCTGAATGAATCTTGATTGTTTTTGTTAAACTGATTAAGCTAAATTGTGAAATGCTTCCTTTTTGAATGTTCATTGTAAATTCAGGCCTTATAACTGTGAAATCAATGACTGTTAATTTCAGCAGTGGTTTTAAAGGCTGTCATGTGACCTGTGAAGGCGCTCACACAGACACATGGGTGGAGTGTGTGGGTGTGTTGACTGTCCAGTTATATTCCATATAGATTGATATTAGGATCCTGATTAAGGGTTTGTTTATGATTTGATGAATTATCCCAGTGCACTGTTGAATTCTCGATTCTGATTGGTCAGAAGTTGCTGATTTTATAGTTCACATGCTTGTTCTATTATGTTATTGTTTCTGTATTTTTAAAAAGCCTAATAATGAGAATCAATTGTCATTAATTTCTTTATTTCTAGTGGTCCAAAGCTTGAAGTTCCACTAGCCGCCTAGTCTACTCCTATAACCTTATTCTTTTACATTTAACTGAGTTCTAGTCTGATGTCTATGATGCAAGTGATTTTATTTTCCATTTAGTTATCAATCTCTATCCACTGTATCTGTACAGATAGAGTAAAAACAGAGGAGCCTTTTAGTCCACATTCATTTGTAAATCCAAGGGCAGCTGATTAACTCCCCAATAAACATTTACATTTAAGGAAACTCTTTATTATCATTTTTTGTACATAAAGGTGGCCTGTAAATAGCTGTTGGATGGCAGTAACGTTTTTTTAGTGGATGATGTTTGTGATCCTAACAATTCTGCACCAAAGAAACTCAATAAGAGTCGCTGGATACGTTTTTGATCAGAGCACATTGGTCAGACACCCGAGGAGCACCACTGCCACTTCTGTTCACTGCAGCTCTCCAAGGCCACAAATTGTTCACAGATATCTGCTTATGCCAGTCAGGATTAAATTCTAAGGGGAAAAAGCATAAAGTATAGGTTGTGTTATTCATCCATCCTCTAATTCCATGTGGCTTTGACTGTGGTGGATCCAGAAAGATAGGAGCTGCGACCGGGGTAAGTCCAAAAGCATGTCCTAGTTTATCCAAGTCCCCTTTAGAGACCATCTTTCACTGTCCCAGAGAGCACAAGATGGCAGGTTGCAAGGGGAATTTTCTGTATTTTTGCCTTGACCAGGTTACTTGGACCTCATGAAACACCACACTGAGATGCCTCCATGCACAGCTGCCCATACCAGTGGCTTGACCAAATCAAATGTGATTCAGAAGGATCTCAAGGCTGTGCTCAACATGAGCAGTCTGGTGGTCTCGGTGCCCGGGGTCAGTCTGTTTTGGTGTGTCAATACTAGGAACAACTAATCATCACAATATAACCCCAAGTCAGTTAAACTTATCAATCTGTCCAGATAGGTAGCATAAGTGATTATGAATCAGTTTCACTTGCTTTGGTGCAAATGAAGCTGACATGCACTGGAGAGGCAACTGCCAATCACACCCCCAAAGGTAATGCATGTGGTGGCCACTGAAAATTTTGCTCCCTCATTATCCTTCTTGACTGATTTGCCTCTAGTTTTGTTAGGGTCCTTGTTACTACTTGTAGCATGAGGCAATACCTGCAATCCAATCACAGGTAGTCCGGATCCTAAAGGATGGCATGTCCATATGTGCCATCGTAAAGGAGGTTTGGGGAGTCTCCCAGAACATTGAGGAGATACCGTAGATAGGCCATTAAAAATGGAGAGCTGCGCAGGGCCACAGAAGGACATCAACGTAGGCGCAGGACAGTCAGCAATCTGCTTCTTTGTGCAAAGACTAACAGGACGAGCACTGCCAGAGCCCTACAGAATTACTTCTAGCAGGCTACTGGTGTACATAAGGGCCTGAAATCGTAACTATAATTATAGCTTGTAGATTGTAATAGAGGTCTGGAATTATGTTGCCCCATGTTTACTATGAATGTTTTGATTGTGAGTTAAGGCAAAACTCAAAATGGCAGTGAGGCAGTTCCTTGCATGGACTGTACCTTCATGAAAAAGGGATGAGAATATTATGTTCAATATTATGTTCAATATTATATCATTCACTTATAATGCGCTTACATGGCAATTAGGTGTGCTTGGCACACTAGGTATATTTAATTTTTATGCCAGATGTTAGTCACATAGTGCAATAGTCTACCAAGGAGAACTGAATTCTGAATTCGCATGCACAGAGAGAGCTGCCTCTCAAACCATGTGAGTAGAGAATTAAGTTCTCTTTTACGGTTGTTTGCACTTGAACCTTCAAATACACACAAAATTATGTCAGAATGTCCGTCTTATCTGTTTAGTATTCACCTAACCACAGTCTGTTATGTCTTAAATGACCGTGAAATAAAAAAAGATCAGATGTGTATCAATATTATATCTGTGCTGTAGGTCTTAAAGTGTCAGCAGCCTGATATTGTATACCTGCTGCTGTCTATGTTGTTGATGTTAATTGAAAGTAAAAATTCACTCAGTGCTCTTGACTGGATAATATTTGTAGACTATTTCTTATTTGAACACTGGCAATTGATGGAGATGTTTTCTTTATTACTGAACTGTTTATCTGTTATCTGTAATTGCTTGAGAGCTTTAAAAAATACATTCATTAGGGTAGTGTTAGTTTATGCATCTCTGATCAGACAAGCAAATATTTTGAATGCATCCAGGACCCACTGACTGACAGCAGAAATACTTACCTGGATTACTGTGAATGGACAATAGTGTAATGGAGGAAACTGTAAACGTAAAAGTGACAGTGTTGGTTCACTTACTGTGTTTTAATGAACTTTGTCTTTTGTTGTATTTCCATAACAGTACAGTAATGTTTTATGTGGTGGAAATTCTTGGAACATAAGAGTACAAAGTTTCTATTTTTTCTATTTTTAGGTTATTTACTGACAATATTGTCTTCACATTCTTCTCACAACTTAGGATGCGCCATTTATTTCATTTTTATTCTTGACTGGTAGCATTGTTTAAATAAGCTTAAGCAAATTCAAATTAGCTTGGGCATTCATTTGTTAACAGCTATTCTCTTGGCATTGTAGTTGTGTATTTATGATGAAACATAATAATGGGCCTTCGCAAGTGTTCATGTCCACATCTAATCACCATTACTGACAGTGACACTACTGTACCTATAGTGAAAGAACCGGAAACACAGAAGCTGTAATAAAAAACATGGATGTTTTCGTGTGAAGAAACTGTTGGAAGCTCTATCTAATGGCTCTTCGTAGTTATTCACATATGGACCACTAGAGGGCGCGTCAAGGCATAATTGTGTTTGGCTGAGTGTGAAATATGTAATTGCAGAAAACACCAGACGATTCATTGCTTCTCTCTCTCTCTCTCTCTCTCTCTCTCTCACACACACACACACACACACACACTTAAAAAAGGTTCTAAACTGCTCCTTTCATTGGTGCTGCGGTGATAAATAGCTATTCTCTTGGCATTGTAGTTGTGTATTTATGATGAAACAGGCAGTTCAGTGACTTGGCCTTCTCTAATCATCTAATCACCATTACTGACAGTTACACTACTGGACCTATAGTAAAAGAACCGGAAGAAACTGTTAGAAGCTTAGACTACTGGCTCTTCGTAGTTATTCATGTACGGACCACTAGAGGGCGCGTCAAGACATAATTGTGTTTGGCCAAGTGTAAAATGTGTAATTGCAGGTTCGTAACAGCAGAGAGCAGCAAACACCAGACGATACATAGCTTCTTTCTTTCTTTCGTTCTCTCTCTCTCTCTCTCTCTCTCACTCACTCACACACACACTTAAAAAAAGGTTCTAAACTGCTCCTTTCATTGTTGCTGATTACCATTTATTCAATTACTCTGAATATATATATTTAAATTGTAATCAAACTATTAATTTTTATGACCCGGAGTCCCTAATAACATCGCTGATCACTAGACTAGAAAAAAGGAATATAAGACAAAAGACATCAAATTAACTTGCAGTCGTTAATAGGATATAAATGAGATTAAAAGTGTTTCGTCTTCTTTGTCTAGTATTCCATAACAATTCTGCTTAGGTTTAGAGTCACTAGGTCATGTAGTAAGGAAGCTGTTGAAAGAAATGAATATTCCCATAAAAATATTAATATAAAATAGAACAATCCCTCAAATGCAAGCAAAAAGAGGTGTGTCTTCTTTATCTCTGTAAGTAATACAATTCTCCTTAGGTTTAGAGACACTGGGTCACGTGGCATGGAAACTATAAAATAAAAAACCTTCTGATTAATATTCTGTATGGAAACAATTGTAATTTATTGTCCCTAAGTGATTCCACTCCATGAATGTCTGTGGAATATCTCCAAACCTAACTTCAGTGTTCCGAACTGAAGTTAGTTTTAGGTTGGATATTCCACAAAACTGTATATAAATTTTAACTGGGTTATGTAAAGTGATAATAGGCCTATTCTATTTCCACTTGGAGTTAAAAAAAAAAAAAGTGGTTGAGCGTAGTTGTGGTCCATGATAATGGGTCAGCTATGATAATGATCAATATTTAACCCACCAGATACCGAGCCACTATTAATCAGAGTGTAAATTTTCATGACCCGGACCACCGGATCCGCGAACATAACAGCAGTCAGCACTTCACTAGACTCTAGAATAAATGAGCATATAAGACAAAAGAAATAGAGTTGTGTGTTAAAATGATATTAATTTAGATTAAAAAGTGGTTTGTCTTATTTGTCTTTTGTACTTAAACAATTCTTCTTAGGTTCGTTGTCACTGGGTCACGTGGCATGAAAACTATAGGAAAAAAATATTTATTGACGGTCCCTAAGTGTCACGTCGCTGAATGTCTGGTGAATATCTAACCTAAAACTTCGGTGTTCCCGGTGGCGAGTCACGATTTACAATCGGCGATGAGTAATCTCAGAGCATCACGGATAGTTTTATCCTCAGTGGACTTCTGGTTGGAAAATGTTCTCATGATGGTTCTGTGAACTATATCGTTTATCAATTTCCCCGATAAATCGCACAACCTCTTCCGTAAACACTGCGACGTCATACGATCCATTCCGCGTCATCTAGAGCGTCCTAAAGCGCGGCCCCCGATTGGTCCGTCCAAGTGAACCGAAGCTTCCTGTATCAGTCTGTGCTTATATCTAGACATGATGAAGATGGCTGTAGATTGTACTTTGTAGATGTTTTTAAACGAAGTGTAGCAAAGGTCCCAGAAACTTTTGCCCCTGGTGGCAGGTGGCAGTTGACAGTTGACAGTTGACGTGCTGATGGAAGTTTGTTCACCATGCTGGTTTGAGTTTATCTCCGTTAAAGTCTCCCTCCACAACGAGCGCAGTGTCCTGGTGATGAGTCTGGTGTAGAGTGAGAACCTCATGTAGTTCACACAAGGCAGTGTCCGAGTCTTCCTGGGGTGGAATTAAAACACCACTCACTATGACTGAGGTAAATTCCAGAAGGAGAAACAAAGGACGACATTTGATGGTCAGGAGCTCCAGGTTGTGTGTGCAGGGGCGCGTGAGAGGAAAAATGCTCGCGCTGTCTCTTCGGCTGCTGTTTACCATCAGACACACTGTCCAGGAGGTAAACCGTGAAGATGGCGTGGTCCGGTACCGCTGGATACAGCCGTGTCTCGGTGAAGCAGGTCCCGAATGTCCCTCTGGAACTTAACCCTGGTCCTGAGGTCATCGAGCTTGTTTTCCAGAGACTGGACGTCGGCTAGCATGATGCTAAGCAGATGAGCACGGTGTGTGCGCGAGCCCTCATCCTGTTCCTGACTTCGGCTCGTTTCCTTTCTTTTTTCCATGTAGTCGGTGTTAAAAACGGCGGTAGGTGAGTTCATTGTAAACCAATAGAAATATGATTGTTTCTGTCGTAACTGATGGTATCCGTGGTGAAAAAAGGAGCTTTTTAATGTCTGTAGGTTTATTCCTACTACTTGATTCAGTGTCACATTTCCGCTATTTACTGTGTACGATAGTAGCAGACCTCCTGTATGTTACCATTTGTTACTAAAATATGTCATTAACAATAAACAAATGAAGTTATCTGTTTAAATGGAGGTCAATTTCATCACTAAACGATATCGGAGATGTTCTCGACCCTGTTTTTTGGGGGGTTTGGTATTAGGATGATCTTCGATGAGGAATAATGACGGACATCTTGTGGTTATTTATTTAGATTTTTTTGCAAATGTATTTAAACCCTTGTATGTTTCTGTTCTTGATGAATTAAACGCTCTGTTCCGTTTATCACCAGTTGTTACCGAGCTGTTTCAATACTGCGGTTTATCCAGCCGCTCTTTCTGAAAGCACGGTTAAACTAGCTGCACGAAAAATTTTAGTGGCGCGGCGTTTAGACACTTAGCGGTAATAGCGCTGAAAGAGGAAAGCCAGCGTTCGCGAGCTCCTACACCACAGAACCAGAACTTCATACAAAACCATCATTTACAATAAAAGATAAAGATCAACCAATATTACTGTGGAATTGTAAAGTTACTCTTTTAATGACTCTAAATTACTCTTCAATATCACCGTATATCTCAGTCTAATTCAGACAGGAAGCAGTTTTTAATCCATTATAAAAAATAAACAGTTCAGATTGTTAGTTGATCAAATCCACTTAGATCACTTCATAACGATCTACTCTGTGTTCAAGATAAAGAACTGTTAGTTGATGAAGTTAACTCACATCACTTTATAATCACCTACTCCATGTTCCATGTTCTTTTTCTTGGAAATTTCTTAACCCATGTAACCTGCACTAACGTCCTCTCAGCATCTCAGTCGAGACAATTAGCCTAAGAGACTAATTATTTTATGGCTTTTTATGGTTAATGCTGTTCAGGAAACCTGTCATCATTCAATCAGATGTATAAAAAGAACAGAGAGAAATCCCTCAGTAACTTTTACCTCAGACTTCCCCTGTGGAGGATATATGAGGATTTTGTTTATATATTTTATCACCTGCTGCGTGCTCCAAGGTAAACTGTACAGTTTGAGTTATATTCAGTGATGACGCTGATGTTCATGATATCATTAGCTTAAAAAGTCTTTTGTCAGGAGATTGTTTTTGTAATACATAAACAAACAGGGAAAATAAGAGCTAGTTTAAGTGTTTCAGGAAGAGGATCGGTCTTCACCCATCATTTGAAGACTCAGCTGTTCGGACATCTATGGGAAGTTCTTTCCATTGTAGTTCAATGTACTAATTTTCATGAATCTACATGACAACAATAAGACATGAAACTCATATGACAGCATGACAAACAACCAGATGTAAAATTATAAGTAAAATTCCTACACACTGTACACACATTATTCAGAAGCACAGTATAGGTGGACATCAGAGTGAAGAGAAGCTGAAGAGATATGATGCTTATGTAGGCCTGTAAGCTGTGTATAAAAAAAGAACCATTCTTGTGGCTGGTAATAACTAAAACAAGTGAGGAAAACACTAGATATATAGTATTCAGTGTATAAAGATAGTGAATGGCAGTTGAGAAGAGATGTGGTGAAACTAGGGCCTGATACATGATAGTACATGAAGTAAAAAGTCAGTTGTAAGGTAAAGTTAAGTAAGTTAAAGTAAACTGACAGAAAAAGCAGGCCGAGGTAAATGAGAGAGCAATAGCATTGATAAGAAGAGCAAATAAGTTTAAAAAAAGAAAAGTAACAAGTAAAACTAAGTCAATGTAAGTAAGAAAATAAAGACAGCATATAGAGGTAGATAGAGGGGGACTCTGAGTTCCAACAACCACCTCGGTGCCTGAAGAGAATAGAGTCTTGATGTATACCTCCCTCTTACCCTGAGAGATGGTGGGACCAGTGGAGCAGTGCTAGTAGATCAGAGGGAGCGAGGTGCAGAGTGAGGAGTAATAAGAGCCTTGGGGTAAGAGCTGGTCCATTCTTGGATTTATAGGCAAGCATCAGTGTTTTAAATCTGATGCAGCTACTAGAAGCCATCATTTGTAGAGGATGAATTGAGTTCAGAGGTAGACCTGCCAGTAGAGAGCTGCAGAAGTCCAGTATCTAAATGACCAGAGACTGAACAAGCACCTGAGCAGTCTGTGTGGATAAAAATGGCAGAATACTTCTGATATTGTACAGAAGAAACTGACATGAGTGTGTCACAATAGCAACATGTGCTAGCTATGGTGTTGTTAGCTGGTTGCTATGCTAACCAAGTTGGTTGCCAGGGTGTTGGTAGGTGTTTCTCATGACATTCCAACATTAATTCCAATCTTTCCCAAAAGCAAAGGATCACTATTTGTATAGTATATAACTAGCCTGTCTCATGCTCTGTATATTGTGGTCTTTATTTAATTTTTCTCTATAACACTGTTTGTAAATTCAATTTATAGTGTAGTTATTTTATGTCTGTACTTTTGAGGGTCACCAGCAGCCGGCACAAAATTTATGAAAACATACTTAGCCTATAAATCTGATAATTCCTGTATAATTTCCGGGATCTAAGAAGAACACTATGCTGTCTCTGTCAAGGGAAAATACTTAAGTTATAGAGACGTGTTTCTAAAGCACAAAATAACGGATGCTTGTGTAAGAAAGGGCGTTCATCACACTGTTCTCATTCAGTGAAAAGGAAGAGACTAATTCTAAATGAGGGAGGTGTCATGACACAATGCGCTTCTCAACGTCTGTGTCTTTACTGTTAGAGTCATAAAGAAGCTCATAACTGCTTACGAGTGCAGTACGAGTGAAGGAGGAACAGGCTGATTAAGACCGTTAATATTCATTATAAGAGTAAGATCGATTCATTTTGTATTTATGAGGATATTTTTGGTGTAAATTCTACACGTGGTGGATCTTCGAGTGTCAGCTGTCTGAAGGCTGATGTTTTCCAGAACGTTGAGAAATATTACAGTAGCAGCGATCCTCATGTTACTGACAGGTAAACTTTTCCCATATTTCATCTCTCTCTCCTGTTTTACTGTGCTGTTGTGCTTCTACTGCAATAATTCAGAAAAAGTTCTCCACATGTCTGTGTGTTTGGAAATATTTTATAAATTTGACATGATTTGGGTGTAAAGAAGAACATTTGTAGGATGTTGGAGAGTAAAAGACAAGAGTTATGGAGCAGGAAAGAAAATTAATTATTGCAAATTCTTTTAAAACATAAATATATTAAATCATTATATTATATTTTATATATTATTATGTAATATATTATTATATATTAGATATTATGATCAAATTGCTACATTTCATTATGAATCTATTATATAAAATATTAATGTCCAGCATTGTTCTTTTTCTGTGTGGGTGAATTTGTACTATAAATTCTATAAACTGGAATGAAGTTCATGGGCGTTTTCAAACTAAGTTCTGTTTTTATCCTTGTTTTCACACGTCCTCTGGTCACACACTATGTGTTTCTGAGAACAGCAGCAGCAGTTAACACTGTGGTTATGGTCTTGCTGGTCAGTGCACAAGTTATTACTTTATGCTCTGAACTCATTTTACTTTGTGCTTCTGGTGTGTGTGTGTGTGTGTGTGTGTCCTAAATGTTGTGAAAAACTATATTAAGTTCACAGCAACAGGATCAGCAGCTTAACACAATAAATTCAAAATGCTTTCCTTTAACACTGATGAGCACGGTGTGTGCTCGAGCCCTCATCCTGTTCCTGACTTCGGCTCGTTTCTTTTCTTTTTTCCATGTAGTCGGTGTTAAAAACGGCGGTAGGTGAGTTCATTGTAAACCAATAGAAGTAAAAGAGTTTCTGTCGTAACTGATGGTATCCGTGATGAATAGAAAAGGAGGTTAAAATAAAGGAAAGTGCAAAAAATGTGGTCACAGCAGCTGACCTCACCGGCCACTATTGTGATAAAGCAGTTTAATGAATATTGTATAATGTAAAGTTTATTTGTACTATTTGATTCAGTGTCACATTTCAACTGTTTACTCTTGGTTTTTATTTCCTGGTGTGCCTGTAGTGCATGTATTACGGTAATAAACAAAAAGCTGAGTGTGTAGAACACTATCAGATTGATTTTGTAAATAAAGATTATTAAAAAAAATATTATTATTATTATTATTATTATACTTTGACTTTAATCTCACTCAGTGTTTTGCTTCATTTGCTTGGAAATTTCTTAAACCATTTAACCTGCACTATCGCCCTGTCAGCATCTCAGCAAACCTTTTTGGTTACTATGGTGTTGCTAAGGTATTCCAGTGGTTTGCTCTCATATTACTGGTTTGTTGCTATGATATTTCATGTATACATTTACCTTTCTGGCATTTGACAGACCTTATCCAGAGCGACGTACAAAAGTGTTATGAAGTCTCTATGGATAAATACATCACTGGTTCACTAGATCACAGACTTGGGATATCATTAGCTTAAAAACTCTTTCGGGAGGAGATATAGCATAATTGTTTTTGTAATCCATAAACAAACAGGGAAAATAAGAGCTAGTTTATAAGTGTTTTAGGAAGAGGTTCGCTCTTCACCCATTGCATGAAGACTCAGCTGTTCAGACATCTAGGGGAAGTTCATTCCACCACCTCGGTGCCAGAAAAGAAAAGAGTCTTGTTGTATACCTCCCTCTTTCCCTGAGAGATGGTGGGACCAGTGGAGCAGTGCTAGTAGATCGGAGGGAGTGAGGTGCAGAGTGAGGAGGTAAGAGCTTTGAGGTAAGAGGGAGCTGGTCCATTCTTGGCTTTCTAGGCAAGCGGGAAGCCAGTGGAGGAGTGTAGAAAGAAAAGGAAGCGACTAATCTAAAATATAGTTGCAAGCAACGATGATCGGGCCCAAGCAATGGTGCCATTGCCACCAAGGTGCACCAGACAACGTGGGCACAGTGGGTACATGCATTTAAAGGGGAAATACCAAAAGGTCAAGAGTGACAATTGGGGTTCATGAAACTGATAACAGCAATGTACACTGATGGCAAAAAGAACTATATAGGACAAAAGTGACAGTTTGGGTGTAATGAAACAGATCATAGCAATGTCCAGTGATATCAAAAGGGACAATGACTCTCCCTCTAAACCAGTCACCCAGAAAAATGTATACACATTTCAGTAAAAGAAAAATTTGTATAAATATTTTATTACTAAATTTATATGTGTACGTTATAGATTGATATATATGATGATATTCTGGTAATATGGTAATTTTAATAATATTATACTAATATAATTTACATCATACTATTTTTCTTTTCCTGAAGTGTATATACAGTTTTTGGTTCACTCTGTATATATAAATTGTGAACATGAAGCCATATTTAAAAAATTTAAAATAAATGGGAAAGAGCCTCTAGTGGACATAGTCTAGTACTGCAGGAGTCAGGCCAAAACCATGTCTAGTTAATTGGCTGATAAATGTAAAAATTTGTTGTGAGCCGTTTGAGCATCACAAAATCATGAATCTAAGCAAACTTACTCACAACCAGTTGTTCTTTCTATGTAAAATGTTTTGAAACATTAGGGCTTTCCACTGTTAAGATATAAGAACATTAATTTTCTTCTATTATGTCCTTTTTTACATCCTCACCATAGCAACATCATTCACAATATCACAAATTCCTTCACAGTTTCACATCAGCCATGTCTTGCTATTATTCTGACTAATTTTCAACCAAATCAGGTGAAAGTAAGGGACAAAACATTAGATTTCTAAAAGTGACACACTTCCTGCTGCCAGTTGGTGGCGCTAGGACTGAGACTCGCAGTATTCATGTCCCTGTGATCAGCTTTCTTCTCTTAACATAAAGTCGAAGTTTGATGTACATCAGTCAATAAACACAGAAGTTATTAGCCACTTCCTGTTTCCTTTTATTCGCCATAAGTTTAAGGGCTCCTCATGGCTGAACCGTTTGAGATATCAAGAATCCCTTCACAATTTTAGATCCTCAATGTTTTCAGATCATATTGGATCCTGTGTGGTCAAAATCATATAAATCCCCTAGGAGGAGTATATCAAACTGACCTTTCTCATAAACATTTGCACTCTCTGTGTGAAATATTTGGAACATTAGGCCTTTCCACTCGTAAGATATGAGAAGATTCATTTTCTTCTATTATGTTCTCATGTAAATCATCGCCATAGTAACATGATTCAAGGTGTCAAAAATTCCTTCACAGTTTCACATCAGCCATGTCTTGACATTATACTGACTGATTTTGACCCAAATCAGGTGAAAGTAAGAGACAAAATATTAGAGATTTCAAAAAATGACACACTTCCTGCTGCCAGTTGGTGGAGCTATGACCGAGACTCGCAGTTGTCATATCTGTGTGATCAGCTATCAATGCTTAACATAATCTTAAGGTTTCATGTAGATCACTTAATGTACCCAAAAGTTATAGCTACTTCCTGTTTTGTTTTATTCGCCATAAGTTTAAGGGCTTCTCACGGCTGAACCGTTTGAGATCAAACATCCCTTCACAACTTTGCATTATCAATGTCTTGAGATCATATTAGCCTGGGTTTGGTGGCGGTTGTATCAATGTTAGAGATCATATTAGCCTGGGTTTGGTGGCGGTTGTATCAATGTCTTGAGATCATATTAGCCTGGGTTTGGTGGCGGTTGTATCAATGTCTTGAGATCATATTAGCCTGGGTTTGGTGGCGGTTGTATCAATGTCTTGAGATCATATTAGCCTGGGTTTGGTGGCGGTTGTATCAATGTCTTGAGATCATATTAGCCTGGGTTTGGTGGCGGTTGTATCAATGTCTTGAGATCATATTAGCCTGGGTTTGGTGGCGGTTGTATCAATGTCTTGAGATCATATTAGCCTGGGTTTGGTGGCGGTTGTATCAATTCCCTAGGAGGAGTATTTCAAATTCCACTGGGTGCGTTTTGCAAACAACTCAAAATAACTGACTTCCTGTGGATTAGACTTAATGTCATGCAATGTGAAAGTTGTTCAGTTCAATGAGATCTAAGTGTGTACCAAGTTTTACATGGATACGTGCAAGTGTGTGTCAGCTGTGCAGCAAGATTTTCCAGGGGGCGCTGTGACGGGTATGTGCCACGCCCAGGGCCGAGCCACGGTGACCTCCTAATGGCTGCAGATTCCAACCTGTCTGCTGATTTTCATGAGTTTTTGAGCATGTTAAGACCCCCCAAAAGTGTCCGGATGATTGAGAAAAAAAAAAAAATAATAATAATCCTTAGAAGAACAAGAGGGCCCTTCACACTGCTAGTGCTTAGGCCCTAATTAGGCAGATGTCATGACACAATGAGCTTCTCAACTTCCCTCTTTTTACTGTTAGAGTCATGAAGAAGCTCATAAATGCTTACGAGTGCAGTTCAAGTGAAGGAAGAACAGGCTGATTAAGACCGTTAATAATAACATTCTTGTGTGTGTGTGTGTGTGTGTGTGTGTGTGTGTGTGTGTTAAATGTGGTGAAAACACTATATTAAGATCACAGTAACAGGATCAGCAGATTAACACAATAAATTCAAAACGCTTTCCTTTGAACACAGATGAGAGTTTATTATACTGTTCTAATACACAGAACTGAACTAACACATAAACACACACAAAGATCACAAACAAGGGTTTAGAACAGAGATTAAAATGAAATGAATATTGGAAATGAATCCATGTTGTTAGCAATGTGTGGTATATGTCAAACCATGAACTGAATGAACCATCAACTTATCAATTTAATCTTCTGTTAGTTCTTTAGTAGGGCTTTAAACTTTGTGTTTAAGTTCACCAGTTCAGAGAATCTAGAGGTCCTGTACTTGTCTTTACTGGTCTCTGTGGATGGGGAAATCCCTCATTACATCATTTGACTGGTGGGTTTCCAGTTGATTTTATTTGTTTGTGGTCTGGAAAGTAGGAGTTTTTATAGAGTAAAGTTTGAATTTTTGAGATTTTTGGATATAATATAATGAAATGCTCTCATCTTTCAGAAATCATTCAATGAACTCAAACATTCCAAATAAGACATATAGTGGATGTTAATACACTGGAAACATGACAACCCTAACAACACATGCTAAATAATCAAACAGCAAATGCTAGCTATACAAAGCTATGGGTACAAAATAAAGCAGAATAATGGATGTAAATAGGTGATTGTTGTAGTTAATGTATCGTTTTTATAGTCAGTTTTCTGCCTCACAGTATTTATATTATTTTCATTGACACAGAATAAACACATCTGAGCTGCGAAATGTTTATAAAGACACAAAATTCAGTTCTGACTTCTTCCTTCCTGTGTGTACCTCTCTGTGTGTTTCAGGTGTACTGGGTATAGAGTGTTGGGGTGTGACTTATACTCCTGAACATGTGTGTGCTCTGAAAAACACATCGATTAATCTTTCCTGCTCTTATAAATATCCTGCAGGCCTCACAGTGATAAAATCAGTATGGTTCATTAAATGGCAGGGTGGTGCTGACCCTGAGGATGTGAGAGAGGATGAGGAGTATCAGGGTCGAGTGCAGTACACACAGAGCTCCCAGAATGACTGTAGTCTGAGAATCACTAACCTGAGAGAGAGAGACGCTCAAACATACAGGTTCAGATTCTACACTGATCCTACAGGAAAATACACCGGAGAACCTGGAGTCACTCTGTCTGTCACAGGTCACACTATTATACATTTATTTAACTACATTTATACAGATGAAGGAAATGAAAGTAATTCTGAACCTAATTTAATATTTGCAGATCTGAAGGTTACAGTATCAGACTCGGGTAGTGGACAAATCAAGCTGAACTGCATCACCACCTGTACTCTGTCTAATAACCCCACTTACATCTGGTACAAGAACAGACAGCGTGTTACTGACCAGGACAGAAATGAACTGTATGTCAGTAGTGGGAATGCAGGCAGCTACTCCTGTGCTGTAAGAGGACATGAGGAGCTTCGCTCTCCTGCTGTCTGTAAGAACTCACTTTAAACTTCACTCACTCTGTCATCATGGTGCTAAATGTAAAAAGTTGAATACTCTTATCTCTAACTTTTTTAAATGTTTAAGTCCATTCAGATGCATGTAGATAGAAACTCGTATCAAATAATAGTTTTAATTTTCAGTGTAAATTTTAAATATTAATCTAAATGTTATGTAAACATTAAACATACAGTAAATATTCAATTTAAAATGTTATATATAAATGATAAAACTAAACTTAAAAGTACATCCAAATGTAAATGTTAAATCTAAATCCAGATCTTAAACAGAATGACTGTAGTCTGAGAATCACTAACCTGAGAGAGAGAGATGCTCGAACATACAGGTTCAGATTCCACACTGATCCTACAGGAAAATACAGAGGAAAACCTGGAGTCACTCTGTCTGTCACAGGTAATGTCACACTATTATACATTTATTTAACTACATTTATACAGATGAAGGAAATGAAAGTAATTCTGAACCTAATTTAATATTTGCAGATCTGAAGGTTACAGTATCAGACTCGGGTAGTGGACAAATCAAGCTGAACTGTAACACCACCTGCACTCTGTCTAACAACCCCACTTACATCTGGTACAAGAACGGACGGCGTGTGTCTGAGTGTAAATCTGCCTCCTGCTCTGTAGCTGCAGTCGGTGGTGTGGTCAGTTACAGCTGTGCTGTTGAAGGTCATGACAGTCTCCTCTCTCCTCCAGTGTGTGAGTGTGGATTTTACTCTCCTCAATCAGAATCCATCTACATGTCTATCAAACACTGATCCTGAACACACAGCAGCTGATTCAGGTGTTTTATTTCTAATCAGATTCCCCTAAAAACACCAGAGCAGTGGTTCTTCCCTCTGGAGACACAGTGGAGGGAGATTCAGTGACTCTGAGCTGTAGCAGTGATGCAAACCCTCCTGTTCTCACCTACTCCTGGTTTAAGCAGAGTGCAGCTGCAGATACACTGCTGACAACAGGCCAGAATTACAGCATCAGCAACATCAGCTCCCAGCACAGTGGACTGTACTACTGCACTGCTCACCACCAGCTGGGAAACCACACCTCTACACCAACACACGTGGATGTGTTATGTGAGTATCATTCCTTGATCCCAGTGTATTTGTGCTGAATATTATCTGAACATACTTGAGAGTGTAACATTCACTAAATCTTTCAGTACTGCAGCTCAGCTTTGCAGCACTTAAGGTCCAGACTAAAACGGCCACAAAAAATTAAACCATCTTTGCATGCTTACAATTTTGCATTCTCCCTGCTGTTTCATGTTGGGATATGAGTTCTCCAGCAGTGCAGGTGTCACTATTACAATTTTATGACAATTTCCACAACTACAGGAAAAGGATTGTTGCTCCATAAAATTATCCATCTTGAAATTATTTTGCTTGGAGACACAGTGTCTTCACCCTATTGTCATGTGCATTATGCAGCAAACAAAACCTCCATGCAACTTCTCCATCTTTAGTTAAAGCATTAAAGGTCATCATCTACTTCTGGAGGATTAGATGTTCATATGGCTTCACATAACAACCACAGACATTGTGCATTGCTTCTGCAGGCAGTGTCACAAAGATAGCAGCTGTGTGAACTTCAATGACCACTCTATATGACAAAACCCCTTATGAGAACATTTATAAACACAGCTGCAAATAACCCACAAATACAGTATGCAAGCTTGTACATTTACGAGGTGGTTTTGTAATATGTATTTCTTAATAATCTTCTAAATCAGATTCCCCTAAAAACACCAGAGCAGTGGTTCTTCCCTCTGGAGACACAGTGGAGGGAGATTCAGTGACTCTGAGCTGTAGCAGTGATGCAAACCCTCCTGTTCTCACCTACTCCTGGTTTAAGCAGAGTGCAGCTGCAGACACACTGCTGACAACAGGCCAGAATTACAGCATCAGCAACATCAGCTCCCAGGACAGTGGACTGTACTACTGCACTGCTCACCACCAGCTGGGACACCACACCTCTACACCAACACACCTGGATGTGTTTGGTCAGTGTTCTGTCTGCTAAATAAATCACAGGTTTATATTATTGGACTCGCCCAACCCTGTCGCTACTCAGTTGCTGTTAGCACCCAGAAGCTGATTATAACAGCATTTTTCCTGAGTGTTTTATAAGTGAGTAAAACTTCAGTGGTGGTATTTACTGATGTACTGTGTATAACAGTGGTGGGCCGTGCATTTCAGACCTAGGCCTTCACTGGTGTCCTTCCTGAATGAATCCACCTCTATACCTTCATTATGACATCACCATGGGCATCGCTAGGCCATTTTCTACTCAGCCCCCCTAAAATTCTGCGATTCTCCATAAACTCTACACAAATTGGTGATCACCTCAGTCCCCTTTAACTTTCATATGAAAACTCCGGCAGATTTCGGCTCCTCCCCGTCTTTCAGCGCGTTCTTCAATCCGCAGAGCGAGGATCAGAGGACGTGTGTGTGTGTGTGTGTGTGTATGTGTGTGTGTGTGTGTGTGTGTGATCAGGAAGACTCGTATTTGGCTTGTTCAGTACTCAAATGTTATACACATCTATGCAATACAGTGGAATGCTGCAATACGTTTACCATCCTACCCTGTTAGTCAAACCTTTATTTTATTTATTTATTAATTTATTTTTTACTATTATACCCTCATTGGGGGCCGAGCCCCCCTTAAATGAGAATTCTAGAATCGCCCCTGGAAGCCACGGCAAATACTAATCAACCGTTAAATAACAAAATAAAAAAGAAATTATTCTACAGTATTTCACACCTCACAAGGAATAGTCCATTTTATTACAGTTACTTTTCTCCAAAAAAAAAAAATTCTTGTTGCCGTATGCAGCAAACTGCAATCTCTGGAGGACGCAGCATCCGAAATGAGACGCAAAGGATATAGAAATGATATTCTCAATAATAGAAGATATGCTTGTTTAAAAAATTGTTTATTTTTCACAGTTAAAAGTTTTGTGCTAAAAGCTTTTCTTTATCTCAGCTGAGGTGTGGAAGCTGCATGCTGTATGGGGAGCTGCTGCTGCACTCGTTCCTGCTCTGCTTCTCTCTCTTATTATCGCTGTCCTGTGTATTAAGTGAGTGACTGAATATTTTTTATATTCCTTAAATTACCATGATCATAATCCAGTAGTAAAAATTAGCTGAATTTAGGAACAGATTGAACAGCCTGGTTTTAATATCCTTTGTGTGAACAGGAGGAAGAAAAGATCAGAGAGAGACACTCAGGTACTGAGAGAACTTTTCACTTCATGTCTTTATCATCATGAAGCTCTACATAAAGTTCCTATAAATCTGTTATTGAATAAAAGCTAAAGAGGTTTTCTCTTCATCTCTCTCAGTGTGTTCCAATGCCTGGAGATGATACATACACAGCGCTGAACCTCATGACTGTGTCCCCAGAATATGACACACTGCAAGTAAGTATACAGTCTTTCTACCTGTGTGTGTGTGTGTGTGTGTGTTAGCAAGACTGACACTAGATGCTAGAACTTACTAAGACTAGATAATGTGTCCTCCTAAGCAGTGGCAAAGCCCACTGTCACTGCCACCTCTCTTTAATTGATCTTTAATCTCTGCTTAGCTTGATCCAGATGTTTTGGATTTATCCCAGTAGAAGTGTTTATTACAGAGTGTAATGAGATTTTTTTTCCATTTCAGAATGTGGCTTCAGTAAAGAGAACTCCAGAACTGGAGAATGATCACTAACAGCTGAGTTTGGTGACTTTACATTCAGCATCATGACCAGCACAGGAAGGATGCTCAGGGTGAGAGTTTTAGGATTAGACTTAAACAGTATTAACTCATTTCTGTCTTTAGTAATTGTCATTTATTTATGTTATTCAGGCTCCTTTTGTTTATCTGTTGTCTTTTGTACATTTAATAATTTTATACACACACATACATATATAACATGTGTATTGGCCTGAAGAAATCCTGAACATTTTCTACTATATCCTGCTTTCTCTCATCGTCTCTCTTCTTTCACTTGATCTGTTAAAGCACCAAATACCGACCTCCATCAAGATCGATTTTAATATATCGGATCTGTTACTGTAAAATCTTTAAAATGTTAATGTTTACAAGAATAAATTGAGCTTATAAGCATTTTGTGTGTGTGTTTTTAAAAATTATTTACTTATTTTAATTTTTTTTAATAAAAAACAGTTTGTTTCATCTTTAATCACAATATAAGAATTTTAAAATGTATACAGTAATCAGTATCAGTAGAGACTGAAACACACTGAGCAGAAATCGATTCAATATTAAACAACTATATTAAAGTTACACATCACCAATACCACACACTATCATCTCATAATTATATTACTCTTCAAAATCACATTTTATTTGTCATATACACAACCACACACAATAATTCTCCACAATCTGTCATAAAAACAAGAAAAAATATTATAAAAAATAGTTATATATAAATACAGAAATAGAATTACCTGAACAGGTAAAGGGAAATGATATAAAAATCTAAATAAATATATATGAATATTGATGTGTGAACAGAACAGTATGATTATTGTGTATAAAGTGTAGGTGTGTGTAACTGTGTGTGATATCTGTAATAGAGTTATTAGCTGCAGTCTCCTTCTCCGCTCTGCTCACGGTGTAAGACACAGCCTCGTACTCGTCCATGTTCCCGGTACCGAGGTGAAGTTAGTTTTAGGATTTATATTCCACACACATTCAGCGGCGTGTCACTTAGGGACCGTCAATAAATTACCAACTGAATGATACATACCTCCTGAGTTTGTTTTATTCAAATGGTAATTTATTGACGGTCCCTAAGTGTCACGTCGCTGAATGTCTGGTGAATATCTAACCTAAAACTTCGGTGTTCCCGGTGGCGAGTCACGATTTACAATCAGCGATGAGTAATCTCAGAGCATCACGGATAGTTTTATCCTCAGTGGACTTCTGGTTGGAAAACGTTCTCATGATGGTTCTGTGAACTATATCGTTTATCAATTTCCCCGATAAATCGCACAACCTCTTCCGACGTCATACACTGCGACGTCATACGATCCATTCCGCGTCATCTAGAGCGTCCTAAAGCGCGGCCCCCGATTGGTCCGTCCAAGTGAACCGAAGCTTCCTGTATCAGTCTGTGTTTATATCTAGACATGATGAAGATGGCTGTAGATTGTACTTT
The DNA here is from genome assembly GCF_019097595.1 of Hemibagrus wyckioides. NCBI lineage: Eukaryota > Metazoa > Chordata > Actinopteri > Siluriformes > Bagridae > Hemibagrus > Hemibagrus wyckioides. Next base: position 19,445,512 of record NC_080736.1, on the reverse strand, counting down.
GTAGATGTTTTTAAACGAAGTGTAGCAAAGGTCCCAGAAGCTTTTGCCCCTGGTGGCAGGTGGCAGTTGACGTGCTGATGGAAGTTTGTTCACCATGCTGGTTTGAGTTTATCTCCGTTAAAGTCTCCCTCCACAACGAGCGCAGTGTCCTGGTGATGAGTCTGGTGTAGAGTGAGAACCTCATGTAGTTCACACAAGGCAGTGTCCGAGTCTTCCTGGGGTGGAATTAAAACACCACTCACTATGACTGAGGTAAATTCCAGAAGGAGAAACAAAGGACGACATTTGATGGTCAGGAGCTCCAGGTTGTGTGTGCAGGGGCGCGTGAGAGGAAAAATGCTCGCGCTGTCTCTTCGGCTGCTGTTTACCATCACACACACTGTCCAGGAGATAAACCGTGAAGATGGCGTGGTCCGGTACCGCTGGATACAGCCGTGTCTCGGTGAAGCAGAGGCTGGTACCCGTGATGAAAAGAAAATGAGTTTAAAATAAGGGGAAAGTGTAAAAATGGATTGCGGTTAAACCAGCCCCTCTTTCTGAAAGCACGGTTAAACTAGCCGCACTTATATTTAAGGGGCGCGGCTTTTAGATACTTAGCGGTAATAGCGCTGGAAGAGGAAAGCGAGCGGCCCGAGCTCCTACACCACCGAACAATAAATTAATACAAAATGATCATTTTTCATAAAAATCCAATTTGTTAGTTGATTAAACCATTACAGACAATTTCAGGATGACCTAGTCTCTGGTCCCAATAAAGATCAACCAATTTTACTGTGACATTTTTTAATAATTCCACTTCAAACTCACCATATAATATAATTATGCCAGGAAGCACTTTTTTAATCCATAAAATGAACATTATAAAATTGATAACTCAAAATGTTAATTGAATCATCTCAGATCACTTCAACATGACCTACTCTATGCTCAAAATAAAAACCGTTTTTAATAATTCCTCTTCAACTTCACCATATATATCAGTAAAGATGCAACTGGAAGCACTTTTTAATCCATTATAAGATGAACATGTCAAAATGTTAGTTGATCAATCCAAACAAGGGTGTAACTTTGGTTTGGGGGGGGCACAAAATGGGGGAAAATGTTTTGGATTGGAATCCCATTTCCTGCATTTACATACATTTAGAGACTATGGTGATACAAAGTCCAGGAAATAATTAAGTTGAGTATACTGATAGTGGTGGCTTAGTGTTTAACACGTTCGCCTCCTGCGTCCTGGGTTCGAGTCTTGCTCCCGCTCACTGTGTGTGTGGAGTTTGGATATTCTCCCCTCCCCGTGTGGGTTTCCTCCCACAGTCCAAAGACATGCTTCTAGGCTGATTGGAGTCTCTTAATTGCCTGTAGTGAGTAAATGTGTGTGTCCTGCGATGGATTGGCACTCCGTCCAGGGTGTATCCTGCCATGACGCCTGAGATAGGCACAGGCTCCCCGTGACCTGAGGATAGATCGGATAAGTGGTACGGACAATAATAATAAAAAATTAATGATAAATTCTATCAAAAAGAATATTAGGCAACTAAACTGTTTATATAAAAAAAGATGTCTTAGATTCTTTATTGTTTAATAGGGGCCAATCGCCAAGACTTGAGAAAATAATTTTTCTCAAAAATGTTCAGCATTGATGTTTTCTGTGTGAATACAATGTAAATAAAGTAAGACACAGTTTCCTCTGTTAAACAAACTTTTATTTCAAACTAACCTCTGTACCTGAAAATGTAAAATAAATCACTTATTGCACAGGACGTCTGTCAGAGACACGTCCACCAAACCGCTGGGGTTTAGAATAGAAAAAGCTTTTATGAACTGTGTGTTAACATCTCTATTTTCGCAAAATTAATATGTAATATAATTTTATAATTTTTATAACAATTTTATGAAAATGTTGATCATTACTTCAATAATTTTCTCTCATGCATAAACAACCACTCTTCACAAATTAAAATATTTACATTTACAAATACCTAAAGTTGATCATTTTTATGCCTCCAACACTGTCTTATAGCAGGATATGAAGTAACTATCTGTAATTATTACTTCTGTAATCCAAAAGGATGGGAAAGTTGAAAACACAATAGATACACAACTTATTTGGTACACAGGATTCAAGATCATCCAGAGTCTGCTTGTCATACATTGAGAGAAAATGTGCAGTTTAAAGTCAACTCGTTTTCATCCTACACAGGATCTTCAAGAAAATATGATTATCCTGACCTGAGCTAATTTACTGAATCAACCAACTCACATCTCCATTCTTTCTTTTCATCCATGATGACATTAAAGCCATCTGTTGCTGCTTCTGGTGTTTCATCACTGACTGTGCCACAACCCCGATACCTGTTCATTACACCTTTCAGTGAGATAGTTTTAGAGTGTGCACGCGACCTTCCTGGACACGGACCCACGCATCGACACAGACAGACTCTCGGTGTCCTGCTCGGTCCGGCTCCTCTGTGGAGATGACGGCGTGTGGTTAAAAAATCATAACAAACAAACTTAAAAAGTGGGGGGGGGCATGTCCCCCCTGTCCCCAGTGGAAATTATGCCCCTGAATCCAAACAGGATGACTTAAGAATCCCCTCCTATGTGTGGAGTTGGTTTGATAAACTAACAATTTTAAATGGTCATTTTATAACGGAGCAACATCAGCTTCTGGCTGTATTATATTAAAAGATATAGTGACTGAATGTAAATTACTACAAAGTTTCACAATAAAATTGATTGATCTTTATTTTGAGCATAGAGAATGTCATCCTGAAGTGATCTGAGATGGTTTTATCAACAAACATCTTAAAATATCCATATTATAATGTACTACAAAGTGCTTCAGGTATTGTGAATTTGAAGAGGAATTATTATTAATTGGTTAATCTTTATTGACAGAATATAGTAGGTCTCTCTGTTATTTCAGTTAGTTTTATGAAATAACATTTTATAACATTCATTTTATAATGGATTAAAAAGTGCTTTCTGGCATAATTATATTGCCAGCTTGAAGAAGAATTCCTTAAAATTATTAAAAAGTAAATTTGGGGTGATCTTTATTGAGACCAGAGAGTAGGTCAATCTGAAATGGTTTAATCAACTAACAAATGGGATTTTTATTAAAAAATTATCATTTTGTATTAATTTATTACTATTTATTACTGTGGTGTAGGAGCTCGGGCCGCTCGCTTTCCTCTTCCAGCGCTATTACCGCTAAGTATCTAAAAGCCGCGCCCCTTAAATATAAGTGCGGCTAGTTTAACCGTGCTTTCAGGACTGCGGTGAAGCCACATAACACGTATCCCATCATTTTCTATCCTATTTCTCTGTCAAGAAAAAAAACACTTTATAGAGATTCGTTTTTATAGCACAAAAGAAAAGAGTCTGGTGTAAGTGAGAGACGTTAATCACACTTGTATGTCTGTTCTCGTTCAGTGAAAAGGAAGAGACTAATCTAAATGAGGGAGGTGTGACAATACACTTCTCAACTTCCGTGTGTTTACTGATGGAGTAATAAAGAAGCTCATAACTGCTTACGAGTGCAGTACGAGTGAAGGAGGAACAGGCTGATTAAAGACCGTTAATATTCATTATAAGAGTAAGATCGATTCATTTTGTATTTATGAGGATATTTTTGGTGTAAATTCTACACGTGGTGGATCTTCGAGTGTCAGCTGTCTGAAGGCTGATGTTTTCCAGAATGTTGAGAAATATTACAGTAGCAGCGATCCTCATGTTACTGACAGGTAAACTTTTCCCATATTTCATCTCTCTCTCCTGTTTTACTGTGCTGTTGTGTTTCTACTGCAATAATTCAGAAAAAATTCCCCACATGTCTGTGTGTTGTAGGATGTTGAAGAGTAAAACACACAAATTGTGGAGCACCAAAGAAAATAAATTATTGCATTATTATTATTCATTTTCTTCTTCTTATTATTCTTTTGAAACTTAAATATACCAAATCATTATATTATGTTTACATGATCACGTAACTACATTTCGTTATGAATCTGTTATATAATGCATTCATGTCCTGCACCCTTCTTTATCTGTGTGGAAAACTTGTACTATAAATTCTATAAACCGGAATGAAGTTCAGGGGCGTTTTCAAACTGAGATCTAATTTTATTGTCGTTTTCACACGTCTTCTGGTCACACGCTATGTGTGTCTGAGAATAGCAGCATCAGATAACACTGTGGTTACAGTCTTGCTGGTCAGTGCACAAGTTATTACATGTTATTTAACTCATTTTACTTTGTACTTCTGGTGTGTGTGTGTGTGTGTGTGTTTGTGTGTGTGTGTGTGTGTTATAGGAGTTGAGACTCAGCACAGTGTAACTCTCTCCTCTCAGAGTCTATGTGTTGTTACTGGATCTACAGTAAAAATCCCCTGTAGATTTACAAAACCATATTACTCCACAGTCACAGAGAGAGAGTGGTATCGAGTCCAGAGCTCTGAAGGAGAACCACGAGACCTGAACAATGATCCAGAATACTCAGGACGAGTGTCTGTAAGCACCTGGTGGTCTGACTGTGAGCTGACAGTGAGGAATGTGAGAGTGAGTGACTCTGGAGTTTATAACTTTAGATTTAAAACACAGAGCAGTGACTGGATATCAGCATCATCTGGAGTACAACTGACTGTTACAGGTAACACACACACACACACTTTATTGTGTAATATGCAGTGTGTATTTACAGTGATTTGGTACATAATTGTGTGTAGACTTGCAGGTGAAGGTGGATCCTAACACTGTGGGACAGAGAGAAGTGAAAGTGACCTGTAGCTCCACCTGCAGAATCAACACACACATTATCTACTGGTACAGGAATGGCCATTACATCAAATACACAAATGATGCCTCCATTGTTCTTGACTCCACCAGTCGATCTGATAAAGGCAGCTACTCCTGTGAGGTGTCTGGAACTGAACACCGCTCTCCTCCAGTGTGTAAGTGTCAAATCTGTCCCTCAGCATCCAACTGAAACATATAGCTCATATTAATGTCAATAAAACGTCATGATTTGCTCATACCATTGTTTCTGAAATGAAGATATATTAAAATCAGTGCTGGGATTGTGTGGATCATTTAATACTTTAATTAATGTTTAGCAAAGAATTAAATAATAACTCAGTTAATAATGATGGGGAATTTGTAATTTACAATGAACTGCCCTCATTCTCCACCAGTATATGTAATGGGAAACTATCCGATCAGCTCAGATCAGCTTTCTTGCAGCTCAAGAAATGTTGCGAACTTAATATTTCCACAGCTGATTCTCCATTCATACAGTGATAAGTTGAACGTTTTTTTTTATTAATTCTGCATGGGATGTTACCTCCAGCAATAAAATCCTAAATGTAGTGAAAACACTATATTAAGATCACAGTAACAGGATCAGTGCTTTCCTTTAAAAACTGATGAGATTTTATTATACTGTTCTAATACACAGAACTAAACTAACCCATAAACACACTCAATGTTGGAAATGAATGTGTGTTTCTAGCAATGTGTGGTATATCTCAAACCAAGAACGAATCATCAATATAAGCTTCTGTTAGTTCTTTAGTAGGGCTTTAAACTTTGTGCATCAGTTCAGTGAGAATCTAGAGGTCCTGTACTCATTTTTGCGTGGTGTCTTTGGATGGGGAAATCACTCATTGCTTTGTTTGACTGGTGGTCTGGACATAATTGAGTAGTTTTTCAGGAAACAGTGGATGGTGAGTGAAGTGAAGTTACTTGAAGAATGAAGAGGTGGTTCATGGCAGTGCAAAGGAGTCTGAGTCTTTGCGTGAACCAGTCTTGATGTGGAGTCTTGAGCTCAGATCCTGCGTGACTCCTGTTAAATGTTGTCAAAGTTCAGGGTTAATCTTGTGTGTTTTCAGGTGTTTTCGATGAGAAGAGCTGCTGGAGTGTGTCTTATTCCACTCAGACTGTCTGCTCTCTGATTGGCTCATCAGTGGACCTACACAGTTATTACACCTTTCCTAATAATTACAAGGTCACAGAAGTCTTGTGGTTTATTAAAGAACTTGAGGATGTGAGAAAGGATGAGGAGTATCAGGGTCGAGTGCAGTACACACAGAGCTCCCAGAACGACTGTAGTCTGAGAATCACTAACCTGAGAGAGAGAGACGCTCAAACATACAGGTTCAGATTCTACACTGATGATCCTACAGGAAAATACACCGGAAAACCTGGAGTCACTCTGTCTGTCACAGGTAATGTCACACTATTATACATTTATTTAACTACATTTATACAGATGAAGGAAATGAAAGTAATTCTGAACCTAAATTCATATTTGTAGATCTTAGGGTTACAGTATCAAACAGGAATGGCAACAAGAAGCTGAGCTGCATCACCACCTGCTCTCTGTCTAACAACCCCACTTACATCTGGTACAAGAACAGACAGCGTGTTACTGACCAGGACAGAAATGAACTGTATGTCAGTAGTGGGAATGCAGGCAGCTACTCCTGTGCTGTAAGAGGACATGAGGAGCTTCGCTCTCCTGCTGTCTGTAAGAACTCACTTTAAACTTCACTCACTCTGTCATCATGGTGCTAAATGTAAAACCTTGAATTCTCATATCTCTAACTTTTTTAAAGATTTGAGGCCATTCAGATGCATGTAGATAGAAACTCCAAATAATAGTTTTATGTTTCAGTGTAAATTTTAAATATAAATCTAAATGTTCTGTAAACATTAAAAATACAGTTAATATTCATTTTAAAATGTGACATATAAATGTCCTTGTGGGGACCCCAGGGTAGAATAGGTCCCTAGAAAAAGGCAACAAATGGGGCAATTTGTAGGCTGTGAGTTGCGACCTGTGCCTGTGGAGGAAGAAGTCCTGGTGTTTGAGGAAAGGAATTAGCTGTGGCTTTTCCAGGACCAATACAATGCTTTGGTTCCAGCTTCACATAGATGGGTGGTTGGAAGGCCCTGATCCAATCAAGCTGCTATTCACAATGTGCCCTGGGTAGCTGTGGCATTTAAATCAGCCGTATGTTTCGCTTCCGTAAAGGCGGTGGCAATCGATCACTCGGAAATATTAGTTCTCTTTGCAAAAGTTTATCGTCATTATATTCTATATCTGCATATCTGTTCTGCAGCTATGGTCATCACCTGATAGGGCTTTGAGGTGGGCGGGGAGCAAAGATGATGAAACAAAATGTAAACAAATATGACAAACTAACAAACAAACCCTCAAACAGCAAATACTGGAATGGAATTCGGATGATGACATAAAAACTGGATGTGCACTAATAAAAAAATAAACTTTTACAGAGGTTTATTCTTTTAGAATCTTCTTTAGCTAATGTAGTACTTACAAAATTATCTCCATGTGCAATTCAAAATCTCCTGCAGAAACAGTTACGGACATAGAAAAAATCAGGTCAGATCTTGGTAGAATTCTCATTCAAATGCATGCTGAAAATCTGTTTAGAAAAATACTTTGGCCACTCTTCCAATGCAAGCTACCTTTCACTCACATCTGAACTGCAAGAGAGTAATAATTAGAACAAGAAGAGGATGTGAAGAGGATCTCAATAAAAAAAGATCAAATAATAAAGACTGGCACATATATCCTGTCTTTCAACAAACCTCAGCCTCCAGAATGGATCCATTTGGGATAGCTGAGCATTCCTGTTGACATTTTCATTCCTAATAGTCTACGATATTTCAGCCATCAGAACTTCTGCTAGATGCAATAACAAACCTATTTGTCATAACTGTAAAGAGAACTTTTGGTGGTGAGCCGACAGATACGGTTCCGATGCGTCTGGAGGTTGAGTGGAGAGATAGCGTGCCAATACTTTTGGAGGCGAGTGGTTATGTCACCAGAACACAAGTCACACAGTTCCTCACATTATGTTGAGCATTTTGATATGTCACGTGTATGTTGCGATAGTTTTGTAATTCCACTTATTTTCAGGGTTGACGTGCATGTGACATCACCAGAACACACATCAAGAAGTTCCCCTCATTGTGCTGAGCATTTTGATATGTCACAAGTGTATATTGCTGTAATTTTGTCATTACACTTAATAACGAATGAATTGATAGATAGATAGATAGATAGATAGATAGATAGATAGATAGATAGATAGATAGATAGATAGATAGATGAGGTGAGTGGATAGATAGGGTGCCAATACTATTGGAGGTGAGTGGAGACATCACCAGGACACATGTCACACAGTTCCCCACATTGTTCCAACCGTTTTGATATGTCACGTTTATGTGGCTGTAATTTTGCAGTTCATCTTATTTTGGGGGGTGGTGCACACGTGACGTCATCAGAACACATCACACACAGTTCTCCAAAGTTTGCTTGAGTGTTTGAGTGTTTTGACATGTCACATGCCCATGCTGCTGTAATTTTGCAGTTCCACTGGGGAATTGGCGGTTGGTGCTTAATAGTGATAATGGTTACTAGTAATAGTGTGCTTTGCATAGCAAGTGCCACTAACAAGCTTATTGAGCAAAACAGAATGTTGGCTCTTTCAAGTCAACATAATAACAGTGTATCAGCTGCAGCAGTAATAGGAGATCAACAATATGGCATTAGAATCATGGACCAAAGCTCTGTTTTCACGGTTGAGTTTTAAGAATTGTTCCTGGCTCTGGAAAAAAATGAGAAAAGAAAGGAACGGAACTTCCTAATTGCCTGTGATTCAAGATCTTGTCTATATATAATAACACATTATTGTAAAAACTGTCACCAAATTAGATCTTTTAATGGTGGAAATCTTTAATTTTGTCTTTTGCTGGATTCCAAGTCAGCCTTCTTACACTCTCCTAGTTGTTCACAGGACAGCTGAAGTTAGATGGGCACAAACCAGCAGTAATTAAGTGGCACCACAATGCCAGCAAGTCATGGTCCATGGTTTTATGGCTCCTGTGGCCAAATAATCAGAATTTCCTGCACAGTACTTTGTCCCTGGAACAGTGTTCTTTATTCTGATAGCGTACTCAGAATCCTACAATAAATTGTTGGTGGTGTTCAACTGTAGTCTAGACAAATCGCTTCATTTCACAATTTCACCTCACAATATTTTCACTGACACACAGAATAAATACATCTGAGCTGATAAATGTTTATAAAGCAGAGGTGGACAAAGTACACAACTTCCTTACTTGAGTGAAAGTACAGATACTACTGGTCAAACATTACTCCATTACAAGTAAAAGTACAGAAGTACTTGTTTTTAAAAGTACTTAATATATATATATAATTTACTCTTTGCATTTTACATAAGTTATATATATTTAGTAGACCATCCGGGAGTTTTTGGAATACTCTTTTCAACGATTTGGGGCATACTAATTCTATTTTCGAATACTATTTAGGGCACATAGTATGAGAATTTGGACATAGTATGAGAATATGTACTTCATTACTGTCCACCTCTGTTATAAAGACACAGATTTCACAGTTCTGACTTCTTCCTTCCTGTGTGTACCTCTCTGTGTGTTTCAGGTGTACTGGGTATAGAGTGTTGGGGTGTGACTTATACTCCTGAACATGTGTGTGCTCTGAAAAACACATCAATTGATCTTTCCTGCTCTTATAAATATCCTGCAGGCCTCACAGTGATAAAATCAGTGTGGTTCATTAAAGTGCAGGTTGGTGTTGAGCCTGAGGATGTGAGAAAGGATGAGGAGTATCAGGGTCGAGTGCAGTACACACAGAGCTCCCAGAATGACTGTAGTCTGAGAATCACTAACCTGAGAGAGAGAGACGCTCAAACATACAGGTTCAGATTCTACACTACTGATCCTACAGGAAAATACACCGGAGAACCTGGAGTCACTCTGTCTGTCACAGGTAATGTCACACTATTATACATTTATTTAACTACATTTATACAGATGAAGGTAATGAAAGTAATTCTGAACCTAATGTAATATTTACAGATCTGAAGGTTACAGTATCAGACTCGGGTAGTGGACAAATCAAGCTGAACTGTAACACCACCTGCACTCTGTCTAACAACCCCACTTACATCTGGTACAAGAACGGACAGCGTGTGTCTGAGTGTAAATCTGCCTCCTGCTCTGTAGCTGCAGTCGTTGGTGTGGTCAGTTACAGCTGTGCTGTTGAAGGTCATGACAGTCTCCTCTCTCCTCCAGTGTGTGAGTGTGGATTTTACTCTCCTCAATCAGAATCCATCTACATGTCTATCAAACACTGATCCTGAACACACAGCAGCTGATTCAGGTGTTTTATTTCTAATCAGATTCCCCTAAAAACCCCAGAGCAGTGGTTCTTTCCTCTGGAGACACAGTGGAGGGAGATTCAGTGACTCTGAGCTGTAGCAGTGATGCAAACCCTCCTGTTCTCACCTACTCCTGGTTTAAGCAGAGTGCAGCTGCAGACACACTGCTGACAACAGGCCAGAATTACAGCATCAGCAACATCAGCTCCCAGGACAGTGGACTGTACTACTGCACTGCTCACCACCAGCTGGGAAACCACACCTCTACACCAACACACCTGGATGTGTTATGTGAGTATCATACCTTGATCTCAGTGTATTCATGCTGAATATTATCTGCACATACTTGGGAGTGTGACATGTACTAAATCTATATAATGCAGCTCAGCCTTGCAGCACATAAGGTCCAGACCAGTGGCGACCAGTCAGTAGGTGGCGCTGGGGTGCCACCCCCTTAAAGTTAGCCCGAGAAGAATGCTACTTTAACATGTTAACAATAACTATATCTTTTATAGTTATTTTAGTTATAAAATCATTTAGTCGTACTATTCCACTGTTAGTCATGTTATCCGAACCTGCCCACTTTTGTTGTTAGCGGATCAATATTGTTTTTATATATTTGGCCTCACGTGTCATTACCGCTCAGCAGATTGTCAATTGACGGACAGGCACTGATTAATGTGGAGGCAAGGAAAAAATCTCAAAATGAAAGAAAATACACAAAAAAATAAACTCCCTTTCACAAGCATTCAGATGAAAAAAAGAAAAGAAGGAGCATGGAGCAGATCGACCCAATTTGCAAATTCAGCAGCAGTCAAGCGATGGTGGTCGAGCTTACACTCGGTGCTTTTCCAGAACTTCTTACTGAATGCATTGGCCATGAGGCCAGTGGAAAAGAGACTGGTGACTGAGATGACTGACTTTAACCAGAAGGTCTTTGAGAAATTTGCAAGCCACAAAGAAAGGAGAGCAAAATTTATTTTCAAATAGTGCCACTGGCCTGTGATTAGGCAACTTCCCAGTGTGTGTGTTTTTAATGATTACCTTCATTACTTCATTACTGATAATAAACCCACATTGAACTCAAATTCACTGATTCATAGTACATTTACTGCATGCTTTAACATAAACCACCCCCCACCTCCCCATTTTTTAGCACCAGCCACCACTGGTCCAGACTAAAAAGGCATTGCCACAAAGAATTAAAACACTGTTGCATACTTATAATTTTGCTTTCTCCTTGCTGTTTCATACAGATATATGTGCAGTGCAGGTGCCACTATTAAAAATTTGATGATAATTTCCACAGCTACAGGAAAAGGATTCTTGCTCCGCAAAGTTATTCATCTTGAAATTATTATACTTGGACACATAGTGCCTTCACCCTTTTGTAATGTGCACTACACAGCCAGCAAAACCTTCATGCAACTTCTCCATATTAAGTTAAGGCATTTAAGGTCTTGATCTACTTCTGGAGGATTAGATGTTCATATGGCTTCATATAACTACCACAGACATTGTGCAGAGGTTTTGCAGGCAGTGTCACAAAGATGGCAGCTGTGTGAACTTCAACAACCACAATACAAAACATACCTGCTGATCAAAACATTTATACACACAGCTATGATGAAACCACAAACACAGTATGCGAGCTTGTACATTTATGAGGTGGTTTTGTAATATGTATTTCTTGAAAATCTACCCAATCAGATTCCCCTAAAAACACCAGAGCAGTGGTTCTTCCCTCTGGAGACACAGTGGAGGGAGATTCAGTGACTCTGAGCTGTAGCAGTGATGCAAACCCTCCTGTTCTCAGCTACTCCTGGTTTAAGCAGAGTGCAGCTGCAGACACACTGCTGACAACAGGCCAGAATTACAGCATCAGCAACATCAGCTCCCAGGACAGTGGACTGTACTACTGCACTGCTCACAACCAGCTGGGAAACCACACCTCTACACCAACACTCCTGGATGTGTTATGTGAGTATCATTCCTTGATCCCAGTGTATTTGTGCTGAATATTATCTGAACATACTTGAGAGTGTAACATACACTAAATCTTTCAGTACTGCCGCTCAGCTTTGCAACACTTAAGGTCCAGACTAAAAAGGCCACAAAAAATTAAACCATCATTGCATTCTTACAATTTTGCATTCTCCCTGCTGTTTCATGTTGGGATATGAGTTCTCCAGCAGTGCAGGTGTCACTATTACAATTTTATGACAATTTCCACAACTACAGGAAAAGGATTGTTGCTCCACAAAATTATCCATCTTGAAATTATTTTGCTTGGAGACACAGTGTCTTCACCCTATTGTCATGTGCATTATGCAGCAAACAATACCTCCATGCAACTTCTCCATGTTTAGTTAAAGCATTAAAGGTCTTCATCTACTTCTGGAGGATTAGATGTTCATATGGCTTCACATAACATCCACAGACATTGTGCATTGCTTCTGCAGGCAGTGTCACAAAGATAGCAGCTGTGTGAACTTCAATGACCACTCTATATGACAAAACCCCTTATGAGAACATTTATAAACACAGCTGCAAATAACCCACAAACACGGTATGCAAGCTTGTACATTTACGAGGTGGTTTTGTAATATGTATTTCTTAATAATCTTCTAAATCAGATTCCCCTACAAACACCAGAGCAGTGGTTCTTCCCTCTGGAGACACAGTGGAGGGAGATTCAGTGACTCTGAGCTGTAGCAGTGATGCAAACCCTCCTGTTCTCACCTACTCCTGGTTTAAGCAGAGTGCAGCTGCAGACACACTGCTGACAACAGGCCAGAATTACAGCATCAGCTACATCAGCTCCCAGGACAGTGGACTGTACTACTGCACTGCTCACCACCAGCTGGGAAACCACACCTCTACACCAACACACCTGGATGTGTTTGGTAAGTGCACCATAAAACATTTACCGTATTGTTCCGAATATAAGACGATATTTTTTTCATGGAAATGCATCTCAGTAAACGATGTCGTCCTATATTCAAGCTCTAGACTTTTACACATCAATACACCCGCAAAAATAGGTGGTGCCAAATACAGGTAAACGCGTTCCCCAGGACTGAAGAAACCTGATTAATTACGGTCGTTTATAGTGCCAGGACTGCATGATGGCGAGTGACTGTCCAGAAAAAAGCAGCTCAAAAGTCGGCCAAGTAAAACAGCAACTGAGGAGAGCTTATGATGCAAATTTTAAACTCATGGTGATAAATGCAGCCGAGTCATCAAACAACTGTCAAGCAGCCAAGAAATACGGAGTGTCAGAATGTAATGTCAGAAGATGGCGAGCCCAAAAAGATAGTCTAAGAAATGCTAATAGTCAAAGAAAAGCTTACCGCGGTCCTAAAAGCGGCCGCTTCGAAGAAATTGACAGGCAAGTGTGTCAGTATGTAGCTGAAAAAAGAAATGAGGGGCTACCCATAACCAGAGCCGTCATCCAGTTGAAGGCACTGGAAATCGCAAAAGAGCTAGGCATACCCCCCACTGAGTTCAAAGCTAGTCTTGGATGGTGCAGAAGAATGATGCGGCGCAATGGATTAGCATTACGACGTAGAACAAGTCTTGCCCAGCGCTTGCCCTCTGACTTCACGGAGAAGCTTCTGGCTTTTCAGTGCTATGTGATCGGTTTAAGGAAAAAACACTCATATCCCCTGGATCAGATCAAACACCTGTGTTTTTTGATATGCCAGCATCGGCCACTGTACATAAAAAAGGCGAGAAATCAGTCATTGTAAAATCTACAGGAAATGAGAAGAGCCGAGTGACCGTCATGCTAGCGTGTCTCGCTGACGGGACCAAACTTCCCCCGTACTTGATTTTAAAGCGCAAGACAGTACCGAAAGAGGCAATACCCGCTGGAATTATCGTTCGTGCTCAGAAAAAAGGCTGGATGGAGACTGAGCTTGTGGTGGACTGGCTTAAAGTGGTGTGGGGCAGACGATGTGGGGCACTCAGAAATAAAAGGAACATGCTAATTTTGGATGCTTTCCGTGGACATGTGACTTCGCCGGACAAAAAGCAACTGCATGCAATGAACGGGGACCTCGTCATCATACCAGGGGGGATGACAAGTCAGCTACAGGTGTTGGATGTTGTTGTTAACAAGCCATTCAAAGATAGTCTGCGCAAGAGATACACAGAGTGGCTGCTGTCTGACAATCACACACTCACACCATCTGGAAAAATTCAAAAGCCCGCGGTAAGTCTGCTCTGTGACTGGATACTCCAGGCATGGGCTGCAGTTCCCCCACAGAGCATCATCAACGGCTTCAAAAGATGCTGCATCTCAAATGCTTTGGATGGACACGAGGATGACATTCTGTGGGAGGAGCTGGTGGAGCCACAGCATGAGAGTGATGACAGTGAGAGTGAACCCAGTGAGGCAGAGGACCTCTGTGAGGAATAGACTGACTGACATGAATGACATGATAGTTTGAGTTTGGCAAGTTAAAACAGTTCATTGCACTACTGATTATTGCTGTACTGTTTGTTGCAGTATGTTTATTGCACTATTATTAATTACATGTTGTTATCCAATCATGCCTGTTATTTTTCTCTCTAAGGCAGACTTCTACTGTTAATAAAATATTGGTAGGCTATGCATTTTTTCACAATGAGATGCACAGCCTAACTGTTATTAAATCCAGATGGACTGCAGGTTATATGTTATGCCAGATGAAAATTATTTTCAAATTAAAGCATTTTCTTTATAAAAGACAAGAGTTGGTCTTCAAAATGCATTTTTCCAAAAGGTACACTTTGAAAAGGGAGGGTCGTCTTATAATCAGGGACATCTTATATTCGGGACAATACGGTACATAGCTGTATAAAGTAATAACAAAAATAAAGCCTAATATTGCTTATGGCTTTTTTTCTGAAGTTTCCAAGAACACAGTGTTAATGTTCATCATGGTGGGACTGTTTATCTTCTTGGCATTAACACTCATCCCAGGAGCTCTGTGGATGTGGTATGTAAAATGTGAACATACTGAATGTGTTTGAAACCTGATTTACAATTAAATACTTATTTACAATTACCATGAACACATGCTTCCTGTTTCTCAGGAAGAGGAAGTGGAGCTCAGCTAATGACCACAGCAGCACTGGTGAGAGTGGACAGGTGAGTGTGGGTGAAAGGAGGAGGGACTGTTTGATCATGTGACGTGTTCAGATATAAACTTTATCCTCTGCTCGTTTTCAGCCTGAGTCTGATGCTGTATATGAAAATATCTCAGCCTCAGACCACAGCAGAAGAGTTGCCTCAGATGATCAGAATGATGTTCACTACACTAGTGTTGTTATTAAACGTTCCCTGACACAGGAAGTGCCTCTGTCCCCCAGACTTCCTCCAGACACCACAGAGGAAGAGGATGTTCAGTACGCTGCTGTGAACTTTAGCAGGAGCACTGCTGCCATCCAGTGAGCAAATCATCATCATTACAACACTAACTGTGCTGCTCAGTCAACATCATTAAGTTCTTTAAGTAACTGATTATAAATTTAACACTTTACACTATTCCTAAATCACCTCCTTTTGTTCCACAGGCTTGTGACAGATGAAGAGGCTGATGATTCATCTCAGATCTACAGCAAGGTCCAGAAAATCCCCAGACAAAGCAAAAGCTGAGAGAGATGTGATCGTTCTGTTCTGTATCCAAACTGAAAAGGAGAAGAGGGGCAGCTTTAGCATTTCATCAGAGTAGCAGTATTGATGCTTCAGTAGTGTATTGTACTGCTCACATAGTACTGTATGCTGTTTTACCTTAACATTATGTATGCAGGTTGAGATTTTTAAGAAGAATTCAGGTTTAGGATTCATTTTATTTTTATCTCTATGCTTTTCTTTATTTATCTTCCATCATAATATTTTTAATGCTAATCAGTTTGTAGTGTGTTTTATTTTTAGTGCTTTATATATGGTTTTTTTTTATACATTCTCTTTTGTGATAATTGTAAAACTTTCTTTGTCAATTATTGTTACTTTATCATTTAATATCTATAGTTTTCCTGGTGATATACATAACTAACAATGCGTAGTTTGCTTAAAAATGAATCAGAAGTAAATCCCTCAAAATAATCCATATTTCCCGTTAGACTGAATTTGACTTGCTGTTTAGCCAATTATGTTAGTTTAGAGCAGTGCTTCCCAAACTGTGGGCCGCGGCCCCCTGGTGGGCAGTAGCGGTATTGCAGGGGGCCGTAGCTAGGCTAAATCAAAATATTAAAATAATTAAAATATTTTAGAATAGAATATAAAAAGCTTCTGTTACACACTTTGATTCAATATAATTGTAAATAGTATGCAGACAGTATGTAGTGTTAAGGATTTAAATATATTTGTAAAGAATGTTTACATCATCTTATTTTCACCAGCATATAAAAATATTACATTTTATGGTAGTTCTCATGATTCACATGAAATTCTTTCAAACTGGTTAATAAATGTTGATAATTTTGTGCAAAGAGACAATCTGCTTTATTAAATATATCTAATATACAAATATATGTATAAATATATCTTTATACTATTAATCAATATGCTGTATTTTTTAAGCAAAGAGGTTGGGAGGGGGGGTCGTGGAGCTTTTGCTATGTATTTGGGGGCCCTTACCCCTCTGAAGTTTGGGAAGCTCTGGCCTAGAGGATGTACCTGAATGAATCTTGATTGTTTTTGTTAAACTGATGGAGCTAAATTGTGAAGTGCTTCCTTTTTGAATGTTCATTGTAAATTCAGGCCTTATAACTGTGAAATCAATGACTGTTAATTTCAGCAGTGGTTTTAAAGGCTGTCATGTGACCTGTGAAGGCGCTCACACAGACACATGGGTGGAGTGTGTGGGTGTGTTGACTGTCCAGTTATATTCCATATAGATTGATATTAGGATCCTGATTAAGGGTTTGTTTATGATTTGATGAATTATCCCAGTGCACTGTTGAATTCTCGATTCTGATTGGTCAGAAGTTGCTGATTTTATAGTTCACATGCTTGTTCTATTATGTTATTGTTTCTGTATTTTTTAAAAAGCCTAATAATGAGAATCAATTGTCATTAATTTCTTTATTTCTAGTGGTCCAAAGCTTGAAGTTCCACTGGCCGCCTAGTCTACTCCTATAACCTTATTCTTTTACGTTTAACTGAGTTCTAGTCTGATGTCTATGATGCAAGTGATTTTATTTTCCATTTAGTTATCAATCTCTATCCACTGTATCTGTACAGATAGAGTAAAAACAGAGGAGCCTTTTAGTCCACATTCATTTGTAAATCCAAGGGCAGCTGATTAACTCCCCCAATAAACATTTACATTTAAGGAAACTCTTTTATTATCATTTTTTGTACATAAAGGTGGCTGTAAATAGCTGTTGGATGGCAGTAACGTTTTTTTTAGTGGATGATGTTTGTGATCCTAACAATTCTGCACCAAAGAAACTCAATAAGAGTCGCTGGATACGTTTTTGATCAGAGCACATTGGTCAGACACCCGAGGAGCACCACTGCCACTTCTGTTCACTGCAGCTCTCCAAGGCCACAAATTGTTCACAAATATCTGCTTATGCCAGTCAGGATTAAATTCTAAGGGGAAAAAGCATAAAGTATAGGTTGTGTTATTCATCCATCCTCTAATTCCATGTGGCTTTGACTGTGGTGGATCCAGAAAGATAGGAGCTGCAACCAGGGGTAAGTCCAAAAAGCATGTCCTAGTTTATCCAAGTCCCCTTTAGAGACCATCTTTCACTGTCCCAGAGAGCACAAGATGGCAGGTTGCAAGGGGAATTTTCTGTATTTTTGCCTTGACCAGGTTACTTGGACCTCATGAAATACCACACTGAGATGCCTCCATGTACAGCTGCCCATACCAGTGGCTTGACCAAAACAAATGTGATTCAGAAGGATCTCAAGGCTGTGCTCAACATGAGCAGTCTGGTGGTCTCGGTGCCCAGGGGTCAGTCTGTTTTGGTGTGTCAATACTGGGAACAACTAATCATCACAATATAACCCCAAGTCAGTTAAACTTATCAATCTGTCCAGATAGGTAGCATAAGTGATTATGAATCAGTTTCACTTGCTTTGGTGCAAATGAAGCTGACATGCACTGGAGAGGCAACTGCCAATCACACCCCCAAAAGGTAATGCATGTGGTGGCCACTGAAAATTTTGCTATCCTTCTTGACTGATTTGCCTCTAGTTTTGTTAGGGTCCTTGTTACTACTTGTAGCATGAGGCAATACCTGCAATCCAATCACAGGTAGTCCGGATCCTAAAGGATGGCATGTCCATATGTGCCATCGTAAAGGAGGTTTGGGGAGTCTCCCAGAACATTGAGGAGATACCGGTAGATAGGCCATTAAAAATGGAGAGCTGCGCAGGGCCACAGAAGGACATCAACGTAGGCGCAGGACAGTTATCTGCTTCTTTGTGCAAAGACTAACAGGACGAGCACTGCCAGAGCCCTACAGAATTACTTCTAGCAGGCTACTGGTGTACATAAGGGCCTGAAATCGTAACTATAATTATAGCTTGTAGATTGTAATAGAGGTCTGGAATTATGTTGCCCCATGTTTACTATGAATGTTTTGATTGTGAGTTAAGGCAAAACTCAAAATGGCAGTGAGGCAGTTCCTTGCATGGACTGTACCTTCATGAAAAAGGGATGAGAATATTATGTTCAATATTATGTTCAATATTATATCATTCACTTATAATGCGCTTACATGGCAATTAGGTGTGCTTGGCACACTAGGTATATTTAATTTTTATGCCAGATGTTAGTCATATAGTGCAATAGTCTACCAAGGAGAACGGAATTCTGAATTCGCATGCACAGAGAGAGCTGCCTCTCAAACCATGTGAGTAGAGAATTAAGTTCTCTTTTTACGGTTGTTTGCACTTGAACCTTCAAATACACACAAAATTATGTCAGAATGTCCGTCTTATCTGTTTAGTATTCACCTAACCACAGTCTGTTATGTCTTAAATGACCGTAAATAAAAAAAGATCAGATGTGTATCAATATTATATCTGTGCTGTAGGTCTTAAAGTGTCAGCAGCCTGATATTGTATACCTGCTGCTGTCTATGTTGTTGATGTTAATTGAAAGTAAAAAATTCACTCAGTGCTCTTGACTGGATAATATTTGTAGACTATTTCTTATTTGAACACTGGCAATTGATGGAGATGTTTTTCTTTATTACTGAACTGTTTATCTGTTATCTGTAATTGCTTGAGAGCTTTAAAAAAATACATTCATTAGGGTAGTGTTAGTTTATGCATCTCTGATCAGACAAGCAAATATTTTGAATGCATCCAGGACCCACTGACTGACAGCAGAAATACTTACCTGGATTACTGTGAATGGACAATAGTGTAATGGAGGAAACTGTAAACGTAAAAGTGACAGTGTTGGTTCACTTACTGTGTTTTAATGAACTTTGTCTTTTGTTGTATTTCCATAACAGTACAGTAATGTTTTATGTGGTGGAAATTCTTGGAACATAAGAGTACAAAGTTTCTATTTTTTTTCTATTTTTAGGTTATTTACTGACAATATTGTCTTCACATTCTTCTCACAACTTAGGATGCGCCATTTATTTCATTTTTATTCTTGACTGGTAGCATTGTTTAAATAAGCTTAAGCAAATTCAAATTAGCTTGGGCATTCATTTGTTAACAGCTATTCTCTTGGCATTGTAGTTGTGTATTTATGATGAAACATAATAATGGGCCTTCGCAAGTGTTCATGTCCACATCTAATCACCATTACTGACAGTGACACTACTGTACCTATAGTGAAAGAACCGGAAACACAGAAGCTGTAATAAAAAACATGGATGTTTTCATGTGAAGAAACTGTTGGAAGCTCTATCTAATGGCTCTTCGTAGTTATTCACATATGGACCACTAGAGGGCGCGTCAAGGCATAATTGTGTTTGGCTGAGTGTAAAATATGTAATTGCAGAAAACACCAGACGATTCATTGCTTCTCTGTCTCTCTCTCTCTCTCTCACACACACACACACACACACACTTAAAAAAGGTTCTAAACTGCTCCTTTCATTGGTGCTGCGGTGATAAATAGCTATTCTCTTGGCATTGTAGTTGTGTATTTATGATGAAACAGGCAGTTCAGTGACTTGGCCTTCTCTAATCATCTAATCACCATTACTGACAGTTACACTACTGGACCTATAGTAAAAGAACCGGAAGAAACTGTTAGAAGCTTAGACTATTGGCTCTTCGTAGTTATTCATGTACGGACCACTAGAGGGCGCGTCAAGACATAATTGTGTTTGGCCGAGTGTAAAATGTGTAATTGCAGGTTTGTAACAGCAGAGGGCAGCAAACACCAGACGATTCATTGCTTCTTTCTTTCTTTCTTTCTTTCTTTCTCTCTCTCTCACTCACTCACTCACTCACTTACTCACTCACACACACACACTTAAAAAAGGTTCTAAACTGCTCCTTTCATTGTTGCTGATTTTTCTGATTTTTCTGTCATTTAAATTGGGTTTTATCATTGAATTTGTAATTTATTGACGGTCCCTAAGTGACATGCCGCTGAATGTCTGTGGAATATCCAACCGAAAACTTCACCTCGGTATCGGGAACACTGAAGTTAGTTTGATTTTGGATATTCGACAGACATTCAGCGATGTGACACTTAGGGACCGTCAATAAATTACAAATTCAATGATAAAACCCAGGAGCCCCCCCAATAATTTACATACCACGTGACCCAGTAGCTCCCAACCTAAGCAAAATAAGACACACATAATTTAGATTAATATTTGTATGGAAACAATAATATTTTGTCAATAGATTCCACTCCATGTGACCCAGTGGCTCCAAACCTAAGCTGAACTGGATCTCCTAGCGCTAAAAACTGTATATAAATTTTAACTGGGTTATGTAAAGTGATAATAGGCCTATTCTATTTCCACTTGGAGGTAAAAAAAAAAAAGTGGTTGAGCGTAGTTGTGGTCCATGATAATGGGTCAGCTATGATAATGATCAATATTTAACCCACCAGATACCGAGCCACTATTAATCAGAGTGTAAATTTTCATGACCCGGACCACCGGATCCGCGAACATAACAGCAGTCAGCACTTCACTAGACTCTAGAATAAATGAGCAATAAGACAAAATATATTAAAATGATATTAATTAGATTAAAAAGTGGTTTGTATTATTTGTCTTTTGTACTAAAACAATTCTTCTTAGGTTCGTTGTCACTGGGTCACGTGGCATGGAAACTATAGGGAAAAAAACTCCTGAGTTTTGTTTTATTCAAATGGTAATTTATTGACGGTCCCTAAGTGTCACGTCGCTGAATGTCTGGTGAATATCTAACCTGAAACTTCGGTGTCCCCGGTGGCGAGTCACGATTTACAATCAGCGATGAGTAATCTCAGAGCATCACGGATAGTTTTATCCTCGGTGGACTTCTGGTTGGAAAATGTTCTCATGATGGTTCTGTGAACTATATCGCTTATCAATTTCCCCAATAAATCGCACAACCTCTTCCGTAAACACTGCGACGTCATACGATCCATTCCGCGTCATCTAGAGTTTCCTAAAGCGCGGCCCCCGATTGGTCCGTCCAAGTGAACCGAAGCTTCCTGTATCAGTCTGTGCTTATATCTAGACATGATGAAGATGGGTGCATGGTTCGATTTTCCATTTTCGTTTCCTTTCTTTTTTCCATGTAGTCGGTGTTAAAAACGGCGGTAGGTGAGTTCATTGTAAACCAATAGAAATAAGATTGTTTCTGTCGTAACTGATGGTATCCGTGGTGAAAAAAGGAGGTTTATAATGTCTGTAGGTTTATTCCTACTACTTGATTCAGTGTCACATTTCCGCTATTTACTGTGTACGATAGTAGCAGACCTCCTGTATGTTACCATTTGTTATTAAAATATGTCATTAACAATAAACAAATGAAGTTATCTGTTTAAATGGAGGTCAATTTCATCACTAAACGATATCGATGTCCCTGTTTTTTGGGGGGTTTGGTATTAGGTTGATCTTCGATGAGGAATAATGACGGACATCTTGTGGTTATTTATTTAGATTTTTTTGCAAATGTATTTAAACCCTTGTATGTTTCTGTTCTTGATGAATTAAACGCTCTGTTCCGTTTATCACCAGTTGTTACCGAGCTGTTTCTAATACTGCGGTTTATCCAGCCGCTCTTTCTGAAAGCACGGTTAAACTGGCTGCACGTATATTTCAGTGGCGCGGCTTTTAGACACGTAGCGGTAATAGCGCTGAAAGGAAAGCCAGCGTTCGCGAGCTCCTACACCACAGAACCAGAACTTCACACAAAACCATCATTTACAATAAAAGATAAAGAATATTCAATATCACCGTATATCTCAGTCTAATTTACACTAATTTACATTTATGTGTCTAATTTACACAGGAATCAGTTTTTAATCCATTATAAAAATAAACAGTTCAGATTGTTAGTTGATCAAATCCACTTAGATCACTTCATAACGATCTACTCTATGTTCAAGATAAAGAACTGTTAGTTGATGAAGTTAACTCACATCACTTTATAATCACCTACTCCATGTTCCCAATAAAGATCAAGCAATTTTACTGTGGATTTTAAAAAAAAACTTCATCAAATTCACCATATCTGTCAATATAATTGTGTCATGAGGCACTTTTTAATCCATTCATCGTGTTTTTCTTTTTCTTGGAAATTTCTTAACCCATGTAACCTGCACTGGCGTCCTCTCAGCATCTCAGTCGAGACAGTTAGCCTAAGAGACTAATTATTTTATGGCTTTTTATGGTTAATGCTGTTCAGGAAACCTGTCATCATTCAATCAAATGTATAAAAAGAACAGAGAGAAATCCCTCAGTAACTTTTACCTCAGACTTCCCCTGAGGAGGATATATGAGGATTTTGTTTATATATTTTATCACCTGCTGCGTGCTCCAAGGTAAACTGTACAGTTTGAGTTATATTCAGTGATGACGCTGATGTTCATGATATCATTAGCTTAAAAAGTCTTTTGTCAGGAGATTGTTTTTGTAATACATAAACAAACAGGGAAAATAAGAGCTAGTTTAAGTGTTTCAGGAAGAGGATCGGTCTTCACCCATCATTTGAAGACTCAGCTGTTCGGACATCTATGGGAAGTTCTTTCCATTGTAGTTCAATGTACTAATTTTCATAAATCTACATGACATGATAACAATAAGACATGAAACTCATATGACAGCATGACATAAACAACCAGATGTAAAATTATAAGTAAAATTCCTACACACTGTACACACATTATGCAGAAGCACAGTATAGGTGGACATCACAGAGTGAAGAGAAGCTGAAGAGATATGATGCTTATGTAGGCCTGTAAGCTGTGTATAAAAAAAGAACCATTCTTGTGGCTGGTAATAACTAAAACAAGTGAGGAAAACACCAGATATATAGTATTCAGTGTATAAAGATAGTGAATGGCAGTTGAGAAGAGATGTGGTGAAACTAGGGCCTGATACATGATAGTACATGAAGTAAAAAGTCAGTTCTAAGGTAAAGTTAAGTAAGTTAAGGTAAACTGACAGAAAAGAGCAGGCCGAGGTAAATGAGAGAGCAATAGCATTGATAAGAAGAGCAAATAAGTTAGAAAAAAAAAAAAGTAACAAGTAAAACTAAGTCAATGAAAGTAAGAAAATAAAGACAGCATATAGAGGTAGATAGAGGGGGACTCTGAGTTCCGACAACCACCTCGGTGCCTGAAGAGAACAGAGTCTTGATGTATACCTCCCTCTTACCCTGAGAGATGGTGGGACCAGTGGAGCAGTGCTAGTAGATCAGAGGGAGCGAGGTGCAGAGTGAGGAGTAATAAGAGCCTTGGGGTAAGAGCTGGTCCATTCTTGGATTTATAGGCAAGCGTCAGTGTTTTAAATCTGATGCAGCTACTAGAAGCCATCATTTGTAGAGGATGAATTGAGTTCAGAGGTAGACCTGCCAGTAGAGAGCTGCAGAAGTCCAGTATGTAAATGACCAGAGACTGAACAAGCACCTGAGCAGTCTGTGTGGATAAAAATGGCAGAATACTTCTGATATTGTACAGAAGAAACCGACATGAGCGTGTCACAATAGCAACATGTGCTAGCTATGGTGTTGTTAGCTGGTTGCTATGCTAACCAAGTTGGTTGCCAGGGTGTTGGTAGGTGTTTCTCATGATATTCCAACATTAATTCCAATCTTTCCCAAAAGCATAGGATCACTATTTGTATAGTATATAACTAGCCTGTCTCATACTCTGTATATTGTGGTCTTTATTTAATTTTTCTCTATAACACTGTTTGTAAATTAAATGTATCGTGTAGTTATTTTATGTCTGTACTTTTGAGGGTCACCAGCAGCCGGCACAAAATTTATAAAAACATACTTAGCCTATAAATCTGATAATTCCTGTATAATTTCCTGGATCTAAGAAGAACACTATGCTGTCTCTGTCAAGGGAAAATACTTAAGTTATAGAGACGTGTTTCTAAAGCACAAAATAACGGATGCTTGTGTAAGAAAGGGCGTTCATCACACTGTTCTCATTCAGTGAAAAGGAAGAGACTAATTCTAAATGAGGGAGGTGTCATGACACAATGCGCTTCTCAACGTCTGTGTCTTTACTGTTAGAGTCATAAAGAAGCTCATAACTGCTTACGAGTGCAGTACGAGTGAAGGAGGAACAGGCTGATTAAGACCGTTAATATTCATTATAAGAGTAAGATCGATTCATTTTGTATTTATGAGGATATTTTTGGTGTAAATTCTACACGTGGTGGATCTTCGAGTGTCAGCTGTCTGAAGGCTGATGTTTTCCAGAATGTTGAGAAATATTACAGTAGCAGCGATCCTCATGTTACTGACAGGTAAACTTTTCCCATATTTCATCTCTCTCTCCTGTTTTACTGTGCTGTTGTGTTTCTACTGCAATAATTCAGAAAAAATTCTCCACATGTCTGTGTGTTTGGAAATATTTTATAAATTTGACATGATTTGGGTGTAGAGAAGAACATTTGTAGGATGTTGGAGAGTAAAAGACAAGAGTTATGGAGCAGGAAACATGGAGCTGGTCACACACTATGTGTTTCTGAGAACAGCAGCAGCAGTTAACACTGTGGTTATGGTCTTGCTGGTCAGTGCACTAGTTATTACTTTATGCTCTGAACTCATTTTACTTTGTGCTTCTGGTGTGTGTGTGAGTGTGTGTGTGTCCTAAATGTTGTGAAAAACTATATTAAGTTCACAGCAACAGGATCAGCAGCTTAACACAATACATTCAAAATGCTTTCCTTTAACACTGATGAGCACGGTGTGTGCTCGAGCCCTCATCCTGTTCCTGACTTCGGCTCATTTTCTTTTCTTTTTTCCATGTAGTCGGTGTTAAAAACGGCGGTAGGTGAGTTCATTGTAAACCAATAGAAGTAAAAGAGTTTCTGTCGTAACTGATGGTATCCGTGATGAATAGAAAAGGAGGTTAAAATAAAGGAAAGTGCAAAAAATGTGGTCACAGCAGCTGACCTCACCGGCCACTATTGTGATAAAGCAGTTTAATGAATATTGTATAATGTAAAGTTTATTTGTACTATTTGATTCAGTGTCACATTTCAACTGTTTACTCTTGGTTTTTATTTCCTGGTGTGCCTGTAGTGCATGTATTACGGTAATAAACAAAAAGCTGAGTGTGTAGAACACTATCAGATTGATTTTGTAAATAAAGATTATTAAAAAAATATTATTATTATTATTATTATTATTATACTTTGACTTTAATCTCACTCAGTGTTTTGCTTCATTTGCTTGGAAATTTCTTAAACCATTTAACCTGCACTATCGCCCTGTCAGCATCTCAGCAAACCTTTTTGGTTACTATGGTGTTGCTAAGGTATTCCAGTGGTTTGCTCTCATATTACTGGTTTGTTGCTATGATATTTCATGTATACATTTACCTTTCTGGCATTTGACAGACCTTATCCAGAGCGACGTACAAAAGTGTTTTGAAGTCTCTATGGATAAATACATCACTGGTTCACTAGATCACAGACTTGGGATATCATTAGCTTAAAAACTCTTTCGGGAGGAGATATAGCATAATTGTTTTTGTAATCCATAAACAAACAGGGAAAATAAGAGCTAGTTTATAAGTGTTTCAGGAAGAGGTTCGCTCTTCACCCATTGCATGAAGACTCAGCTGTTCAGACATCTAGGGGAAGTTCATTCCACCACCTCGGTGCCAGAAAAGAAAAGAGTCTTGTTGTATACCTCCCTCTTTCCCTGAGAGATGGTGGGACCAGTGGAGCAGTGCTAGTAGATTGGAGGGAGTGAGGTGCAGAGTGAGGAGGTAAGAGCTTTGAGGTAAGAGGGAGCTGGTCCATTCTTGGCTTTCTAGGCAAGCGGGAAGCCAGTGGAGGAGTGTAGAAAGAAAAGGAAGCGACTAATCTAAAATATAGTTGCAAGCAACGATGATCGGGCCCAAGCAATGGTGCCATTGCCACCAAGGTGCACCAGACAACGTGGGCACAGTGGGTACATGCATTTAAAGGGGAAATACCAAAAGGACAAGAGTGACAATTGGGGTTCATGAAACTGATAACAGCAATGTACACTGATGGCAAAAAGAAAACTGCCTCTCTGTCTAAACTATATTGGACAAAAGTGACAGTTTGGGTGTAATGAAACAGATCATAGCAATGTCCAGTGATATCAAAAGGGACAATGACTCTCTAGTGGACATAGTCTAGTACTGCAGGAGTCAGGCCAAAACCATGTCTAGTTAATTGGCTGATAAATGTAAAAATTTGTTGTGAGCCGTTTGAGCATCACAAAATCATGAATCTAAGCAAACTTACTCACAACCAGTTGTTCTTTCTATGTAAAATGTTTTGAAACATTAGGGCTTTCCACTGTTAAGATATAAGAACATTAATTTTCTTCTATTATGTCCTTTTTTACATCCTCACCATAGCAACATCATTCACAATATCACAAATTCCTTCACAGTTTCACATCAGCCATGTCTTGCTATTATTCTGACTAATTTTCAACCAAATCAGGTGAAAGTAAGGGACAAAACATTAGATTTCTAAAAGTGACACACTTCCTGCTGCCAGTTGGTGGCGCTAGGACTGAGACTCGCAGTATTCATGTCCCTGTGATCAGCTTTCTTCTCTTAACATAAAGTCGAAGTTTGATGTACATCAGTCAATAAACACAGAAGTTATTAGCCACTTCCTGTTTCCTTTTATTCGCCATAAGTTTAAGGGCTCCTCACGGCTGAACCGTTTGAGATATCAAGAATCCCTTCACAATTTTAGATCCTCAATGTTTTCAGATCATATTGGATCCTGTGTGGTCAAAATCATATAAATCCCCTAGGAGGAGTATATCAAACTGACCTTTCTCATAAACATTTGCACTCTCTGTGTGAAATATTTGGAACATTAGGCCTTTCCACTCGTAAGATATGAGAAGATTCATTTTCTTCTATTATGTTCTCATGTAAATCATCGCCATAGTAACATGATTCAAGGTGTCAAAAATTCCTTCACAGTTTCACATCAGCCATGTCTTGACATTATACTGACTGATTTTGACCCAAATCAGGTGAAAGTAAGACACAAAATATTAGAGATTTCAAAAAATGACACACTTCTTGCTGCCAGTTGGTGGAGCTATGACCGAGACTCGCAGTTGTCATATCTGTGTGATCAGCTATCAATGCTTAACATAATCTTAAGGTTTCATGTAGATCACTTAATGTACCCAAAAGTTATAGCTACTTCCTGTTTTGTTTTATTCGCCATAAGTTTAAGGGCTTCTCACGGCTGAACCGTTTGAGATCAAAAATCCCTTCACAACTTTGCATTATCAATGTCTTGAGATCATATTAGCCTGGGTTTGGTGGCGGTTGTATCAATGTTAGAGATCATATTAGCCTGGGTTTGGTGGTGGTTGTATCAGTGTCTTGAGATCATATTAGCCTGGGTTTGGTGGCGGTTGTATCAATGTTAGAGATCATATTAGCCTGGGTTTGGTGGCGGTTGTATCAGTGTCTTGAGATCATATTAGCCTGGGTTTGGTGGCGGTTGTATCAATGTCTTGAGATCATATTAGCCTGGGTTTGGTGGCGGTTGTATCAGTGTCTTGAGATCATATTAGCCTGGGTTTGGTGGCGGTTGTATCAATGTTAGAGATCATATTAGCCTGGGTTTGGTGGCGGTTGTATCAATGTCTTGAGATCATATTAGCCTGGGTTTGGTGGCGGTTGTATCAATTCCCTAGGAGGAGTATTTCAAATTCCACTGGGTGCGTTTTGCAAACAACTCAAAATAACTCACTTCCTGTGGATTAGACTTAATGTCATGCAATGTGAAAGTTGTTCAGTTCAATGAGATCTAAGTGTGTACCAAGTTTTACATGGATACGTGCAAGTGTGTGTCAGCTATGCAGCAAGATTTTCCAGGGGGCGCTGTGACGGGTATGTGCCACACCCAGGGCCGAGCCACGGTGACCTCCTAATGGCTGCAGATTCCAACCTGTCTGCTGATTTTCATGAGTTTTTGAGCATGTTAAGACCCCCCAAAAGTGTCCGGATGATTGAGAAAAAAAAAAAAAAATAATAATCCTTAGAAGAACAAGAGGGCCCTTCACACTGCTAGTGCTTAGGCCCTAATTAGGCAGATGTCATGACACAATGAGCTTCTCAACTTCCCTCTCTTTACTGTTAGAGTCATGAAGAAGCTCATAAATGCTTACGAGTGCAGTTCAAGTGAAGGAAGAACAGGCTGATTAAGACTGTTAATAATAACATTCTTGTGTGTGTGTGTGTGTGTGTGTGTGTGTGTGTGTGTGTGTTAAATGTGGTGAAAACACTATATTAAGATCACAGTAACAGGATCAGCAGCTTAACACAATAATTTCAAAACGCTTTCCTTTAAACACAGATGAGAGTTTATTATACTGTTCTAATACACAGAACTGAACTAACACATAAACACACACAAAGATCACAAACAAGGGTTTAGAACAGAGATTAAAATGAAATGAATATTGGAAATGAATCCATGTTGTTAGCAATGTGTGGTATATGTCAAACCATGAACTGAATGAACCATCAACTTATCAATTTAATCTTCTGTTAGTTCTTTAGTAGGGCTTTAAACTTTGTGTTTAAGTTCACCAGTTCAGAGAATCTAGAGGTCCTGTACTTGTCTTTACTGGTCTCTGTGGATGGGGAAATCCCTCATTACATCATTTGACTGGTGGGTTTCCAGTTGATTTTATTTGTTTGTGGTCTGGAAAGATTTTCAGTAGTAGGAGTTTTTATAGAGTAAAGTTTGAATTTTTGAGATTTTTGGATATAATATAATGAATTGCTCTCATCTTTCAGAAATCATTCAATGAACTCAAACATTCCAAATAAGACATATAGTGGATGTTAATACACTGGAAACATGACAACCCTAACAACATATGCTAAATAATCAAACAGCAAATGCTAGCTATACAAAGCTATGGGTACAAAATAAAGCAGAATAATGGATGTAAATAGGTGATTGTTGTAGTTAATGTATCGTTTTTATAGTCAGTTTTCTGCCTCACAGTATTTATATTATTTTCATTGACACAGAATGAACACATCTGAGCTGCGAAATGTTTATA
The DNA here is from genome assembly GCF_019097595.1 of Hemibagrus wyckioides. NCBI lineage: Eukaryota > Metazoa > Chordata > Actinopteri > Siluriformes > Bagridae > Hemibagrus > Hemibagrus wyckioides. The sequence goes on along the minus strand of NC_080736.1, from coordinate 19,415,582 downwards.
AAGACACAAAATTCAGTTCTGACTTCTTCCTTCCTGTGTGTACCTCTCTGTGTGTTTCAGGTGTACTGGGTATAGAGTGTTGGGGTGTGACTTATACTCCTGAACATGTGTGTGCTCTGAAAAACACATCGATTGATCTTTCCTGCTCTTATAAATATCCTGCAGGCCTCACAGTGATAAAATCAGTATGGTTCATTAAATGGCAGGGTGGTGCTGACCCTGAGGATGTGAGAGAGGATGAGGAGTATCAGGGTCGAGTGCAGTACACACAGAGCTCCCAGAATGACTGTAGTCTGAGAATCACTAACCTGAGAGAGAGAGACGCTCAAACATACAGGTTCAGATTCTACACTGATCCTACAGGAAAATACACCGGAGAACCTGGAGTCACTCTGTCTGTCACAGGTAATGTCACACTATTATACATTTATTTAACTACATTTATACAGATGAAGGAAATGAAAGTAATTCTGAACCTAAATTAATATTTGCAGATCTGAAGGTTACAGTATCAGAGTGGTACAATGGCAACAAGAAGCTGAGCTGCATCACCACCTGCTCTCTGTCTAATAACCCCACTTACATCTGGTACAAGAACAGACAGCGTGTTACTGACCAGGACAGAAATGAACTGTATGTCAGTAGTGGGAATGCAGGCAGCTACTCCTGTGCTGTAAGAGGACATGAGGAGCTTCGCTCTCCTGCTGTCTGTAAGAACTCACTTTAAACTTCACTCACTCTGTCATCATGGTGCTAAATGTAAAAAGTTGAATACTCTTATCTCTAACTTTTTTAAATGTTTAAGTCCATTCAGATGCATGTAGATAGAAACTCATATCAAATAATAGTTTTAATTTTCAGTGTAAATTTTAAATATTAATCTAAATGTTATGTAAACATTAAACATACAGTAAATATTCAATTTAAAATGTTATATATAAATGATAAAACTAAACTTAAAAGTACATCCAAATGTAAATGTTAAATCTAAATCCAGATCTTAAACATAAATGTTTGTATACTTATCGCCCTCTCAGAGTGTACATCATGTGAAAACACAGTGCCTGTAGGGTTGCCAGGTTTACACTGTACTCTGCTAGTTTTGGAACAAAGTTGAAGTAAAAAGCAGTTCTGCTGATGGAATTTTGGTCTGATTTAAAAACAAGCCATGATAGGCGAGATCATGTTTTAAAGCAAATAAATTAAAAAATCTATTTTTACAAATAGATTCAGAAAGTCCTTTTTTCTTAATTTTAACTTAATTCTTTTTTTTTTTTTTACATTTGGACAATATCTGTTAGACTGCAGTAAACTCTCATGCAAGTCATGCTTTAGTTTTCTTTTTCTTTCTTTATGTCTTTTAAATCTAAAATTAATTTCGTGTGTTTCAGGTGTTTTTGATGAGAAGCGCTGCTGGAGTGTGACTTATTCCACTCAGACTGTCTGCTCTCTGATTGGCTCATCAGTGAACATACACAGTTATTACACCTTCCCTAATAATTACAAGGTTACAGAAGTGTTGTGGTTCATTAAAGAATATGAGGATGTGAGAGAGGATGAGGAGTATCAGGGTCGAGTGCAGTACATACAGAGCTCCCAGAATGACTGTAGTCTGAGAATCACTAACCTGAGAGAGAGAGACGCTCGAACATACAGGTTCAGATTCTACACTGATCCTACAGGAAAATACACCGGAAAACCTGGAGTCACTCTGTCTGTCACAGGTAATGTCACACTATTATACATTTATTTAACTACATTTATACAGATGAAGGAAATGAAAGTAACTCTGAACCTAATTTAATATTTGCAGATCTGAAGGTTACAGTATCAGACTCGGGTAGTGGACAAATCAAGCTGAACTGTAACACCACCTGCACTCTGTCTAACAACCCCACTTACATCTGGTACAAGAACGGACGGCGTGTGTCTGAGTGTAAATCTGCCTCCTGCTCTGTAGCTGCAGTCGTTGGTGTGGTCAGTTACAGCTGTGCTGTTGAAGGTCATGACAGTCTCCTCTCTCCTCCAGTGTGTGAGTGTGGATTTTACTCTCCTCAATCAGAATCCATCTACATGTCTATCAAACACTGATCCTGAACACACAGCAGCTGATTCAGGTGTTTTATTTCTAATCAGATTCCCCTAAAAACACCAGAGCAGTGGTTCTTCCCTCTGGAGACACAGTGGAGGGAGATTCAGTGACTCTGAGCTGTAGCAGTGATGCAAACCCTCCTGTTCTCAGCTACTCCTGGTTTAAGCAGAGTGCAGCTGCAGACACACTGCTGACAACAGGCCAGAATTACAGCATCAGCAACATCAGCTCCCAGCACAGTGGACTGTACTACTGCACTGCTCACAACCAGCTGGGAAACCACACCTCTACACCAACACTCCTGGATGTGTTATGTGAGTATCATTCCTTGATCCCAGTGTATTTGTGCTGAATATTATCTGAACATACTTGAGAGTGTAACATACACTAAATCTTTCAGTACTGCAGCTCAGCTTTGCAGCACTTAAGGTCCAGACTAAAAAGGCCACAAAAAATTAAACCATCTTTGCATGCTTACAATTTTGCATTCTCCCTGCTGTTTCATGTTGGGATTTGAGTTCTCCAGCAGTGCAGGTGTCACTATTACAATTTTATGACAATTTCCACAACTACAGGAAAAGGATTGTTGCTCCACAAAATTATCCATCTTGAAATTATTTTGCTTGGAGACACAGTGTCTTCACCCTATTGTCATGTGCATTATGCAGCAAACAATACCTCCATGCAACTTCTCCATCTTTAGTTAAAGCATTAAAGGTCATCATCTACTTCTGGAGGATTAGATGTTCATATGGCTTCACATAACATCCACAGACATTGTGCATTGCTTCTGCAGGCAGTGTCACAAAGATAGCAGCTATGTGAACTTCAATGACCACTCTATATGACAAAACCCCTTATGAGAACGTTTATAAACACAGCTGCAAATAACCCACAAACACGGTATGCAAGCTTGTACATTTACGAGGTGGTTTTGTAATATGTATTTCTTAATAATCTTCTAAATCAGATTCCCCTACAAACACCAGAGCAGTGGTTCTTTCCTCTGGAGACACAGTGGAGGGGGATTCAGTGACTCTGAGCTGTAGCAGTGATGCAAACCCTCCTGTTCTCACCTACTCCTGGTTTAAGCAGAGTGCAGCTGCAGACACACTGCTGACAACAGGCCAGAATTACAGCATCAGCTACATCAGCTCCCAGCACAGTGGACTGTACTACTGCACTGCTCACCACCAGCTGGGAAACCACACCTCTACACCAACACACCTGGATGTGTTATGTGAGTATCATGTTTTGATCTCAGTGTATTGAATATTATCTGAACATACTTGAGAGTGTAATATACACTAAATCTTTAAATAATGCAGCTCAGCTTTGCAGCACTTAAGGTCCAGACTAAAAAGACCTTGCAACAAAGAATTCAACCACCTTTGCATGCTTAAAATCTTACATTCTCCCTGCTGTTTCATGTTGGCATACGAGTTCTCCAGCAGTGTCACTATTAAAATTTGAGGATAATTTCCACAACTACAGGGAAAGGATTGTTGCTCCACAAAGTTATTGTGGTCAAGGCCATTCTGTCCACAGCTGCACCAAAGTTGATGCAGTATTATCCATCTTGAAATTATTTGGCTTGGACACACAGTGTCTTCACCCTATTATCATGTGCACTACACAGCAAATAAAACCTCCATGCAGCTTCTCCACATTAAGTTAAGGCATTAAAGGTCCTGATCTACTTCTGGAGGAATAGATGTTCATATGTATCATAACAACCACAGACATTGCAGTGTCACACAGATGGCAGCTGTGTAAACTTCAACAACCACACTATACGACAAATTCCCTGATCAGAACATTTATATGCACAGCTATGATGACACCACAGACCCAGTATGCTAGCTTGTACATTTACGAGGTGGTTTTGTAAAATGTATTTCTTGAAAATCTACCCAATCAGATTCCCCTAAAAACACCAGAGCAGTGGTTCTTCCCTCTGGAGACACAGTGGAGGGAGATTCAGTGACTCTGAGCTGTAGCAGTGATGCAAACCCTCCTGTTCTCAGCTACTCCTGGTTTAAGCAGAGTGCAGCTGCAGACACACTGCTGACAACAGGCCAGAATTACAGCATCAGCAACATCAGCTCCCAGCACAGTGGACTGTACTACTGCACTGCTCACCACCAGCTGGGAAACCACACCTCTACACCAACACTCCTGGATGTGTTATGTGAGTATCATTCCTTGATCCCAGTGTATTTGTGCTGAATATTATCTGAACATACTTGAGAGTGTAACATACACTAAATCTTTCAGTACTGCAGCTCAGCTTTGCAGCACTTAAGGTCCAGACTAAAAAGGCCACAAAAAATTAAACCATCTTTGCATGCTTACAATTTTGCATTCTCCCTGCTGTTTCATGTTGGGATTTGAGTTCTCCAGCAGTGCAGGTGTCACTATTACAATTTTATGACAATTTCCACAACTACAGGAAAAGGATTGTTGCTCCACAAAATTATCCATCTTGAAATTATTTTGCTTGGAGACACAGTGTCTTCACCCTATTGTCATGTGCATTATGCAGCAAACAATACCTCCATGCAACTTCTCCATCTTTAGTTAAAGCATTAAAGGTCATCATCTACTTCTGGAGGATTAGATGTTCATATGGCTTCACATAACATCCACAGACATTGTGCATTGCTTCTGCAGGCAGTGTCACAAAGATAGCAGCTATGTGAACTTCAATGACCACTCTATATGACAAAACCCCTTATGAGAACGTTTATAAACACAGCTGCAAATAACCCACAAACACGGTATGCAAGCTTGTACATTTACGAGGTGGTTTTGTAATATGTATTTCTTAATAATCTTCTAAATCAGATTCCCCTACAAACACCAGAGCAGTGGTTCTTTCCTCTGGAGACACAGTGGAGGGGGATTCAGTGACTCTGAGCTGTAGCAGTGATGCAAACCCTCCTGTTCTCACCTACTCCTGGTTTAAGCAGAGTGCAGCTGCAGACACACTGCTGACAACAGGCCAGAATTACAGCATCAGCAACATCAGCTCCCAGCACAGTGGACTGTACTACTGCACTGCTCACCACCAGCTGGGAAACCACACCTCTACACCAACACACCTGGATGTGTTATGTGAGTATCATGTTTTGATCTCAGTGTATTGAATATTATCTGAACATACTTGAGAGTGTAATATACACTAAATCTTTAAATAATGCAGCTCAGCTTTGCAGCACTTAAGGTCCAGACTAAAAAGACCTTGCAACAAAGAATTCAACCACCTTTGCATGCTTAAAATCTTACATTCTCCCTGCTGTTTCATGTTGGCATACGAGTTCTCCAGCAGTGTCACTATTAAAATTTGAGGATAATTTCCACAACTACAGGGAAAGGATTGTTGCTCCACAAAGTTATTGTGGTCAAGGCCATTCTGTCCACAGCTGCACCAAAGTTGATGCAGTATTATCCATCTTGAAATTATTTGGCTTGGACACACAGTGTCTTCACCCTATTATCATGTGCACTACACAGCAAATAAAACCTCCATGCAGCTTCTCCACATTAAGTTAAGGCATTAAAGGTCCTGATCTACTTCTGGAGGAATAGATGTTCATATGTATCATAACAACCACAGACATTGCAGTGTCACACAGATGGCAGCTGTGTAAACTTCAACAACCACACTATACGACAAATTCCCTGATCAGAACATTTATATGCACAGCTATGATGACACCACAGACCCAGTATGCTAGCTTGTACATTTACGAGGTGGTTTTGTAAAATGTATTTCTTGAAAATCTACCCAATCAGATTCCCCTAAAAACACCAGAGCAGTGGTTCTTCCCTCTGGAGACACAGTGGAGGGAGATTCAGTGACTCTGAGCTGTAGCAGTGATGCAAACCCTCCTGTTCTCAGCTACTCCTGGTTTAAGCAGAGTGCAGCTGCAGACACACTGCTGACAACAGGCCAGAATTACAGCATCATGAACATCAGCTCCCAGGATAGTGGACTGTACTACTGCACTGCTCACCACCAGCTGGGAAACCACACCTCTACACCAACACTCCTGGATGTGTTTGGTAAGTGCACCATAAAACATTTACATAGCTGTATAAAGTAATAACAAAAATAAAGCCTAATATTGCTTATGGCTTTTTTTCTGAAGTTTCCAAGAACACAGTGTTAATGTTCATCATGGTGGGACTGTTTATCTTCTTGGCATTAACACTCATCCCAGGAGCTCTGTGGATGTGGTATGTAAAATGTGAACATACTGAATGTGTTTGAAACCTGATTTACAATTAAATACTTATTTACAATTACCATGAACACATGCTTCCTGTTTCTCAGGAAGAGGAAGTGGAGCTCAGCTAATGACCACAGCAGCACTGGTGAGAGTGGACAGGTGAGTGTGGGTGAAAGGAGGAGGGACTGTTTGATCATGTGACGTGTTCAGATATAAACTTTATCCTCTGCTCGTTTTCAGCCTGAGTCTGATGCTGTATATGAAAATATCTCAGCCTCAGAGCACAGCAGAAGAGTCGCCTCAGATGATCAGGATGACGTTCACTATGCCAGTGTTGGTATTAAACGTTCCCACACACAGGAAGTGTCTCTGTCCCCCAGACTTCCTCCAGACACCACAGAGGAAGAGGATGTTCAGTCCGCTGTTAGCAGGAGCACTGCTGCCATCCAGTGAGCAAATCATCATCATTACAACACTAACTGTGCTGCTCAGTCAACATCATTAAGTTCTTTAAGTAACTGATTATAAATTTAACACTTTACACTATTCCTAAATCACCTCCTTTTGTTCCACAGGCTTGTGACAGATGAAGAGGCTGATGATTCATCTCAGCCTCTCATTCATCTACAGCAAGGTCCAGAAAATCCCCAGACAAAGCAAAAGCTGAGAGAGATGTGATCGTTCTGTTCTGTATCCAAACTGAAAAGGAGAAGAGGGGCAGCTTTAGCATTTCATCAGAGTAGCAGTATTGATGCTTCAGTAGTGTATTGTACTGCTCACATAGTACTGTATGCTGTTTTACCTTAACATTATGTATGCAGGTTGAGATTTTTAAGAAGAATTCAGGTTTAGGATTCATTTTATTTTTATCTCTATGCTTTTCTTTATTTATCTTCCATCATAATATTTTTAATGCTAATCAGTTTGTAGTGTGTTTTATTTTTAGTGCTTTATATATGGTTTTTTTTATACATTCTCTTTTGTGATAATTGTAAAACTTTCTTTGTCAATTATTGTTACTTTATCATTTAATATCTATAGTTTTCCTGGTGATATACATAACTAACAATGCGTAGTTTGCTTAAAAATGAATCAGAAGTAAATCCCTCAAAATAATCCATATTTCCCGTTAGACTGAATTTGACTTGCTGTTTAGCCAATTATGTTAGTTTAGAGCAGTGCTTCCCAAACTGTGGGCCGCGGCCCCCTGGTGGGCAGTAGCGGTATTGCAGGGGGCCGTAGCTAGGCTAAATCAAAATATTAAAATAATTAAAATATTTTAGAATAGAATATAAAAAGCTTCTGTTACACACTTTGATTCAATATAATTGTAAATAGTATGCAGACAGTATGTAGTGTTAAGGATTTAAATATATTTGTAAAGAATGTTTACATCATCTTATTTTCACCAGCATATAAAAATATTACATTTTATGGTAGTTCTCATAATTCACATGAAATTCTTTCAAACTGGTTAATAAATGTTGATAATTTTGTGCAAAGAGACAATCTGCTTTATTAAATATATCTAATATACAAATATATGTATAAATATATCTTTATACTATTAATCAATATGCTGTATTTTTTAAGCAAAGAGGTTGGGAGGGGGAGTCGTGGAGCTTTTGCTATGTATTTGGGGGGCCTTACCCCTCTGAAGTTTGGGAAGCTCTGGCCTAGAGGATGTACCTGAATGAATCTTGATTGTTTTTGTTAAACTGATGGAGCTAAATTGTGAAATGCTTCCTTTTTGAATGTTCATTGTAAATTCAGGCCTTATAACTGTGAAATCAATGACTGTTAATTTCAGCAGTGGTTTTAAAGGCTGTCATGTGACCTGTGAAGGCGCTCACACAGACACATGGGTGGAGTGTGTGGGTGTGTTGACTGTCCAGTTATATTCCATATAGATTGATATTAGGATCCTGATTAAGGGTTTGTTTATGATTTGATGAATTATCCCAGTGCACTGTTGAATTCTCGATTCTGATTGGTCAGAAGTTGCTGATTTTATAGTTCACATGCTTGTTCTATTATGTTATTGTTTCTGTATTTTTTAAAAAGCCTAATAATGAGAATCAATTGTCATTAATTTCTTTATTTCTAGTGGTCCAAAGCTTGAAGTTCCACTGGCCGCCTAGTCTACTCCTATAACCTTATTCTTTTACGTTTAACTGAGTTCTAGTCTGATGTCTATGATGCAAGTGATTTTATTTTCCATTTAGTTATCAATCTCTATCCACTGTATCTGTACAGATAGAGTAAAAACAGAGGAGCCTTTTAGTCCACATTCATTTGTAAATCCAAGGGCAGCTGATTAACTCCCCCAATAAACATTTACATTTAAGGAAACTCTTTTATTATCATTTTTTGTACATAAAGGTGGCTGTAAATAGCTGTTGGATGGCAGTAACGTTTTTTTTAGTGGATGATGTTTGTGATCCTAACAATTCTGCACCAAAGAAACTCAATAAGAGTCGCTGGATACGTTTTTGATCAGAGCACATTGGTCAGACACCCGAGGAGCACCACTGCCACTTCTGTTCACTGCAGCTCTCCAAGGCCACAAATTGTTCACAAATATCTGCTTATGCCAGTCAGGATTAAATTCTAAGGGGAAAAAGCATAAAGTATAGGTTGTGTTATTCATCCATCCTCTAATTCCATGTGGCTTTGACTGTGGTGGATCCAGAAAGATAGGAGCTGCAACCAGGGGTAAGTCCAAAAAGCATGTCCTAGTTTATCCAAATCCCCTTTAGAGACCATCTTTCACTGTCCCAGAGAGCACAAGATGGCAGGTTGCAAGGGGAATTTTCTGTATTTTTGCCTTGACCAGGTTACTTGGACCTCATGAAATACCACACTGAGATGCCTCCATGCACAGCTGCCCATACCAGTGGCTTGACCAAAACAAATGTGATTCAGAAGGATCTCAAGGCTGTGCTCAACATGAGCAGTCTGGTGGTCTCGGTGCACGGGGGTCAGTCTGTTTTGGTGTGTCAATACTGGGAACAACTAATCATCACAATATAACCCCAAGTCAGTTAAACTTATCAATCTGTCCAGATAGGTAGCATAAGTGATTATGAATCAGTTTCACTTGCTTTGGTGCAAATGAAGCTGACATGCACTGGAGAGGCAACTGCCAATCACACCCCCAAAAGGTAATGCATGTGGTGGCCACTGAAAATTTTGCTATCCTTCTTGACTGATTTGCCTCTAGTTTTGTTAGGGTCCTTGTTACTACTTGTAGCATGAGGCAATACCTGCAATCCAATCACAGGTAGTCCGGATCCTAAAGGATGGCATGTCCATATGTGCCATCGTAAAGGAGGTTTGGGGAGTCTCCCAGAACATTGAGGAGATACCGGTAGATAGGCCATTAAAAATGGAGAGCTGCGCAGGGCCACAGAAGGACATCAACGTAGGCGCAGGACAGTCAGCAATCTGCTTCTTTGTGCAAAGACTAACAGGACGAGCACTGCCAGAGCCCTACAGAATTACTTCTAGCAGGCTACTGGTGTACATAAGGGCCTGAAATCGTAACTATAATTATAGCTTGTAGATTGTAATAGAGGTCTGGAATTATGTTGCCCCATGTTTACTATGAATGTTTTGATTGTGAGTTAAGGCAAAACTCAAAATGGCAGTGAGGCAGTTCCTTGCATGGACTGTACCTTCATGAAAAAGGGATGAGAATATTATGTTCAATATTATGTTCAATATTATATCATTCACTTATAATGCGCTTACATGGCAATTAGGTGTGCTTGGCACACTAGGTATATTTAATTTTTATGCCAGATGTTAGTCATATACTGCAATAGTCTACCAAGGAGAACTGAATTCTGAATTCGCATGCACAGAGAGAGCTGCCTCTCAAACCATGTGAGTAGAGAATTAAGTTCTCTTTTTACGGTTGTTTGCACTTGAACCTTCAAATACACACAAAATTATGTCAGAATGTCCGTCTTATCTGTTTAGTATTCACCTAACCACAGTCTGTTATGTCTTAAATGACCGTAAATAAAAAAAGATCAGATGTGTATCAATATTATATCTGTGCTGTAGGTCTTAAAGTGTCAGCAGCCTGATATTGTATACCTGCTGCTGTCTATGTTGTTGATGTTAATTGAAAGTAAAAAATTCACTCAGTGCTCTTGACTGGATAATATTTGTAGACTATTTCTTATTTGAACACTGGCAATTGATGGAGATGTTTTTCTTTATTACTGAACTGTTTATCTGTTATCTGTAATTGCTTGAGAGCTTTAAAAAAATACATTCATTAGGGTAGTGTTAGTTTATGCATCTCTGATCAGACAAGCAAATATTTTGAATGCATCCAGGACCCACTGACTGACAGCAGAAATACTTACCTGGATTACTGTGAATGGACAATAGTGTAATGGAGGAAACTGTAAACGTAAAAGTGACAGTGTTGGTTCACTTACTGTGTTTTAATGAACTTTGTCTTTTGTTGTATTTCCATAACAGTACAGTAATGTTTTATGTGGTGGAAATTCTTGGAACATAAGAGTACAAAGTTTCTATTTTTTTTCTATTTTTAGGTTATTTACTGACAATATTGTCTTCACATTCTTCTCACAACTTAGGATGCGCCATTTATTTCATTTTTATTCTTGACTGGTAGCATTGTTTAAATAAGCTTAAGCAAATTCAAATTAGCTTGGGCATTCATTTGTTAACAGCTATTCTCTTGGCATTGTAGTTGTGTATTTATGATGAAACATAATAATGGGCCTTCACAAGTGTTCATGTCCACATCTAATCACCATTACTGACAGTGACACTACTGTACCTATAGTGAAAGAACCGGAAACACAGAAGCTGTAATAAAAAACATGGATGTTTTCATGTGAAGAAACTGTTGGAAGCTCTATCTAATGGCTCTTCGTAGTTATTCACATATGGACCACTAGAGGGCGCGTCAAGGCATAATTGTGTTTGGCTGAGTGTAAAATATGTAATTGCAGAAAACACCAGACGATTCATTGCTTCTCTCTCTCTCTCTCTCTCTCTCTCTCTCACACACACACTTAAAAAAGGTTCTAAACTGCTCCTTTCATTGGTGCTGCGGTGATAAATAGCTATTCTCTTGGCATTGTAGTTGTGTATTTATGATGAAACAGGCAGTTCAGTGACTTGGCCTTCTCTAATCATCTAATCACCATTACTGACAGTTACACTACTGTACCTATAGTAAAAGAACCGGAAGAAACTGTTAGAAGCTTAGACTACTGGCTCTTCGTAGTTATTCATGTACGGACCACTAGAGGGCGCGTCAAGACATAATTGTGTTTGGCCGAGTGTAAAATGTGTAATTGCACGTTTGTAACAGCAGAGGGCAGCAAACACCAGACGATTCATTGCTTCTTTCTTTCTTTCTCTCTCTCTCACTCACTCACTCACACACACACACACACACTTAAAAAAGGTTCTAAACTGCTCCTTTCATTGTTGCTGATTTTTCTGATTTTTCTGTCATTTAAATTGTAATTTATTGACGGTCCCTAAGTGTCACATCGCTGAATGTCTGTCGAATATCCAAAATCAAACTAACTTCAGTGTTCCTGATACCGAGGTGAAGTTTTCGGTTGGATATTCCACAGACATTCAGCGGCATGTCACTTAGGGACCGTCAATAAATTACAAATTCAATGATAAAACCCAGGAGCCCCCCCAATAATTTACATACCACGTGACCCAGTAGCTCCCAACCTAAGCAAAATAAGACACACATAATTTAGATTAATATCTGTATGGAAACAATAATATTTTGTCAATAGATTCCACTCCATGTGACACAGTGGCTCCAAACCTAAGCTGAACTGGATCTCCTAGCGCTAAAAACTGTATATAAATTTTAACTGGGTTATGTAAAGTGATAATAGGCCTATTCTATTTCCACTTGGAGGTAAAAAAAAAAAAAGTGGTTGAGCGTAGTTGTGGTCCATGATAATGGGTCAGCTATGATAATGATCAATATTTAACCCACCAGATACCGAGCCACTATTAATCAGAGTGTAAATTTTCATGACCCGGACCACCGGATCCGCGAACATAACAGCAGTCAGCACTTCACTAGACTCTAGAATAAATGAGCAATAAGACAAAAGATATTAAAATGATATTAATTAGATTAAAAAGTGGTTTGTATCATTTGTCTTTTGTACTTTTGTTCTTCTTAGGTTCGTTGTCACTGGGTCACGTGGCATGGAAACTATAGGGAAAAAAACTCCTGAGTTTTGTTTTATTCAAATGGTAATTTATTGACGGTCCCTAAGTGTCACGTCGCTGAATGTCTGGTGAATATCTAACCTGAAACTTCGGTGTTCCCGGTGGCGAGTCACGATTTACAATCAGCGATGAGTAATCTCAGAGCATCACGGATAGTTTTATCCTCAGTGGACTTCTGGTTGGAAAATGTTCTCATGATGGTTCTGTGAACTATATCGTTTATCAATTTCCCCGATAAATCGCACAACCTCTTCCGTAAACACTGCGACGTCATACGATCCATTCCGCGTCATCTAGAATTTCCTAAAGCGCGGCCCCCGATTGGTCCGTCTAAGTGAACCGAAGCTTCCTGTATCAGTCTGTGCTTATATCTAGACATGATGAAGATGGGTGCATGGTTCGATTTTCCATTTTCGTTTCCTTTCTTTTTTCCATGTAGTCGGTGTTAAAAACGGCGGTAGGTGAGTTCATTGTAAACCAATAGAAATAAGATTGTTTCTGTCGTAACTGATGGTATCCGTGGTGAAAAAAGGAGGTTTATAATGTCTGTAGGTTTATTCCTACTACTTGATTCAGTGTCACATTTCCGCTATTTACTGTGTACGATAGTAGCAGACCTCCTGTATGTTACCATTTGTTACTAAAATATGTCATTAACAATAAACAAATGAAGTTATCTGTTTAAATCGAGCTCAATTTCATCATTAAACGATATCGGAGATGTTCTAGACCCTGTTTTGGGGGGTTTGGTATTAGGTTGATCTTCGATGAGGAATAATGACGGACATCTTGTGGTTATTTATTTAGATTTTTGTGCAAATGTATTTAAACCCTTGTATGTTTCTGTTCTTGATGAATTAAACGCTCTGTTCCGTTTATCACCAGTTGTTACCGAGCTGTTTCTAATACTGCGGTTTATCCAGCCGCTCTTTCTGAAAGCACGGTTAAACTAGCTGCACGTATATTTCAGTGGCGCGGCTTTTAGACACTTCGCGGTAATAACGCTGAAAGAGGAAAGCCAGCATTCGCGAGCTCCTACACCACAGAACCAGAACTTCATACAAAACCATCATTTACAATAAAAGATAAAGAATATTCAATATCACCGTATATCTCAGTCTAATTTACACTAATTTACATTTATGTGTCTAATTTACACAGGAATCAGTTTTTAATCCATTATAAAAATAAACAGTTCAGATTGTTAGTTGATCAAATCCACTTAGATCACTTCATAACGATCTACTCTATGTTCAAGATAAAGAACTGTTAGTTGATGAAGTTAACTCACATCACTTTATAATCACCTACTCCATGTTCCCAATAAAGATCAAGCAATTTTACTGTGGATTTAAAAAAAAACTTCATCAAATTCACCATATCTGTCAATATAATTGTGTCATGAGGCACTTTTTAATCCATTCATCGTGTTTTTCTTTTTCTTGGAAATTTCTTAACCCATGTAACCTGCACTAGCGTCCTCTCAGCATCTCAGTCGAGACAGTTAGCCTAAGAGACTAATTATTTTATGGCTTTTTATGGTTAATGCTGTTCAGGAAACCTGTCATCATTCAATCAGATGTGTAAAAAGAACAGAGAGAAATCCCTCAGTAACTTTTACCTCAGACTTCCCCTGAGGAGGATATATGAGGATTTTGTTTATATATTTTATCACCTGCTGCGTGCTCCAAGGTAAACTGTACAGTTTGAGTTATATTCAGTGATGACGCTGATGTTCATGATATCATTAGCTTAAAAAGTCTTTTGTCAGGAGATTGTTTTTGTAATACATAAACAAACAGGGAAAATAAGAGCTAGTTTAAGTGTTTCAGGAAGAGGATCGGTCTTCACCCATCATTTGAAGACTCAGCTGTTCGGACATCTATGGGAAGTTCTTTCCATTGTAGTTCAATGTACTAATTTTCATAAATCTACATGACATGATAACAATAAGACATGAAACTCATATGACAGCATGACATAAACAACCAGATGTAAAATTATAAGTAAAATTCCTACACACTGTACACACATTATGCAGAAGCACAGTATAGGTGGACATCACAGAGTGAAGAGAAGCTGAAGAGATATGATGCTTATGTAGGCCTGTAAGCTGTGTATAAAAAAAGAACCATTCTAGTGGCTGGTAATAACTAAAACAAGTGAGGAAAACACCAGATATATAGTATTCAGTGTATAAAGATAGTGAATGGCAGTTGAGAAGAGATGTGGTGAAACTAGGGCCTGATACATGATAGTACATGAAGTAAAAAGTCAGTTCTATGGTAAAGTCAAGTAAGTTAAGGTAAACTGACAGAAAAAGCAGGCCGAGGTAAATGAGAGAGCAATAGCATTGATAAGAAGAGCAAATAAGTTTAAAAAAAAAAAAAAAGTCTAAGTAAACTAAGTCAATGAAAGTAAGAAAATAAAGACAGCATATAGAGGTAGATAGAGGGGGACTCTGAGTTCCGACAACCACCTCGGTGCCTGAAGAGAATAGAGTCTTGATGTATACCTCCCTCTTACCCTGAGAGATGGTGGGACCAGTGGAGCAGTGCTAGTAGATCAGAGGGAGCGAGGTGCAGAGTGAGGAGTAATAAGAGCCTTGGGGTAAGAGCTGGTCCATTCTTGGATTTATAGGCAAGCATCAGTGTTTTATATCTGATGCAGCTACTGGAAGCCATCATTTTTAGAGGATGAATTGAGTTCAGAGGTAGACCTGCCAGTAGAGAGCTGCAGAAGTCCAGTATCTAAATGACCAGAGACTGAACAAGCACCTGAGCAGTCTGTGTGGATAAAAATGGCAGAATACTTCTGATATTGTACAGAAGAAACCGACATGAGCGTGTCACAATAGCAACATGTGCTAGCTATGGTGTTGTTAGCTGGTTGCTATGCTAACCAAGTTGGTTGCCAGGGTGTTGGTAGGTGTTTCTCATGATATTCCAACATTAATTCCAATCTTTCCCAAAAGCATAGGATCACTATTTGTATAGTATATAACTAGCCTGTCTCATACTCTGTATATTGTGGTCTTTATTTAATTTTTCTCTATAACACTGTTTGTAAATTAAATGTATCGTGTAGTTATTTTATGTCTGTACTTTTGAGGGTCACCAGCAGCCGGCACAAAATTTATAAAAACATACTTAGCCTATAAATCTGATAATTCCTGTATAATTTCCTGGATCTAAGAAGAACACTATGCTGTCTCTGTCAAGGGAAAATACTTAAGTTATAGAAACGTGTTTCTAAAGCACAAAATAACGGATGCTTGTGTAAGAAAGGGCGTTCATCACACTGTTCTCATTCAGTGAAAAGGAAGAGACTAATTCTAAATGAGGGAGGTGTCATGACACAATGCGCTTCTCAACGTCTGTGTCTTTACTGTTAGAGTCATAAAGAAGCTCATAACTGCTTACGAGTGCAGTACGAGTGAAGGAGGAACAGGCTGATTAAGACCGTTAATATTCATTATAAGAGTAAGATCGATTCATTTTGTATTTATGAGGATATTTTTGGTGTAAATTCTACACGTGGTGGATCTTCGAGTGTCAGCTGTCTGAAGGCTGATGTTTTCCAGAATGTTGAGAAATATTACAGTAGCAGCGATCCTCATGTTACTGACAGGTAAACTTTTCCCATATTTCATCTCTCTCTCCTGTTTTACTGTGCTGTTGTGTTTCTACTGCAATAATTCAGGAAAAATTCTCCACATGTCTGTGTGTTTGGAAATATTTTATAAATTTGACATGATTTGGGTGTAGAGAAGAACATTTGTAGGATGTTGGAGAGTAAAAGACAAGAGTTATGGAGCAGGAAACATGGAGCTGGTCACACACTATGTGTTTCTGAGAACAGCAGCAGCAGTTAACACTGTGGTTATGGTCTTGCTGGTCAGTGCACTAGTTATTACTTTATGCTCTGAACTCATTTTACTTTGTGCTTCTGGTGTGTGTGTGAGTGTGTGTGTCCTAAATGTTGTGAAAAACTATATTAAGTTCACAGCAACAGGATCAGCAGCTTAACACAATACATTCAAAATGCTTTCCTTTAACACTGATGAGCACGGTGTGTGCTCGAGCCCTCATCCTGTTCCTGACTTCGGCTCATTTTCTTTTCTTTTTTCCATGTAGTCGGTGTTAAAAACGGCGGTAGGTGAGTTCATTGTAAACCAATAGAAGTAAAAGAGTTTCTGTCGTAACTGATGGTATCCGTGATGAATAGAAAAGGAGGTTAAAATAAAGGAAAGTGTAAAAAATGTGGTCACAGCAGCTGACCTCACCAGCCACTATTGTAATAAAGCAGTTTAATGAATATTGTATAATGTAAAGTTTATTTGTACTATTTGATTCAGTGTCACATTTCAACTGTTTACTCTTGGTTTTTATTTCCTGGTGTGCCTGTAGTGCATGTATTACGGTAATAAACAAAAAGCTGAGTGTGTAGAACACTATCAGATTGATTTTGTAAATAAAGATTATTAAAAAAAATATTATTATTATTATTATACTTTGACTTTAATCTCACTCAGTGTTTTGCTTCATTTGCTTGGAAATTTCTTAAACCATTTAACCTGCACTATCGCCCTGTCAGCATCTCAGCAAACCTATTTGGTTACTATGGTGTTGCTAAGGTATTCCAGTGGTTTGCTCTCATATTACTGGTTTGTTGCTATGATATTTCATGTATACATTTACCTTTCTGGCATTTGACAGACCTTATCCAGAGCGACGTACAAAAGTGTTTTGAAGTCTCTATGGATAAATACATCACTGGTTCACTAGATCACAGACTTGGGATATCATTAGCTTAAAAACTCTTTCGGGAGGAGATATAGCAAATTGTTTTTGTAATCCATAAACAAACAGGGAAAATAAGAGCTAGTTTATAAGTGTTTCAGGAAGAGGTTCGCTCTTCACCCATTGCATGAAGACTCAGCTGTTCAGACATCTAGGGGAAGTTCATTCCACCACCTCGGTGCCAGAAAAGAAAAGAGTCTTGTTGTATACCTCCCTTTTTCCCTGAGAGATGGTGGGACCAGTGGAGCAGTGCTAGTAGATTGGAGGGAGTGAGGTGCAGAGTGAGGAGGTAAGAGCTTTGAGGTAAGAGGGAGCTGGTCCATTCTTGGCTTTCTAGGCAAGCGGGAAGCCAGTGGAGGAGTGTAGAAAGAAAAGGAAGCGACTAATCTAAAATATAGTTGCAAGCAACGATGATCGGGCCCAAGCAATGGTGCCATTGCCACCAAGGTGCACCAGACAACGTGGGCACAGTGGGTACATGCATTTAAAGGGGAAATACCGAAAGGACAAGAGTGACAATTGGGGTTCATGAAACTGATAACAGCAATGCACACTGATGGCAAAAAGAAAACTGCCTCTCTGTCTAAACTATATAGGACAAAAGTGACAGTTTGGGTGTAATGAAACAGATCATAGCAATGTCCAGTGATATCAAAAGGGACAATGACTCTCCCTCTAAACCAGTCACCCAGAAAAATGTATACACATTTCAGTAAAAGAAAAATTTGTATAAATATTTTATTACTAAATTTATATGTGTACGTTATAGATTGATATATATGATGATATTCTGGTAATATGGTAATTTTAATAATATTATACTAATATAATTTACATCATACTATTTTTCTTTTCCTGAAGTGTATATACAGTTTTTGGTTCACTCTGTATATATAAATTGTGAACATGAAGCCATATTTAAAAAATTTAAAATAAATGGGAAAGAGCC
Organism: Hemibagrus wyckioides; assembly: GCF_019097595.1. Classification (NCBI taxonomy): domain Eukaryota; kingdom Metazoa; phylum Chordata; class Actinopteri; order Siluriformes; family Bagridae; genus Hemibagrus; species Hemibagrus wyckioides. The sequence goes on along the minus strand of NC_080736.1, from coordinate 19,397,243 downwards.
TCTAGTGGACATAGTCTAGTACTGCAGGAGTCAGGCCAAAACCATGTCTAGTTAATTGGCTGATAAATGTAAAAATTTGTTGTGAGCCGTTTGAGCATCACAAAATCATGAATCTAAGCAAACTTACTCACAACCAGTTGTTCTTTCTATGTAAAATGTTTTGAAACATTAGGGCTTTCCACTGTTAAGATATAAGAACATTAATTTTCTTCTATTATGTCCTTTTTTACATCCTCACCATAGCAACATCATTCACAATATCACAAATTCCTTCACAGTTTCACATCAGCCATGTCTTGCTATTATTCTGACTAATTTTCAACCAAATCAGGTGAAAGTAAGGGACAAAACATTAGATTTCTAAAAGTGACACACTTCCTGCTGCCAGTTGGTGGCGCTAGGACTGAGACTCGCAGTATTCATGTCCCTGTGATCAGCTTTCTTCTCTTAACATAAAGTCGAAGTTTGATGTACATCAGTCAATAAACACAGAAGTTATTAGCCACTTCCTGTTTCCTTTTATTCGCCATAAGTTTAAGGGCTCCTCACGGCTGAACCGTTTGAGATATCAAGAATCCCTTCACAATTTTAGATCCTCAATGTTTTCAGATCATATTGGATCCTGTGTGGTCAAAATCATATAAATCCCCTAGGAGGAGTATATCAAACTGACCTTTCTCATAAACATTTGCACTCTCTGTGTGAAATATTTGGAACATTAGGCCTTTCCACTCGTAAGATATGAGAAGATTCATTTTCTTCTATTATGTTCTCATGTAAATCATCGCCATAGTAACATGATTCAAGGTGTCAAAAATTCCTTCACAGTTTCACATCAGCCATGTCTTGACATTATACTGACTGATTTTGACCCAAATCAGGTGAAAGTAAGAGACAAAATATTAGAGATTTCAAAAAATGACACACTTCCTGCTGCCAGTTGGTGGAGCTATGACCGAGACTCGCAGTTGTCATATCTGTGTGATCAGCTATCAATGCTTAACATAATCTTAAGGTTTCATGTAGATCACTTAATGTACCCAAAAGTTATAGCTACTTCCTGTTTTGTTTTATTCGCCATAAGTTTAAGGGCTTCTCACGGCTGAACCGTTTGAGATCAAACATCCCTTCACAACTTTGCATTATCAATGTCTTGAGATCATATTAGCCTGGGTTTGGTGGCGGTTGTATCAATGTCTTGAGATCATATTAGCCTGGGTTTGGTGGCGGTTGTATCAATGTTAGAGATCATATTAGCCTGGGTTTGGTGGCGGTTGTATCAGTGTCTTCAGATCATATTAGCCTGGGTTTGGTGGCGGTTGTATCAATGTTAGAGATCATATTAGCCTGGGTTTGGTGGCGGTTGTATCAGTGTCTTGAGATCATATTAGCCTGGGTTTGGTGGCGGTTGTATCAATGTTAGAGATCATATTAGCCTGGGTTTGGTGGCGGTTGTATCAATGTCTTGAGATCATATTAGCCTGGGTTTGGTGGCGGTTGTATCAATGTCTTGAGATCATATTAGCCTGGGTTTGGTGGCGGTTGTATCAATGTCTTGAGATCATATTAGCCTGGGTTTGGTGGCGGTTGTATCAATTCCCTAGGAGGAGTATTTCAAATTCCACTGGGTGCGTTTTGCAAACAACTCAAAATAACTGACTTCCTGTGGATTAGACTTAATGTCATGCAATGTGAAAGTTGTTCAGTTCAATGAGATCTAAGTGTGTACCAAGTTTTACATGGATACGTGCAAGTGTGTGTCAGCTGTGCAGCAAGATTTTCCAGGGGGCGCTGTGACGGGTATGTGCCACGCCCAGGGCTGAGCCACGGTGACCTCCTAATGGCTGCAGATTCCAACCTGTCTGCTGATTTTCATGAGTTTTTGAGCATATTAAGACCCCCCAAAAGTGTCCGGATGATTGAGAAAAAAAAAAAAAAAAAATCCTTAGAAGAACAAGAGGGCCCTTCACACTGCTAGTGCTTAGGCCCTAATTAGGCAGATGTCATGACACAATGAGCTTCTCAACTTCCCTCTCTTTACTGTTAGAGTCATGAAGAAGCTCATAAATGCTTACGAGTGCAGTTCAAGTGAAGGAAGTACAGGCTGATTAAGACTGTTAATAATAACATTCTTGTGTGTGTGTGTGTGTGTGTTAAATGTGGTGAAAACACTATATTAAGATCACAGTAACAGGATCAGCAGCTTAACACAATAACTTCAAAACGCTTTCCTTTAAACACAGATGAGAGTTTATTATACTGTTCTAATACACAGAACTGAACTAACACATAAACACACACAAAGATCACAAACAAGGGTTTAGAACAGAGATTAATATGAAATGAATATTGGAAATGAATCCATGTTGTTAGCAATGTGTGGTATATGTCAAACCATGAACTGAATGAACCATCAACTTATCAATTTAATCTTCTGTTAGTCCTTTAGTACTAGTTAGTACTAGTTTCTTTAAACTTTGTGTTTAAGTTCACCAGTTCAGAGAATCTAGAGGTCCTGTACTTGTCTTTACTGGTCTCTGTGGATGGGGAAATCCCTCATTACATCATTTGACTGGTGGGTTTCCAGTTGATTTTATTTGTTTGTGGTCTGGAAAGATTTTCAGTAGCAGGAGTTTTTATAGAGTAAAGTTTGAATTTTTGAGATTTTTGGATATAATATAATGAAATGCTCTCATCTTTCAGAAATCATTCAATGAACTCAAACATTCCAAATAAGACATATAGTGGATGTTAATACACTGGAAACATGACAACCCTAACAACACATGCTAAATAATCAAACAGCAAATGCTAGCTATACAAAGCTATGGGTACAAAATAAAGCAGAATAATGGATGTAAATAGGTGATTGTTGTAGTTAATGTATCGTTTTTATAGTCAGTTTTCTGCCTCACAGTATTTATATTATTTTCATTGACACAGAATAAACACATCTGAGCTGCGAAATGTTTATAAAGACACAAAATTCAGTTCTGACTTCTTCCTTCCTGTGTGTACCTCTCTGTGTGTTTCAGGTGTACTGGGTATAGAGTGTTGGGGTGTGACTTATACTCCTGAACATGTGTGTGCTCTGAAAAACACATCGATTAATCTTTCCTGCTCTTATAAATATCCTGCAGGCCTCACAGTGATAAAATCAGTATGGTTCATTAAATGGCAGGGTGGTGCTGACCCTGAGGATGTGAGAGAGGATGAGGAGTATCAGGGTCGAGTGCAGTACACACAGAGCTCCCAGAATGACTGTAGTCTGAGAATCACTAACCTGAGAGAGAGAGACGCTCAAACATACAGGTTCAGATTCTACACTGATCCTACAGGAAAATACACCGGAGAACCTGGAGTCACTCTGTCTGTCACAGGTAATGTCACACTATTATACATTTATTTAACTACATTTATACAGATGAAGGAAATGAAAGTAATTCTGAACCTAAATTAATATTTGCAGATCTGAAGGTTACAGTATCAGACTGGTACAATGGCAACAAGAAGCTGAGCTGCATCACCACCTGCTCTCTGTCTAATAACCCCACTTACATCTGGTACAAGAACAGACAGCGTCTTACTGACCAGGACAGAAATGAACTGTATGTCAGTAGTGGGAATGCAGGCAGCTACTCCTGTGCTGTAAGAGGACATGAGGAGCTTCGCTCTCCTGCTGTCTGTAAGAACTCACTTTAAACTTCACTCACTCTGTCATCATGGTGCTAAATGTAAAAAGTTGAATACTCTTATCTCTAACTTTTTTAAATGTTTAAGTCCATTCAGATGCATGTAGATAGAAACTCATATCAAATAATAGTTTTAATTTTCAGTGTAAATTTTAAATATTAATCTAAATGTTATGTAAACATTAAACATACAGTAAATATTCAATTTAAAATGTTATATATAAATGATAAAACTAAACTTAAAAGTACATCCAAATGTAAATGTTAAATCTAAATCCAGATCTTAAACATAAATGTTTGTATACTTATCGCCCTCTCAGAGTGTACATCATGTGAAAACACAGTGCCTGTAGGGTTGCCAGGTTTACACTGTACTCTGCTAGTTTTGGAACAAAGTTGAAGTAAAAAGCAGTTCTGCTGATGGAATTTTGGTCTGATTTAAAAACAAGCCATGATAGGCGAGATCATGTTTTAAAGCAAATAAATTAAAAAATCCATTTTTACAAATAGATTCAGAAAGTCCTTTTTTCTTAATTTTAACTTAATTCTTTTTTTTTTTTTTACATTTGGACAATATCTGTTAGATTGCAGTAAACTCTCATGCAAGTCATGCTTTAGTTTTCTTTTTCTTTCTTTCTGTCTTTTAAATCTAAAATTAATTTCGTGTGTTTCAGGTGTTTTTGATGAGAAGCGCTGCTGGAGTGTGACTTATTCCACTCAGACTGTCTGCTCTCTGATTGGCTCATCAGTGAACATACACAGTTATTACACCTTCCCTAATAATTACAAGGTTACAGAAGTGTTGTGGTTCATTAAAGAATATGAGGATGTGAGAGAGGATGAGGAGTATCAGGGTCGAGTGCAGTACATACAGAGCTCCCAGAATGACTGTAGTCTGAGAATCACTAACCTGAGAGAGAGAGACGCTCAAACATACAGGTTCAGATTCTACACTGATCCTACAGGAAAATACACCGGAAAACCTGGAGTCACTCTGTCTGTCACAGGTAATGTCACACTATTATACATTTATTTAACTACATTTATACAGATGAAGGAAATGAAAGTAACTCTGAACCTAATTTAATATTTGCAGATCTGAAGGTTACAGTATCAGACTCGGGTAGTGGACAAATCAAGCTGAACTGTAACACCACCTGCACTCTGTCTAACAACCCCACTTACATCTGGTACAAGAACGGACAGCGTGTGTCTGAGTGTAAATCTGCCTCCTGCTCTGTAGCTGCAGTCGGTGGTGTGGTCAGTTACAGCTGTGCTGTTGAAGGTCATGACAGTCTCCTCTCTCCTCCAGTGTGTGAGTGTGGATTTTACTCTCCTCAATCAGAATCCATCTACATGTCTATCAAACACTGATCCTGAACACACAGCAGCTGATTCAGGTGTTTTATTTCTAATCAGATTCCCCTAAAAACCCCAGAGCAGTGGTTCTTCCCTCTGGAGACACAGTGGAGGGAGATTCAGTGACTCTGAGCTGTAGCAGTGATGCAAACCCTCCTGTTCTCACCTACTCCTGGTTTAAGCAGAGTGCAGCTGCAGACACACTGCTGACAACAGGCCAGAATTACAGCATCAGCAACATCAGCTCCCAGGACAGTGGACTGTACTACTGCACTGCTCACCACCAGCTGGGAAACCACACCTCTACACCAACACTCCTGGATGTGTTATGTGAGTATCATTCCTTGATCCCAGTGTATTTGTGCTGAATATTATCTGAACATACTTGAGAGTGTAACATACACTAAATCTTTCAGTACTGCAGCTCAGCTTTGCAGCACTTAAGGTCCAGACTACAAAGGCCACAAAAAATTAAAGCATCTTTGCATGCTTACAATTTTGCATTCTCCCTGCTGTTTCATGTTGGGATATGAGTTCTCCAGCAGTGCAGGTGTCACTATTACAATTTTATGACAATTTCCACAACTACAGGAAAAGGATTGTTGCTCCACAAAATTATCCATCTTGAAATTATTTTGCTTGGAGACACAGTGTCTTCACCCTATTGTCATGTGCATTATGCAGCAAACAAAACCTCCATGCAACTTCTCCATCTTTAGTTAAAGCATTAAAGGTCATCATCTACTTCTGGAGGATTAGATGTTCATATGGCTTCACATAACATCCAGAGACATTGTGCATTGCTTCTGCAGGCAGTGTCACAAAGATAGCAGCTATGTGAACTTCAATGACCACTCTATATGACAAAACCCCTTATGAGAACATTTATAAACACAGCTGCAAATAACCCACAAACACGGTATGCAAGCTTGTACATTTACGAGGTGGTTTTGTAATATGTATTTCTTAATAATCTTCTAAATCAGATTCCCCTACAAACACCAGAGCAGTGGTTCTTTCCTCTGGAGACACAGTGGAGGGGAATTCAGTGACTCTGAGCTGTAGCAGTGATGCAAACCCTCCTGTTCTCACCTACTCCTGGTTTAAGCAGAGTGCAGCTGCAGACACACTGCTGACAACAGGCCAGAATTACAGCATCAGCTACATCAGCTCCCAGCACAGTGGACTGTACTACTGCACTGCTCACCACCAGCTGGGAAACCACACCTCTACACCAACACACCTAGATGTGTTATGTGAGTATCATGTTTTGATCTCAGTGTATTGAATATTATCTTAACATACTTGAGAGTGTAATATACACTAAATCTTTAAATAATGCAGCTCAGCTTTGCAGCACTTAAGGTCCAGACTAAAAAGACCTTGCAACAAAGAATTAAACCACCTTTGCATGCTTAAAATCTTACATTCTCCCTGCTGTTTCATGTTGGCATATGAGTTCTCCAGCAGTGTCACTATTAAAATTTGAGGATAATTTCCACAAATACAGGGAAAGGATTGTTGCTCCACAAAGTTATTGTGGTCAAGGCCATTCTGTCCACAGCTGCACCAAAGTTGATGCAGTATTATCCATCTTGAAATTATTTGGCTTGGACAAACAGTGTCTTCACCCTATTATCATGTGCACTACACAGCAAATAAAACCTCCATGCAGCTTCTCCACATTAAGTTAAGGCATTAAAGGTCCTGATCTACTTCTGGAGGAATAGATGTTCATATGTATCATAACAACCACAGACATTGCAGTGTCACAAAGATGGCAGCTGTGTAAACTTCAACAACCACACTATACGACAAATTCCCTGATCAGAACATTTATATGCACAGCTATGATGACACCACAGACCCAGTATGCTAGCTTGTACATTTACGAGGTGGTTTTGTAATATGTATTTCTTGAAAATCTACCCAATAAGATTCCCCTACAAACACCAGAGCAGTGGTTCTTCCCTCTGGAGACACAGTGGAGGGAGATTCAGTGACTCTGAGCTGTAGCAGTGATGCAAACCCTCCTGTTCTCAGCTACTCCTGGTTTAAGCAGAGTGCAGCTGCAGACACACTGCTGACAACAGGCCAGAATTACAGCATGAACATCAGCTCCCAGGACAGTGGACTGTACTACTGCACTGCTCACCACCAGCTGGGAAACCACACCTCTACACCAACACTCCTGGATGTGTTATGTGAGTATCATTCCTTGATCCCAGTGTATTTGTGCTGAATATTATCTGAACATACTTGAGAGTATAACATACACTAAATCTTTCAGTACTGCAGCTCAGCTTTGCAGCACTTAAGGTCCAGACTAAAAAGGCCACAAAAAATTAAAGCATCTTTGAATGCTTACAATTTTGCATTCTCCCTGCTGTTTCATGTTGGGATATGAGTTCTCCAGCAGTGCAGGTGTCACTATTACAATTTCATGACAATTTCCACAACTACAGGAAAAGGATTGTTGCTCCACAAAATTATCCATCTTGAAATTATTTTGCTTGGAGACACAGTGTCTTCACCCTATTGTCATGTGCATTATGCAGCAAACAAAACCTCCATGCAACTTCTCCATCTTTAGTTAAAGCATTAAAGGTCATCATCTACTTCTGGAGGATTAGATGTTCATGTGGCTTCACATAACATCCACAGACATTGTGCATTGATTCTGCAGGCAGTGTCACAAAGATAGCAGCTGTGTGAACTTCAATGACCACTCTATATGACAAAACCCCTTATGAGAACATTTATAAACACAGCTGCAAATAACCCACAAACACGGTATGCAAGCTTGTACATTTACGAGGTGGTTTTGTAATATGTATTTCTTAATAATCTTCTAAATCAGATTCCCCTACAAACACCAGAGCAGTGGTTCTTTCCTCTGGAGACACAGTGGAGGGAGATTCAGTGACTCTGAGCTGTAGCAGTGATGCAAACCCTCCTGTTCTCAGCTACTCCTGGTTTAAGCAGAGTGCAGCTGCAGACACACTGCTGACAACAGGCCAGAATTACAGCATCAGCAACATCAGCTCCCAGCACGGTGGACTGTACTACTGCACTGCTCACCACCAGCTGGGAAACCACACCTCTACACCAACACACCTGGATGTGTTATGTGAGTATCATGTTTTGATCTCAGTGTATTGAATATTATCTGAACATACTTGAGAGTGTAATATACACTAAATCTTTAAATAATGCAGCTCAGCTTTGCAGCACTTAAGGTCCAGACTAAAAAGACCTTGCAACAAAGAATTAAACCACCTTTGCATGCTTAAAATCTTACATTCTCCCTGCTGTTTCATGTTGGCATACGAGTTCTCCAGCAGTGTCACTATTAAAATTTGAGGATAATTTCCACAACTACAGGGAAAGGATTGTTGCTCCACAAAGTTATTGTGGTCAAGGCCATTCTGTCCACAGCTGCACCAAAGTTGATGCAGTATTATCCATCTTGAAATTATTTGGCTTGGACACACAGTGTCTTCACCCTATTATCATGTGCACTACACAGCAAATAAAACCTCCATGCAGCTTCTCCACATTAAGATAAGGCATTAAAGGTCTTGATCTACTTCTGGAGGAATAGATGTTCATATGACTTCACATAACAACCACAGACATTGCAGTGTCACAAAGATGGCAGCTGTGTAAACTTCAACAACCACACTATACGACAAATTCCCTGATCAGAACATTTATATGCACAGCTATGATGACACCACAGACCCAGTATGCTAGCTTGTACATTTACGAGGTGGTTTTGTAATATGTATTTCTTGAAAATCTACCCAATCAGATTCCCCTACAAACACCAGAGCAGTGGTTCTTCCCTCTGGAGACACAGTGGAGGGAGATTCAGTGACTCTGAGCTGTAGCAGTGATGCAAACCCTCCTGTTCTCAGCTACTCCTGGTTTAAGCAGAGTGCAGCTGCAGACACACTGCTGACAACAGGCCAGAATTACAGCATCATGAACATCAGCTCCCAGGACAGTGGACTGTACTACTGCACTGCTCACAACCAGCTGGGAAACCACACCTCTACACCAACACTCCTGGATGTGTTATGTGAGTATCATTCCTTGATCCCAGTGTATTCGTGCTGAATATTATCTGAACATACTTGAGAGTGTAACATACACTAAATCTTTCAGTACTGCCGCTCAGCTTTGCAGCACTTAAGGTCCAGACTAAAAAGGCCACAAAAAATTAAAGCATCTTTGCATGCTTACAATTTTGCATTCTCCCTGCTGTTTCATGTTGGGATATGAGTTCTCCAGCAGTGCAGGTGTCACTATTACAATTTTATGACAATTTCCACAACTACAGGAAAAGGATTGTTGCTCCACAAAATTATCCATCTTGAAATTATTTTGCTTGGAGACACAGTGTCTTCACCCTATTGTCATGTGCATTATGCAGCAAACAAAACCTCCATGCAACTTCTCCATCTTTAGTTAAAGCATTAAAGGTCATCATCTACTTCTGGAGGATTAGATGTTCATATGGCTTCACATAACATCCACAGACATTGTGCATTGCTTCTGCAGGCAGTGTCACAAAGATAGCAGCTGTGTGAACTTCAATGACCACTCTATATGACAAAACCCCTTATGAGAACATTTATAAACACAGCTGCAAATAACCCACAAACACGGTATGCAAGCTTGTACATTTACGAGGTGGTTTTGTAATATGTATTTCTTAATAATCTTCTAAATCAGATTCCCCTACAAACACCAGAGCAGTGGTTCTTTCCTCTGGAGACACAGTGGAGGGAGATTCAGTGACTCTGAGCTGTAGCAGTGATGCAAACCCTCCTGTTCTCAGCTACTCCTGGTTTAAGCAGAGTGCAGCTGCAGACACACTGCTGACAACAGGCCAGAATTACAGCATCAGCAACATCAGCTCCCAGCACGGTGGACTGTACTACTGCACTGCTCACCACCAGCTGGGAAACCACACCTCTACACCAACACACCTGGATGTGTTATGTGAGTATCATGTTTTGATCTCAGTGTATTGAATATTATATGAACATACTTGAGAGTGTAACATGCACTAAATCTTTAAATAATGCAGCTCAGCTTTGCAGCACTTAAAGTCCAGACTAAAAAGACCTTGCAACAAAGAATTAAACCACCTTTGCATGCTTAAAATCTTACATTCTCCCTGCTGTTTCATGTTAGCATACGAGTTCTCCAGCAGTGTCACTATTAAAATTTGAGGATAATTTCCACAACTACAGGGAAAAGGATTGTTGCTCCACAAAGTTATTGTGGTCAAGGCCATTCTGTCCACAGCTGCACCAAAGTTGATGCAGTATTATCCATCTTGAAATTATTTGGCTTGGACAAACAGTGTCTTCACCCTATTATCATGTGCACTACACAGCAAATAAAACCTCCATGCAGCTTCTCCACATTAAGTTAAGGCATTAAAGGTCTTGATCTACTTCTGGAGGAATAGATGTTCATATGACTTCACATAACAACCACAGACATTGCAGTGTCACAAAGATGGCAGCTGTGTAAACTTCAACAACCACACTATACGACAAATTCCCTGATCAGAACATTTATATGCACAGCTATGATGACACCACAGACCCAGTATGCTAGCTTGTACATTTACGAGGTGGTTTTGTAATATGTATTTCTTGAAAATCTACCCAATCAGATTCCCCTACAAACACCAGAGCAGTGGTTCTTCCCTCTGGAGACACAGTGGAGGGAGATTCAGTGACTCTGAGCTGTAGCAGTGATGCAAACCCTCCTGTTCTCAGCTACTCCTGGTTTAAGCAGAGTGCAGCTGCAGACACACTGCTGACAACAGGCCAGAATTACAGCATCATGAAAATCAGCTCCCAGGACAGTGGACTGTACTACTGCACTGCTCACAACCAGCTGGGAAACCACACCTCTACACCAACACTCCTGGATGTGTTATGTGAGTATCATTCCTTGATCCCAGTGTATTCGTGCTGAATATTATCTGAACATACTTGAGAGTGTAACATACACTAAATCTTTCAGTACTGCCGCTCAGCTTTGCAGCACTTAAGGTCCAGACTAAAAAGGCCACAAAAAATTAAAGCATCTTTGCATGCTTACAATTTTGCATTCTCCCTGCTGTTTCATGTTGGGATATGAGTTCTCCAGCAGTGCAGGTGTCACTATTACAATTTTATGACAATTTCCACAACTACAGGAAAAGGATTGTTGCTCCACAAAATTATCCATCTTGAAATTATTTTGCTTGGAGACACAGTGTCTTCACCCTATTGTCATGTGCATTATGCAGCAAACAAAACCTCCATGCAACTTCTCCATCTTTAGTTAAAGCATTAAAGGTCATCATCTACTTCTGGAGGATTAGATGTTCATATGGCTTCACATAACATCCACAGACATTGTGCATTGCTTCTGCAGGCAGTGTCACAAAGATAGCAGCTGTGTGAACTTCAATGACCACTCTATATGACAAAACCCCTTATGAGAACATTTATAAACACAGCTGCAAATAACCCACAAACACGGTATGCAAGCTTGTACATTTACGAGGTGGTTTTGTAATATGTATTTCTTAATAATCTTCTAAATCAGATTCCCCTACAAACACCAGAGCAGTGGTTCTTCCCTCTGGAGACACAGTGGAGGGAGATTCAGTGACTCTGAGCTGTAGCAGTGATGCAAACCCTCCTGTTCTCACCTACTCCTGGTTTAAGCAGAGTGCAGCTGCAGACACACTGCTGACAACAGGCCAGAATTACAGCATCAGCAACATCAGCTCCCAGGACAGTGGACTGTACTACTGCACTGCTGACAACCAGCTGGGAAACCACACCTCTACACCAACACTCCTGGATGTGTTATGTGAGTATCATTCCTTGATCCCAGTGTATTTGTGCTGAATATTATCTGAACATACTTGAGAGTGTAACATACACTAAATCTTTCAATACTGCAGCTCAGCTTTGCAGCACTTAAGGTCCAGAATAAAAAGACCTTGCAACAAAGAATTAAACCACCTTTGCATGCTTAAAATCTTACATTCTCCCTGCTGTTTCATGTTGGGATATGAGTTCTCCAGCAGTGCAGGTGTCACTATTAAAATTTGAGGATAATTTCCACAACTACAGGGAAAGGATTGTTGCTCCACAAAATTATCCATCTTGAAATTATTTTGCTTGGAGACACAGTGTCTTCACCCTATTGTCATGTGCATTATGCAGCAAACAAAACCTCCATGCAACTTCTCCATCTTTAGTTAAAGCATTAAAGGTCATCATCTACTTCTGGAGGATTAGATGTTCATATGGCTTCACATAACATCCACAGACATTGTGCATTGCTTCTGCAGGCAGTGTCACAAAGATAGCAGCTGTGTGAACTTCAATGACCACTCTATATGACAAAACCCCTTATGAGAACATTTATAAACACAGCTGCAAATAACCCACAAACACGGTATGCAAGCTTGTACATTTACGAGGTGGTTTTATAATATGTATTTCTTAATAATCTTCTAAATCAGATTCCCCTACAAACACCAGAGCAGTGGTTCTTTCCTCTGGAGACACAGTGGAGGGAGATTCAGTGACTCTGAGCTGTAGCAGTGATGCAAACCCTCCTGTTCTCAGCTACTCCTGGTTTAAGCAGAGTGCAGCTGCAGACACACTGCTGACAACAGGCCAGAATTACAGCATCAGCAACATCAGCTCCCAGCACAGTGGACTGTACTACTGCACTGCTCACAACCAGCTGGGAAACCACACCTCTACACCAACACACCTGGATGTGTTATGTGAGTATCATGTTTTGATCTCAGTGTATTGAATATTATCTGAACGTACTTGAGAGTGTAACATACACTAAATCTTTAAATAATGCAGCTCAGCTTTGCAGCACTTAAGGTCCAGACTAAAAAGACCTTGCAACAAAGAATTAAACCACCTTTGCATGCTTAAAATCTTACATTCTCCCTGCTGTTTCATGTTGGCATACGAGTTCTCCAGCAGTGTCACTATTAAAATTTGAGGATAATTTCCACAACTACAGGGAAAGGATTGTTGCTCCACAAAGTTATTGTGGTCAAGGCCATTCTGTCCACAGCTGCACCAAAGTTGATGCAGTATTATCCATCTTGAAATTATTTGGCTTGGACACACAGTGTCTTCACCCTATTATCATGTGCACTACACAGCAAATAAAACCTCCATGCAGCTTCTCCACAATAAGTTAAGGCATTAAAGGTCTTGATCTACTTCTGGAGGAATAGATGTTCATATGACTTCACATAACATCCACAGACATTGTGCATTGCTTCTGCAGGCAGTGTCACAAAGATAGCAGCTGTGTGAACTTCAATGACCACTCTATACGACAAATTCCCTGATCAGAACATTTATATGCACAGCTATGATGACACCACAGACCCAGTATGCTAGCTTGTACATTTACGAGGTGGTTTTGTAATATGTATTTCTTGAAAATCTACCCAATCAGATTCCCCTACAAACACCAGAGCAGTGGTTCTTCCCTCTGGAGACACAGTGGAGGGGGATTCAGTGACTCTGAGCTGTAGCAGTGATGCAAACCCTCCTGTTCTCAGCTACTCCTGGTTTAAGCAGAGTGCAGCTGCAGACACACTGCTGACAACAGGCCAGAATTACAGCATGAACATCAGCTCCCAGGACAGTGGACTGTACTACTGCACTGCTCACCACCAGCTGGGAAACCACACCTCTACACCAACACTCCTGGATGTGTTATGTGAGTATCATTCCTTGATCCCAGTGTATTTGTGCTGAATATTATCTGAACATACTTGAGAGTATAACATACACTAAATCTTTCAGTACTGCAGCTCAGCTTTGCAGCACTTAAGGTCCAGACTAAAAAGGCCACAAAAAATTAAAGCATCTTTGAATGCTTACAATTTTGCATTCTCCCTGCTGTTTCATGTTGGGATATGAGTTCTCCAGCAGTGCAGGTGTCACTATTACAATTTCATGACAATTTCCACAACTACAGGAAATGGATTGTTGCTCCACAAAATTATCCATCTTGAAATTATTTTGCTTGGAGACACAGTGTCTTCACCCTATTGTCATGTGCATTACGCAGCAAACAAAACCTCCATGCAACTTCTCCATCTTTAGTTAAAGCATTAAAGGTCATCATCTACTTCTGGAGGATTAGATGTTCATATGGCTTCACATAACATCCACAGACATTGTGCATTGCTTCTGCAGGCAGTGTCACAAAGATAGCAGCTGTGTGAACTTCAATGACCACTCTATATGACAAAACCCCTTATGAGAACATTTATAAACACAGCTGCAAATAACCCACAAACACGGTATGCAAGCTTGTACATTTACGAGGTGGTTTTGTAATATGTATTTCTTAATAATCTTCTAAATCAGATTCCCCTACAAACACCAGAGCAGTGGTTCTTTCCTCTGGAGACACAGTGGAGGGAGATTCAGTGACTCTGAGATGTAGCAGTGATGCAAACCCTCCTGTTCTCACCTACTCCTGGTTTAAGCAGAGTGCAGCTGCAGACACACTGCTGACAACAGGCCAGAATTACAGCATCAGCAACATCAGCTCCCAGCACAGTGGACTGTACTACTGCACTGCTCACAACCAGCTGGGACACCACACCTCTACACCAACACACCTTTATGTGTTATGTGAGTATCATGTTTTGATCTCAGTGTATTGAATATTATCTGAACATACTTGAGAGTGTAATATACACTAAATCTTTAAATAATGCAGCTCAGCTTTGCAGCACTTAAGGTCCAGACTAAAAAGACCTTGCAACAAAGAATTAAACCACCTTTGCATGCTTAAAATCTTACATTCTCCCTGCTGTTTCATGTTGGCATACGAGTTCTCCAGCAGTGTCACTATTAAAATTTGAGGATAATTTCCACAACTACAGGGAAAGAATTGTTGCTCCACAAAGTTATTGTGGTCAAGGCCATTCTGTCCACAGCTGCACCAATGTTGATGCAGTATTATCCATCTTGAAATTATTTGGCTTGGACACACAGTGTCTTCACCCTATTATCATGTGCACTACACAGCAAATAAAACCTCCAAGCAGCTTCTCCACATTAAGATAAGGTATTAAAGGTCTTGATCTACTTCTGGAGGAATAGATGTTCATATGACTTCACATAACAACCACAGACATTGCAGTGTCACACAGATGGCAGCTGTGTAAACTTCAACAACCACACTATACGACAAATTCCCTGATCAGAACATTTATATGCACAGCTATGATGACACCACAGACCCAGTATGCTAGCTTGTACATTTACGAGGTGGTTTTGTAATATGTATTTCTTGAAAATCTACCCAATCAGATTCCCCTACAAACACCAGAGCAGTGGTTCTTCCCTCTGGAGACACAGTGGAGGGGGATTCAGTGACTCTGAGCTGTAGCAGTGATGCAAACCCTCCTGTTCTCAGCTACTCCTGGTTTAAGCAGAGTGCAGCTGCAGACACACTGCTGACAACAGGCCAGAATTACAGCATGAACATCAGCTCCCAGGACAGTGGACTGTACTACTGCACTGCTCACCACCAGCTGGGAAACCACACCTCTACACCAACACTCCTGGATGTGTTATGTGAGTATCATTCCTTGATCCCAGTGTATTTGTGCTGAATATTATCTGAACATACTTGAGAGTATAACATACACTAAATCTTTCAGTACTGCAGCTCAGCTTTGCAGCACTTAAGGTCCAGACTAAAAAGGCCACAAAAAATTAAAGCATCTTTGAATGCTTACAATTTTGCATTCTCCCTGCTGTTTCATGTTGGGATATGAGTTCTCCAGCAGTGCAGGTGTCACTATTACAATTTCATGACAATTTCCACAACTACAGGAAATGGATTGTTGCTCCACAAAATTATCCATCTTGAAATTATTTTGCTTGGAGACACAGTGTCTTCACCCTATTGTCATGTGCATTACGCAGCAAACAAAACCTCCATGCAACTTCTCCATCTTTAGTTAAAGCATTAAAGGTCATCATCTACTTCTGGAGGATTAGATGTTCATATGGCTTCACATAACATCCACAGACATTGTGCATTGCTTCTGCAGGCAGTGTCACAAAGATAGCAGCTGTGTGAACTTCAATGACCACTCTATATGACAAAACCCCTTATGAGAACATTTATAAACACAGCTGCAAATAACCCACAAACACGGTATGCAAGCTTGTACATTTACGAGGTGGTTTTGTAATATGTATTTCTTAATAATCTTCTAAATCAGATTCCCCTACAAACACCAGAGCAGTGGTTCTTTCCTCTGGAGACACAGTGGAGGGAGATTCAGTGACTCTGAGCTGTAGCAGTGATGCAAACCCTCCAGTTCTCACCTACTCCTGGTTTAAGCAGAGTGCAGCTGCAGACACACTGCTGACAACAGGCCAGAATTACAGCATCAGCAACATCAGCTCCCAGCACAGTGGACTGTACTACTGCACTGCTCACAACCAGCTGGGAAACCACACCTCTACACCAACACACCTGGATGTGTTATGTGAGTATCATGTTTTGATCTCAGTGTATTGAATATTATCTGAACATACTTGAGAGTGTAATATACACTAAATCTTTAAATAATGCAGCTCAGCTTTGCAGCACTTAAGGTCCAGACTAAAAAGACCTTGCAACAAAGAATTAAACCACCTTTGCATGCTTAAAATCTTACATTCTCCCTGCTGTTTCATGTTGGCATACGAGTTCTCCAGCAGTGTCACTATTAAAATTTGAGGATAATTTCCACAACTACAGGGAAAGGATTGTTGCTCCACAAAGTTATTGTGGTCAAGGCCATTCTGTCCACAGCTGCACCAAAGTTGATGCAGTATTATCCATCTTGAAATTATTTGGCTTGGACACACAGAGTCTTCACCCTATTATCATGTGCACTACACAGCAAATAAAACCTCCATGCAGCTTCTCCACATTAAGATAAGGCATTAAAGGTCTTGATCTACTTCTGGAGGAATAGATGTTCATATGACTTCACATAACCACAGACATTGCAGTGTCACACAGATGGCAACTGTGTAAACTTCAACAACCACACTATACGACAAATTCCCTGATCAGAACATTTATATGCACAGCTATGATGACACCACAGACCCAGTATGCTAGCTTGTACATTTACGAGGTGGTTTTGTAATATGTATTTCTTGAAAATCTACCCAATCAGATTCCCCTACAAACACCAGAGCAGTGGTTCTTCCCTCTGGAGACACAGTGGAGGGAGATTCAGTGACTCTGAGCTGTAGCAGTGATGCAAACCCTCCTGTTCTCAGCTACTCCTGGTTTAAGCAGAGTGCAGCTGCAGACACACTGCTGACAACAGGCCAGAATTACAGCATCATGAACATCAGCTCCCAGGACAGTGGACTGTACTACTGCACTGCTCACAACCAGCTGGGAAACCACACCTCTACACCAACACTCCTGGATGTGTTATGTGAGTATCATTCCTTGATCCCAGTGTATTCGTGCTGAATATTATCTGAACATACTTGAGAGTGTAACATACACTAAATCTTTCAGTACTGCCGCTCAGCTTTGCAGCACTTAAGGTCCAGACTAAAAAGGCCACAAAAAATTAAAGCATCTTTGCATGCTTACAATTTTGCATTCTCCCTGCTGTTTCATGTTGGGATATGAGTTCTCCAGCAGTGCAGGTGTCACTATTACAATTTTATGACAATTTCCACAACTACTGGAAAAGGATTGTTGCTCCACAAAATTATCCATCTTGAAATTATTTTGCTTGGAGACACAGTGTCTTCACCCTATTGTCATGTGCATTACGCAGCAAACAAAACCTCCATGAAACTTCTCCATCTTTAGTTAAAGCATTAAAGGTCATCATCTACTTCTGGAGGATTAGATGTTCATATGGCTTCACATAACATCCACAGACATTGTGTATTGCTTCTGCAGGCAGTGTCACAAAGATAGCAGCTGTGTGAACTTCAATGACCACTCTATATGACAAAACCCCTTATGAGAACATTTATAAACACAGCTGCAAATAACCCACAAACACGGTATGCAAGCTTGTACATTTACGAGGTGGTTTTGTAATATGTATTTCTTAATAATCTTCTAAATCAGATTCCCCTACAAACACCAGAGCAGTGGTTCTTTCCTCTGGAGACACAGTGGAGGGAGATTCAGTGACTCTGAGCTGTAGCAGTGATGCAAACCCTCCTGTTCTCACCTACTCCTGGTTTAAGCAGAGTGCAGCTGCAGACACACTGCTGACAACAGGCCAGAATTACAGCATCAGCAACATCAGCTCCCAGGACAGTGGACTGTACTACTGCACTGCTCACCACCAGCTGGGAAACCACACCTCTACACCAACACACCTGGATGTGTTATGTGAGTATCATGTTTTGATCTCAGTGTATTGAATATTATCTGAACATACTTGAGAGTGTAATATACACTAAATCTTTAAATAATGCAGCTCAGCTTTGCAGCACTTAAGGTCCAGACTAAAAAGACCTTGCATCAAAGAATTAAACCACCTTTGCATGCTTAAAATCTTACATTCTCCCTGCTGTTTCATGTTGGCATACGAGTTCTCCAGCAGTGTCACTATTAAAATTTGAGGATAATTTCCACAACTACAGGGAAAGGATTGTTGCTCCACAAAGTTATTGTGGTCAAGGCCATTCTGTCCACAGCTGCACCAAAGTTGATGCAGTATTATCCATCTTGAAATTATTTGGCTTGGACACACAGTGTCTTCACCCTATTATCATGTGCACTACACAGCAAATAAAACCTCCATGCAGCTTCTCCACATTAAGTTAAGGCATTAAAGGTCTTGATCTACTTCTGGAGGAATAGATGTTCATATGACTTCACATAACAACCACAGACATTGCAGTGTCACAAAGATGGCAGCTGTGTAAACTTCAACAACCACACTATACGACAAATTCCCTGATCAGAACATTTATATGCACAGCTATGATGACACCACAGACCCAGTATGCTAGCTTGTACATTTACGAGGTGGTTTTGTAATATGTATTTCTTGAAAATCTACCCAATCAGATTCCCCTACAAATACCAGAGCAGTGGTTCTTCCCTCTGGAGACACAGTGGAGGGGGATTCAGTGACTCTGAGCTGTAGCAGTGATGCAAACCCTCCTGTTCTCAGCTACTCCTGGTTTAAGCAGAGTGCAGCTGCAGACACACTGCTGACAACAGGCCAGAATTACAGCATCAGCAATATCAGCTCCCAGCACAGTGGACTGTACTACTGCACTGCTCACCACCAGCTGGGAAACCACACCTCTACACCAACACTCCTGGATGTGTTATGTGAGTATCATTCCTTGATCCCAGTGTATTTGTGCTGAATATTATCTGAACATACTTGAGAGTATAACATACACTAAATCTTTCAGTACTGCCGCTCAGCTTTGCAGCACTTAAGGTCCAGACTAAAAAGGCCACAAAAAATTAAAGCATCTTTGCATGCTTACAATTTTGCATTCTCCCTGCTGTTTCATGTTGGGATATGAGTTCTCCAGCAGTGCAGGTGTCACTATTTCAATTTTATGACAATTTCCACAACTACAGGAAAAGGATTGTTGCTCCACAAAATTATCCATCTTGAAATTATTTTGCTTGGAGACACAGTGTCTTCACCCTATTGTCATGTGCATTATGCAGCAAACAATACCTCCATGCAACTTCTCCATCTTTAGTTAAAGCATTAAAGGTCATCATCTACTTCTGGAGGATTAGATGTTCATATGGCTTCACATAACATCCACAGACATTGTGCATTGCTTCTGCAGGCAGTGTCACAAAGATAGCAGCTGTGTGAACTTCAATGACCACTCTATATGACAAAACCCCTTATGAGAACATTTATAAACACAGCTGCAAATAACCCACAAACACGGTATGCAAGCTTGTACATTTACGAGGTGGTTTTGTAATATGTATTTCTTAATAATCTTCTAAATCAGATTCCCCTACAAACACCAGAGCAGTGGTTCTTTCCTCTGGAGACACAGTGGAGGGAGATTCAGTGACTCTGAGATGTAGCAGTGATGCAAACCCTCCTGTTCTCACCTACTCCTGGTTTAAGCAGAGTGCAGCTGCAGACACACTGCTGACAACAGGCCAGAATTACAGCATCAGCAACATCAGCTCCCAGCACAGTGGACTGTACTACTGCACTGCTCACAACCAGCTGGGACACCACACCTCTACACCAACACACCTGGATGTGTTATGTGAGTATCATGTTTTGATCTCAGTGTATTGAATATTATCTGAACATACTTGAGAGTGTAATATACACTAAATCTTTAAATAATGCAGCTCAGCTTTGCAGCACTTAAGGTCCAGACTAAAAAGACCTTGCAACAAAGAATTAAACCACCTTTGCATGCTTAAAATCTTACATTCTCCCTGCTGTTTCATGTTGGCATACGAGTTCTCCAGCAGTGTCACTATTAAAATTTGAGGATAATTTCCACAACTACAGGGAAAGAATTGTTGCTCCACAAAGTTATTGTGGTCAAGGCCATTCTGTCCACAGCTGCACCAAAGTTGATGCAGTATTATCCATCTTGAAATTATTTGGCTTGGACACACAGTGTCTTCACCCTATTATCATGTGCACTACACAGCAAATAAAACCTCCAAGCAGCTTCTCCACATTAAGATAAGGTATTAAAGGTCTTGATCTACTTCTGGAGGAATAGATGTTCATATGACTTCACATAACAACCACAGACATTGCAGTGTCACACAGATGGCAGCTGTGTAAACTTCAACAACCACACTATACGACAAATTCCCTGATCAGAACATTTATATGCACAGCTATGATGACACCACAGACCCAGTATGCTAGCTTGTACATTTACGAGGTGGTTTTGTAATATGTATTTCTTGAAAATCTACCCAATCAGATTCCCCTACAAACACCAGAGCAGTGGTTCTTCCCTCTGGAGACACAGTGGAGGGGGATTCAGTGACTCTGAGCTGTAGCAGTGATGCAAACCCTCCTGTTCTCAGCTACTCCTGGTTTAAGCAGAGTGCAGCTGCAGACACACTGCTGACAACAGGCCAGAATTACAGCATGAACATCAGCTCCCAGGACAGTGGACTGTACTACTGCACTGCTCACCACCAGCTGGGAAACCACACCTCTACACCAACACTCCTGGATGTGTTATGTGAGTATCATTCCTTGATCCCAGTGTATTTGTGCTGAATATTATCTGAACATACTTGAGAGTATAACATACACTAAATCTTTCAGTACTGCAGCTCAGCTTTGCAGCACTTAAGGTCCAGACTAAAAAGGCCACAAAAAATTAAAGCATCTTTGAATGCTTACAATTTTGCATTCTCCCTGCTGTTTCATGTTGGGATATGAGTTCTCCAGCAGTGCAGGTGTCACTATTACAATTTCATGACAATTTCCACAACTACAGGAAATGGATTGTTGCTCCACAAAATTATCCATCTTGAAATTATTTTGCTTGGAGACACAGTGTCTTCACCCTATTGTCATGTGCATTACGCAGCAAACAAAACCTCCATGCAACTTCTCCATCTTTAGTTAAAGCATTAAAGGTCATCATCTACTTCTGGAGGATTAGATGTTCATATGGCTTCACATAACATCCACAGACATTGTGCATTGCTTCTGCAGGCAGTGTCACAAAGATAGCAGCTGTGTGAACTTCAATGACCACTCTATATGACAAAACCCCTTATGAGAACATTTATAAACACAGCTGCAAATAACCCACAAACACGGTATGCAAGCTTGTACATTTACGAGGTGGTTTTGTAATATGTATTTCTTAATAATCTTCTAAATCAGATTCCCCTACAAACACCAGAGCAGTGGTTCTTTCCTCTGGAGACACAGTGGAGGGAGATTCAGTGACTCTGAGCTGTAGCAGTGATGCAAACCCTCCAGTTCTCACCTACTCCTGGTTTAAGCAGAGTGCAGCTGCAGACACACTGCTGACAACAGGCCAGAATTACAGCATCAGCAACATCAGCTCCCAGCACAGTGGACTGTACTACTGCACTGCTCACAACCAGCTGGGAAACCACACCTCTACACCAACACACCTGGATGTGTTATGTGAGTATCATGTTTTGATCTCAGTGTATTGAATATTATCTGAACATACTTGAGAGTGTAATATACACTAAATCTTTAAATAATGCAGCTCAGCTTTGCAGCACTTAAGGTCCAGACTAAAAAGACCTTGCAACAAAGAATTAAACCACCTTTGCATGCTTAAAATCTTACATTCTCCCTGCTGTTTCATGTTGGCATACGAGTTCTCCAGCAGTGTCACTATTAAAATTTGAGGATAATTTCCACAACTACAGGGAAAGGATTGTTGCTCCACAAAGTTATTGTGGTCAAGGCCATTCTGTCCACAGCTGCACCAAAGTTGATGCAGTATTATCCATCTTGAAATTATTTGGCTTGGACACACAGAGTCTTCACCCTATTATCATGTGCACTACACAGCAAATAAAACCTCCATGCAGCTTCTCCACATTAAGATAAGGCATTAAAGGTCTTGATCTACTTCTGGAGGAATAGATGTTCATATGACTTCACATAACCACAGACATTGCAGTGTCACACAGATGGCAACTGTGTAAACTTCAACAACCACACTATACGACAAATTCCCTGATCAGAACATTTATATGCACAGCTATGATGACACCACAGACCCAGTATGCTAGCTTGTACATTTACGAGGTGGTTTTGTAATATGTATTTCTTGAAAATCTACCCAATCAGATTCCCCTACAAACACCAGAGCAGTGGTTCTTCCCTCTGGAGACACAGTGGAGGGAGATTCAGTGACTCTGAGCTGTAGCAGTGATGCAAACCCTCCTGTTCTCAGCTACTCCTGGTTTAAGCAGAGTGCAGCTGCAGACACACTGCTGACAACAGGCCAGAATTACAGCATCAGCAATATCAGCTCCCAGCACAGTGGACTGTACTACTGCACTGCTCACCACCAGCTGGGAAACCACACCTCTACACCAACACACCTGAATGTGTTATGTGAGTATCATTCCTTGATCCCAGTCTATTTGTGCTGAATATTATCTGAACATACTTGAGAGTGTAACATACACTAAATCTTTCAGTACTGCCGCTCAGCTTTGCAGCACTTAAGGTCCAGACTAAAAAGGCCACAAAAAATTAAAGCATCTTTGCATGCTTACAATTTTGCATTCTCCCTGCTGTTTCATGTTGGGATATGAGTTCTCCAGCAGTGCAGGTGTCACTATTTCAATTTTATGACAATTTCCACAACTACAGGAAAAGGATTGTTGCTCCACAAAATTATCCATCTTGAAATTATTTTGCTTGGAGACACAGTGTCTTCACCCTATTGTCATGTGCATTACGCAGCAAACAAAACCTCCATGCAACTTCTCCATCTTTAGTTAAAGCATTAAAGGTCATCATCTACTTCTGGAGGATTAGATGTTCATATGGCTTCACATAACATCCACAGACATTGTGCATTGCTTCTGCAGGCAGTGTCACAAAGATAGCAGCTATGTGAACTTCAATGACCACTCTATATGACAAAACCCCTTATGAGAACATTTATAAACACAGCTGCAAATAACCCACAAACACGTTATGCAAGCTTGTACATTTACGAGGTGGTTTTGTAATATGTATTTCTTAATAATCTTCTAAATCAGATTCCCCTACAAACACCAGAGCAGTGGTTCTTTCCTCTGGAGACACAGTGGAGGGAGATTCAGTGACTCTGAGCTGTAGCAGTGATGCAAACCCTCCTGTTCTCACCTACTCCTGGTTTAAGCAGAGTGCAGCTGCAGACACACTGCTGACAACAGTCCAGAATTACAGCATCAGCAACATCAGCTCCCAGGACAGTGGACTGTACTACTGCACTGCTCACAACCAGCTGGGAAACCACACCTCTACACCAACACACCTGGATGTGTTATGTGAGTATCATGTTTTGATCTCAGTGTATTGAATATTATCTGAACATACTTGAGAGTGTAATATACACTAAATCTTTAAATAATGCAGCTCAGCTTTGCAGCACTTAAGGTCCAGACTAAAAAGACCTTGCAACAAAGAATTAAACCACCTTTGTATGCTTAAAATCTTACATTCTCCCTGCTGTTTCATGTTAGCATACGAGTTCTCCAGCAGTGTCACTATTAAAATTTGAGGATAATTTCCACAACTACAGGGAAAGGATTGTTGCTCCACAAAGTTATTGTGGTCAAGGCCATTCTGTCCACAGTTGCACCAAAGTTGATGCAGTATTATCCATCTTGAAATTATTTGGCTTGGACACACAGTGTCTTCACCCTATTATCATGTGCACTACACAGCAAATAAAACCTCCATGCAGCTTCTCCACATTAAGTTAAGGCATTAAAGGTCCTGATCTACTTCTGGAGGAATAGATGTTCATATGACTTCACATAACAACCACAGACATTGCAGTGTCACAAAGATGGCAGCTGTGTAAACTTCAACAACCACACTATACGACAAATTCCCTGATCAGAACATTTATATGCACAGCTATGATGACACCACAGACCCAGTATGCGAGCTTGTACATTTACGAGGTGGTTTTGTAATATGTATTTCTTGAAAATCTACCCAATCAGATTCCCCTACAAACACCAGAGCAGTGGTTCTTCCCTCTGGAGACACAGTGGAGGGAGATTCAGTGACTCTGAGCTGTAGCAGTGATGCAAACCCTCCTGTTCTCAGCTACTCCTGGTTTAAGCAGAGTGCAGCTGCAGACACACTGCTGACAACAGGCCAGAATTACAGCATCAGCTACATCAGCTCCCAGGACAGTGGACTGTACTACTGCACTGCTCACCACCAGCTGGGAAACCACACCTCTACACCAACACACCTGGATGTGTTTGGTAAGTGCACCATAAAACATTTACATAGCTGTATAAAGTAATAACAAAAATAAAGCCTAATATTGCTTATGGCTTTTTTTCTGAAGTTTCCAAGAATACAGTGTTAATGTTCATCATGGTGGGACTGTTTACCTTCTTGGCATTAACACTCATCCCAGGAGCTCTGTGGATGTGGTATGTAAAATGTGAACATACTGAATGTGTTTGAAACCTGATTTACAATTAAATACTTATTTACAATTACCATGAACACATGCTTCCTGTTTCTCAGGAAGAGGAAGTGGAGCTCAGCTAATGACCACAGCAGCACTGGTGAGAGTGGACAGGTGAGTGTGGGTGAAAGGAGGAGGGACTGTTTGATCATGTGACGTGTTCAGATATAAACTTTATCCTCTGCTCGTTTTCAGCCTGAGTCTGATGCTGTATATGAAAATATCTCAGCCTCAGACCACAGCAGAAGAGTCGCCTCAGATGATCAGGATGACGTTCACTATGCCAGTGTTGGTATTAAACGTTCCCACACACAGGAAGTGTCTCTGTCCCCCAGACTTCCTCCAGACACCACAGAGGAAGAGGATGTTCAGTACGCTGTTAGCAGGAGCACTGCTGCCATCCAGTGAGCAAATCATCATCATTACAACACTAACTGTGCTGCTCAGTCAACATCATTAAGTTCTTTAAGTAACTGATTATAAATTTAACACTTTACACTATTCCTAAATCACCTCCTTTTGTTCCACAGGCTTGTGACAGATGAAGAGGCTGATGATTCATCTCAGCCTCTCATTCATCTACAGCAAGGTCCAGAAAATCCCCAGACAAAGCAAAAGCTGAGAGAGATGTGATCGTTCTGTTCTGTATCCAAACTGAACAGGAGAAGAGGGGCAGCTTTAGCATTTCATCAGAGTAGCAGTATTGATGCTTCAGTAGTGTATTGTACTGCTCACATAGTACTGTATGCTGTTTTACCTTAACATTATGTATGCAGGTTGAGATTTTTAAGAAGAATTCAGGTTTAGGATTCATTTTATTTTTATCTCTATGCTTTTCTTTATTTATCTTCCATCATAATATTTTTAATGCTAATCAGTTTGTAGTGTGTTTTATTTTTAGTGCTTTATATATGGTTTTTTTATACATTCTCTTTTGTGATAATTGTAAAACTTTCTTTGTCAATTATTGTTACTTTATCATTTAATATCTATAGTTTTCCTGGTGATATACATAACTAACAATGTGTAGTTTGCTTAAAAATGAATCAGAAGTAAATCCCTAAAAATAATCCATATTTCCCGTTAGACTGAATTTGACTTGCTGTTTAGCCAATTATGTTAGTTTAGAGCAGTGCTTCCCAAACTGTGGGCCGCGGCCCCCTGGTGGGCAGTAGCGGTATTGCAGGGGGCCGTAGCTAGGCTAAATCAAAATATTAAAATAATTAAAATATTTTAGAATAGAATATAAAAAGCTTCTGTTACACACTTTGATTCAATATAATTGTAAATAGTATGCAGACAGTATGTAGTGTTAAGGATTTAAATATATTTGTAAAGAATGTTTACATCATCTTATTTTCACCAGCATATAAAAATATTACATTTT
Organism: Hemibagrus wyckioides; assembly: GCF_019097595.1. Classification (NCBI taxonomy): domain Eukaryota; kingdom Metazoa; phylum Chordata; class Actinopteri; order Siluriformes; family Bagridae; genus Hemibagrus; species Hemibagrus wyckioides. The sequence goes on along the minus strand of NC_080736.1, from coordinate 19,370,535 downwards.
ATGGTAGTTCTCATAATTCACATGAAATTCTTTCAAACTGGTTAATAAATGTTGATAATTTTGTGCAAAGAGACAATCTGCTTTATTAAATATATCTAATATACAAATATATGTATAAATATATCTTTATACTATTAATCAATATGCTGTATTTTTTAAGCAAAGAGGTTGGGAGGGGGAGTCGTGGAGCTTTTGCTATGTATTTGGGGGGCCTTACCCCTCTGAAGTTTGGGAAGCTCTGGCCTAGAGGATGTACCTGAATGAATCTTGATTGTTTTTGTTAAACTGATGGAGCTAAATTGTGAAGTGCTTCCTTTTTGAATGTTCATTGTAAATTCAGGCCTTATAACTGTGAAATCAATGACTGTTAATTTCAGCAGTGGTTTTAAAGGCTGTCATGTGACCTGTGAAGGCGCTCACACAGACACATGGGTGGAGTGTGTGGGTGTGTTGACTGTCCAGTTATATTCCATATAGATTGATATTAGGATCCTGATTAAGGGTTTGTTTATGATTTGATGAATTATCCCAGTGCACTGTTGAATTCTCGATTCTGATTGGTCAGAAGTTGCTGATTTTATAGTTCACATGCTTGTTCTATTATGTTATTGTTTCTGTATTTTTTAAAAAGCCTAATAATGAGAATCAATTGTCATTAATTTCTTTATTTCTAGTGGTCCAAAGCTTGAAGTTCCACTGGCCGCCTAGTCTACTCCTATAACCTTATTCTTTTACGTTTAACTGAGTTCTAGTCTGATGTCTATGATGCAAGTGATTTTATTTTCCATTTAGTTATCAATCTCTATCCACTGTATCTGTACAGATAGAGTAAAAACAGAGGAGCCTTTTAGTCCACATTCATTTGTAAATCCAAGGGCAGCTGATTAACTCCCCCAATAAACATTTACATTTAAGGAAACTCTTTTATTATCATTTTTTGTACATAAAGGTGGCCTGTAAATAGCTGTTGGATGGCAGTAACGTTTTTTTTAGTGGATGATGTTTGTGATCCTAACAATTCTGCACCAAAGAAACTCAATAAGAGTCGCTGGATACGTTTTTGATCAGAGCACATTGGTCAGACACCCGAGGAGCACCACTGCCACTTCTGTTCACTGCAGCTCTCCAAGGCCACAAATTGTTCACAAATATCTGCTTATGCCAGTCAGGATTAAATTCTAAGGGGAAAAAGCATAAAGTATAGGTTGTGTTATTCATCCATCCTCTAATTCCATGTGGCTTTGACTGTGGTGGATCCAGAAAGATAGGAACTGCAACCAGGGGTAAGTCCAAAAAGCATGTCCTAGTTTATCCAAGTCCCCTTTAGAGACCATCTTTCACTGTCCCAGAGAGCACAAGATGGCAGGTTGCAAGGGGAATTTTCTGTATTTTTGCCTTGACCAGGTTACTTGGACCTCATGAAATACCACACTGAGATGCCTCCATGTACAGCTGCCCATACCAGTGGCTTGACCAAAACAAATGTGATTCAGAAGGATCTCAAGGCTGTGCTCAACATGAGCAGTCTGGTGGTCTCGGTGCACGGGGGTCAGTCTGTTTTGGTGTGTCAATACTGGGAACAACTAATCATCACAATATAACCCCAAGTCAGTTAAACTTATCAATCTGTCCAGATAGGTAGCATAAGTGATTATGAATCAGTTTCACTTGCTTTGGTGCAAATGAAGCTGACATGCACTGGAGAGGCAACTGCCAATCACACCCCCAAAAGGTAATGCATGTGGTGGCCACTGAAAATTTTGCTATCCTTCTTGACTGATTTGCCTCTAGTTTTGTTAGGGTCCTTGTTACTACTTGTAGCATGAGGCAATACCTGCAATCCAATCACAGGTAGTCCGGATCCTAAAGGATGGCATGTCCATATGTGCCATCGTAAAGGAGGTTTGGGGAGTCTCCCAGAACATTGAGGAGATACCGGTAGATAGGCCATTAAAAATGGAGAGCTGCGCAGGGCCACAGAAGGACATCAACGTAGGCGCAGGACAGTTATCTGCTTCTTTGTGCAAAGACTAACAGGACGAGCACTGCCAGAGCCCTACAGAATTACTTCTAGCAGGCTACTGGTGTACATAAGGGCCTGAAATCGTAACTATAATTATAGCTTGTAGATTGTAATAGAGGTCTGGAATTATGTTGCCCCATGTTTACTATGAATGTTTTGATTGTGAGTTAAGGCAAAACTCAAAATGGCAGTGAGGCAGTTCCTTGCATGGACTGTACCTTCATGAAAAAGGGATGAGAATATTATGTTCAATATTATGTTCAATATTATATCATTCACTTATAATGCGCTTACATGGCAATTAGGTGTGCTTGGCACACTAGGTATATTTAATTTTTATGCCAGATGTTAGTCATATAGTGCAATAGTCTACCAAGGAGAACTGAATTCTGAATTCGCATGCACAGAGAGAGCTGCCTCTCAAACCATGTGAGTAGAGAATTAAGTTCTCTTTTTACGGTTGTTTGCACTTGAACCTTCAAATACACACAAAATTATGTCAGAATGTCCGTCTTATCTGTTTAGTATTCACCTAACCACAGTCTGTTATGTCTTAAATGACCGTAAATAAAAAAAGATCAGATGTGTATCAATATTATATCTGTGCTGTAGGTCTTAAAGTGTCAGCAGCCTGATATTGTATACCTGCTGCTGTCTATGTTGTTGATGTTAATTGAAAGTAAAAAATTCACTCAGTGCTCTTGACTGGATAATATTTGTAGACTATTTCTTATTTGAACACTGGCAATTGATGGAGATGTTTTTCTTTATTACTGAACTGTTTATCTGTTATCTGTAATTGCTTGAGAGCTTTAAAAAAAATACATTCATTAGGGTAGTGTTAGTTTATGCATCTCCGATCAGACAAGCAAATATTTTGAATGCATCCAGGACCCACTGACTGACAGCAGAAATACTTACCTGGATTACTGTGAATGGACAATAGTGTAATGGAGGAAACTGTAAACGTAAAAGTGACAGTGTTGGTTCACTTACTGTGTTTTAATGAACTTTGTCTTTTGTTGTATTTCCATAACAGTACAGTAATGTTTTATGTGGTGGAAATTCTTGGAACATAAGAGTACAAAGTTTCTATTTTTTTTCTATTTTTAGGTTATTTACTGACAATATTGTCTTCACATTCTTCTCACAACTTAGGATGCGCCATTTATTTCATTTTTATTCTTGACTGGTAGCATTGTTTAAATAAGCTTAAGCAAATTCAAATTAGCTTGGGCATTCATTTGTTAACAGCTATTCTCTTGGCATTGTAGTTGTGTATTTATGATGAAACATAATAATGGGCCTTCGCAAGTGTTCATGTCCACATCTAATCACCATTACTGACAGTGACACTACTGTACCTATAGTGAAAGAACCGGAAACACAGAAGCTGTAATAAAAAACATGGATGTTTTCATGTGAAGAAACTGTTGGAAGTTCTATCTAATGGCTCTTCGTAGTTATTCACATATGGACCACTAGAGGGCGCGTCAAGGCATAATTGTGTTTGGCTGAGTGTGAAATATGTAATTGCAGAAAACACCAGACGATTCATTGCTTCTCTCTCTCTCTTTCTCTCTCTCTCTCTCTCTCTCTCTCTCTCTCTCTCTCACACACACACACACACACACACACTTAAAAAAGGTTCTAAACTGCTCCTTTCATTGGTGCTGCGGTGATAAATAGCTATTCTCTTGGCATTGTAGTTGTGTATTTATGATGAAACAGGCAGTTCAGTGACTTGGCCTTCTCTAATCATCTAATCACCATTACTGACAGTTACACTACTGTACCTATAGTAAAAGAACCGGAAGAAACTGTTAGAAGCTTAGACTACTGGCTCTTCGTAGTTATTCATGTACGGACCACTAGAGGGCGCGTCAAGACATAATTGTGTTTGGCCGAGTGTAAAATGTGTAATTGCACGTTTGTAACAGCAGAGGGCAGCAAACACCAGACAATTCATTGCTTCTTTCTTTCTTTCTTTCTTTCTTTCTTTCTCTCTCTCTCTCTCTCTCACTCACTCACACACACACACTTAAAAAAGGTTCTAAACTGCTCCTTTCATTGTTGCTGATTTTTCTGATTTTTCTGTCATTTAAATTGTAATTTATTGACGGTCCCTAAGTGTCACATCGCTGAATGTCTGTCGAATATCCAAAATCAAACTAACTTCAGTGTTCCTGATACCGAGGTGAAGTTTTCGGTTGGATATTCCACAGACATTCAGCGGCATGTCACTTAGGGACCGTCAATAAATTACAAATTCAATGATAAAACCCAGGAGCCCCCCCCCCCAATAATTTACATACCACGTGACCCAGTAGCTCCCAACCTAAGCAAAATAAGACACACATAATTTAGATTAATATTTGTATGGAAACAATAATATTTTGTCAATAGATTCCACTCCATGTGACCCAGTGGCTCCAAACCTAAGCTGAACTGGATCTCCTAGCGCTAAAAACTGTATATAAATTTTAACTGGGTTATGTAAAGTGATAATAGGCCTATTCTATTTCCACTTGGAGTTAAAAAAAAAAAAAGTGGTTGAGCGTAGTTGTGGTCCATGATAATGGGTCAGCTATGATAATGATCAATATTTAACCCACCAGATACCGAGCCACTATTAATCAGAGTGTAAATTTTCATGACCCGGACCACCGGATCCGCGAACATAACAGCAGTCAGCACTTCACTAGACTCTAGAATAAATGAGCAATAAGACAAAAGATATTAAAATGATATTAATTAGATTAAAAAGTGGTTTGTATTATTTGTCTTTTGTACTAAAACAATTCTTCTTAGGTTCGTTGTCACTGGGTCACGTGGCATGGAAACTATAGGGAAAAAAACTCCTGAGTTTTGTTTTATTCAAATGGTAATTTATTGACGGTCCCTAAGTGTCACGTCGCTGAATGTCTGGTGAATATCTAACCTGAAACTTCGGTGTTCCCGGTGGCGAGTCACGATTTACAATCAGCGATGAGTAATCTCAGAGCATCACGGATAGTTTTATCCTCAGTGGACTTCTGGTTGGAAAATGTTCTCATGATGGTTCTGTGAACTATATCGTTTATCAATTTCCCCAATAAATCGCACAACCTCTTCCGTAAACACTGCGACGTCATACGATCCATTCCGCGTCATCTAGAGTTTCCTAAAGCGCGGCCCCCGATTGGTCCGTCCAAGTGAACCGAAGCTTCCTGTATCAGTCTGTGCTTATATCTAGACATGATGAAGATGGGTGCATGGTTCGATTTTCCATTTTCGTTTCCTTTCTTTTTTCCATGTAGTCGGTGTTAAAAACGGCGGTAGGTGAGTTCATTGTAAACCAATAGAAATAAGATTGTTTCTGTCGTAACTGATGGTATCCGTGGTGAAAAAAGGAGGTTTATAATGTCTGTAGGTTTATTCCTACTACTTGATTCAGTGTCACATTTCCGCTATTTACTGTGTACGATAGTAGCAGACCTCCTGTATGTTACCATTTGTTACTAAAATATGTCATTAACAATAAACAAATGAAGTTATCTGTTTAAATGGAGGTCAATTTCATCACTAAACGATATCGGAGATGTTCTCGACCCTGTTTTTTGGGGGGTTTGGTATTAGGTTGATCTTCGATGAGGAATAATGACGGACATCTTGTGGTTATTTATTTAGATTTTTTTGCAAATGTATTTAAACCCTTGTATGTTTCTGTTCTTGATGAATTAAACGCTCTGTTCCGTTTATCACCAGTTGTTACCGAGCTGTTTCTAATACTGCGGTTTATCCAGCCGCTCTTTCTGAAAGCACGGTTAAACTAGCTGCACGTATATTTCAGTGGCGCGGCTTTTAGACACTTAGCGGTAATAACGCTGAAAGAGGAAAGCCAGCGTTCGCGAGCTCCTACACCACAGAACCAGAACTTCATACAAAACCATCATTTACAATAAAAGATAAAGATCAACCAATATTACTGTGGAATTGTAAAGTTACTCTTTTAAATTACTCTAAATTACTCTTCAATATCACCGTATATCTCAGTCTAATTTACACTAATTTACATTTATGTGTCTAATTTACACAGGAATCAGTTTTTAATCCATTATAAAAATAAACAGTTCAGATTGTTAGTTGATCAAATCCACTTAGATCACTTCATAACGATCTACTCTATGTTCAAGAAGAATTGTTAGTTGATGAAGTTAACTCACATCACTTTATAATCACCTACTCCATGTTCCCAATAAAGATCAAGCAATTTTACTGTGGATTTAAAAAAGAACTCCATCAAATTCACCATATCTGTCAATATAATTGTGTCATGAGGCACTTTTTAATCCATTCATCATGTTTTTCTTTTTCTTGGAAATTTCTTAACCCATGTAACCTGCACTAGCGTCCTCTCAGCATCTCAGTCGAGACAGTTAGCCTAAGAGACTAATTATTTTATGGCTTTTTATGGTTAATGCTGTTCAGGAAACCTGTCATCATTCAATCAAATGTATAAAAAGAACAGAGAGAAATCCCTCAGTAACTTTTACCTCAGACTTCCCCTGAGGAGGATATATGAGGATTTTGTTTATATATTTTATCACCTGCTGCGTGCTCCAAGGTAAACTGTACAGTTTGAGTTATATTCAGTGATGACGCTGATGTTCATGATATCATTAGCTTAAAAACTCTTTTGTCAGGAGATTGTTTTTGTAATACATAAACAAACAGGGAAAATAAGAGCTAGTTTAAGTGTTTCAGGAAGAGGATCGGTCTTCACCCATCATTTGAAGACTCAGCTGTTCGGACATCTATGGGAAGTTCTTTCCATTGTAGTTCAATGTACTAATTTTCATAAATCTACATGACATGATAACAATAAGACATGAAACTCATATGACAGCATGACATAAACAACCAGATGTAAAATTATAAGTAAAATTCCTACGCACTGTACACACATTATGCAGAAGCACAGGTGGACATCACAGAGTGAAGAGAAGCTGAAGAGATATGATGCTTATGTAGGCCTGTAAGCTGTGTATAAAAAAGAACCATTCTTGTGGCTGGTAATAACTAAAACAAGTGAGGAAAACACCAGATATATAGTATTCAGTGTATAAAGATAGTGAATGGCAGTTGAGAAGAGATGTGGTGAAACTAGGGCCTGATACATGATAGTACATGAAGTAAAAAGTCAGTTCTATGGTAAAGTTAAGTAAGTTAAGGTAAACTGACAGAAAAAGCAGGCCGAGGTAAATGAGAGAGCAATAGCATTGATAAGAAGAGCAAATAAGTTTAAAAAAAAAAAAAAAGTAACAAGTAAAACTAAGTAAACTAAGTCAATGAAAGTAAGAAAATAAAGACAGCATATAGAGGTAGATAGAGGGGGACTCTATCTACTCTTGATGTATACCTCCCTCTTACCCTGAGAGATGGTGGGACCAGTGGAGCAGTGCTAGTAGATCAGAGGGAGCGAGGTGCAGAGTGAGGAGCAATAAGAGCCTTGGGGTAAGAGCTGGTCCATTCTTGGATTTATAGGCAAGCGTCAGTGTTTTAAATCTGATGCAGCTACTAGAAGCCATCATTTGTAGAGGATGAATTGAGTTCAGAGGTAGACCTGCCAGTAGAGAGCTGCAGAAGTCCAGTATCTAAATGACCAGAGACTGAACAAGCACCTGAGCAGTCTGTGTGGATAAAAATGGCAGAATACTTCTGATATTGTACAGAAGAAACCGACATGAGCGTGTCACAATAGCAACATGTGCTAGCTATGGTGTTGTTAGCTGGTTGCTATGCTAACCAAGTTGGTTGCCAGGGTGTTGGTAGGTGTTTCTCATGATATTCCAACATTAATTCCAATCTTTCCCAAAAGCATAGGATCACTATTTGTATAGTATATAACTAGCCTGTCTCATACTCTGTATATTGTGGTCTTTATTTAATTTTTCTCTATAACACTGTTTGTAAATTAAATGTATCCTGTAGTTATTTTATGTCTGTACTTTTGAGGGTCACCAGCAGCCGGCACAAAATTTATAAAAACATACTTAGCCTATAAATCTGATAATTCCTGTATAATTTCCTGGATCTAAGAAGAACACTATGCTGTCTCTGTCAAGGGAAAATACTTAAGTTATAGAGACGTGTTTCTAAAGCACAAAATAACGGATGCTTGTGTAAGAAAGGGCGTTCATCACACTGTTCTCATTCAGTGAAAAGGAAGAGACTAATTCTAAATGAGGGAGGTGTCATGACACAATGCGCTTCTCAACGTCTGTGTCTTTACTGTTAGAGTCATAAAGAAGCTCATAACTGCTTACGAGTGCAGTACGAGTGAAGGAGGAACAGGCTGATTAAGACTGTTAATATTCATTATAAGAGTAAGATCGATTCATTTTGTATTTATGAGGATATTTTTGGTGTAAATTCTACACGTGGTGGATCTTCGAGTGTCAGCTGTCTGAAGGCTGATGTTTTCCAGAATGTTGAGAAATATTACAGTAGCAGCGATCCTCATGTTACTGACAGGTAAACTTTTCCCATATTTCATCTCTCTCTCCTGTTTTACTGTGCTGTTGTGCTTCTACTGCAATAATTCAGAAAAAATTCTCCACATGTCTGTGTGTTTGGAAATATTTTATAAATTTGACATGATTTGGGTGTAGAGAAGAACATTTGTAGGATGTTGGAGAGTAAAAGACAAGAGTTATGGAGCAGGAAACATGGAGCTGGTCACACACTATGTGTTTCTGAGAACAGCAGCAGCAGTTAACACTGTGGTTATGGTCTTGCTGGTCAGTGCACTAGTTATTACTTTATGCTCTGAACTCATTTTACTTTGTGCTTCTGGTGTGTGTGTGAGTGTGTGTGTGTCCTAAATGTTGTGAAAAACTATATTAAGTTCACAGCAACAGGATCAGCAGCTTAACACAATAAATTCAAAATGCTTTCCTTTAACACTGATGAGCACGGTGTGTGCTCGAGCCCTCATCCTGTTCCTGACTTCGGCTCATTTTCTTTTCTTTTTTCCATGTAGTCGGTGTTAAAAACGGCGGTAGGTGAGTTCATTGTAAACCAATAGAAGTAAAAGAGTTTCTGTCGTAACTGATGGTATCCGTGATGAATAGAAAAGGAGGTTAAAATAAAGGAAAGTGCAAAAAATGTGGTCACAGCAGCTGACCTCACCGGCCACTATTGTGATAAAGCAGTTTAATGAATATTGTATAATGTAAAGTTTATTTGTACTATTTGATTCAGTGTCACATTTCAACTGTTTACTCTTGGTTTTTATTTCCTGGTGTGCCTGTAGTGCATGTATTACGGTAATAAACAAAAAGCTGTGTGTGTAGAACACTTTCAGATTGATTTTGTAAATAAAGATTATTAAAAAAATATTTATTATTATTATTATTATTATTATTATTATTATTATTATTATACTTTGACTTTAATCTCACTCAGTGTTTTGCTTCATTTGCTTGGAAATTTCTTAAACCATTTAACCTGCACTATCGCCCTGTCAGCATCTCAGCAAACCTATTTGGTTACTATGGTGTTGCTAAGGTATTCCAGTGGTTTGCTCTCATATTACTGGTTTGTTGCTATGATATTTCATGTATACATTTACCTTTCTGGCATTTGACAGACCTTATCCAGAGCGACGTACAAAAGTGTTTTGAAGTCTCTATGGATAAATACATCACTGGTTCACTAGATCACAGACTTGGGATATCATTAGCTTAAAAACTCTTTCGGGAGGAGATATAGCAAATTGTTTTTGTAATCCATAAACAAACAGGGAAAATAAGAGCTAGTTTATAAGTGTTTCAGGAAGAGGTTCGCTCTTCACCCATTGCATGAAGACTCAGCTGTTCAGACATCTAGGGGAAGTTCATTCCACCACCTCGGTGCCAGAAAAGAAAAGAGTCTTGTTGTATACCTCCCTTTTTCCCTGAGAGATGGTGGGACCAGTGGAGCAGTGCTAGTAGATTGGAGGGAGTGAGGTGCAGAGTGAGGAGGTAAGAGCTTTGAGGTAAGAGGGAGCTGGTCCATTCTTGGCTTTCTAGGCAAGCGGGAAGCCAGTGGAGGAGTGTAGAAAGAAAAGGAAGCGACTAATCTAAAATATAGTTGCAAGCAACGATGATCGGGCCCAAGCAATGGTGCCATTGCCACCAAGGTGCACCAGACAACGTGGGCACAGTGGGTACATGCATTTAAAGGGGAAATACCGAAAGGACAAGAGTGACAATTGGGGTTCATGAAACTGATAACAGCAATGCACACTGATGGCAAAAAGAAAACTGCCTCTCTGTCTAAACTATATAGGACAAAAGTGACAGTTTGGGTGTAATGAAACAGATCATAGCAATGTCCAGTGATATCAAAAGGGACAATGACTCTCCCTCTAAACCAGTCACCCAGAAAAATGTATACACATTTCAGTAAAAGAAAAATTTGTATAAATATTTTATTACTAAATTTATGTGTACGTTATAGATTGATATATATGATGATATTCTGGTAATATGGTAATTTTAATAATATTATACTAATATAATTTACATCATACTATTTTTCTTTTCCTGAAGTGTATATACAGTTTTTGGTTCACTCTGTATATATAAATTGTGAACATGAAGCCATATTTAAAAAATTTAAAATAAATGGGAAAGAGCCTCTAGTGGACATAGTCTAGTACTGCAGGAGTCAGGCCAAAACCATGTCTAGTTAATTGGCTGATAAATGTAAAAATTTGTTGTGAGCCGTTTGAGCATCACAAAATCATGAATCTAAGCAAACTTACTCACAACCAGTTGTTCTTTCTATGTAAAATGTTTTGAAACATTAGGGCTTTCCACTGTTAAGATATAAGAACATTAATTTTCTTCTATTATGTCCTTTTTTACATCCTCACCATAGCAACATCATTCACAATATCACAAATTCCTTCACAGTTTCACATCAGCCATGTCTTGCTATTATTCTGACTAATTTTCAACCAAATCAGGTGAAAGTAAGGGACAAAACATTAGATTTCTAAAAGTGACACACTTCCTGCTGCCAGTTGGTGGCGCTAGGACTGAGACTCGCAGTATTCATGTCCCTGTGATCAGCTTTCTTCTCTTAACATAAAGTCGAAGTTTGATGTACATCAGTCAATAAACACAGAAGTTATTAGCCACTTCTTGTTTCCTTTTATTCGCCATAAGTTTAAGGGCTCCTCACGGCTGAACCGTTTGAGATATCAAGAATCCCTTCACAATTTTAGATCCTCAATGTTTTCAGATCATATTGGATCCTGTGTGGTCAAAATCATATAAATCCCCTAGGAGGAGTATATCAAACTGACCTTTCTCATAAACATTTGCACTCTCTGTGTGAAATATTTGGAACATTAGGCCTTTCCACTCGTAAGATATGAGAAGATTCATTTTCTTCTATTATGTTCTCATGTAAATCATCGCCATAGTAACATGATTCAAGGTGTCAAAAATTCCTTCACAGTTTCACATCAGCCATGTCTTGACATTATACTGACTGATTTTGACCCAAATCAGGTGAAAGTAAGAGACAAAATATTAGAGATTTCAAAAAATGACACACTTCCTGCTGCCAGTTGGTGGAGCTATGACCGAGACTCGCAGTTGTCATATCTGTGTGATCAGCTATCAATGCTTAACATAATCTTAAGGTTTCATGTAGATCACTTAATGTACCCAAAAGTTATAGCTACTTCCTGTTTTGTTTTATTCGCCATAAGTTTAAGGGCTTCTCACGGCTGAACCGTTTGAGATCAAACATCCCTTCACAACTTTGCATTATCAATGTCTTGAGATCATATTAGCCTGGGTTTGGTGGCGGTTGTATCAATGTCTTGAGATCATATTAGCCTGGGTTTGGTGGCGGTTGTATCAATGTTAGAGATCATATTAGCCTGGGTTTGGTGGCGGTTGTATCAATGTCTTGAGATCATATTAGCCTGGGTTTGGTGGCGGTTGTATCAATGTCTTGAGATCATATTAGCCTGGGTTTGGTGGCGGTTGTATCAATGTCTTGAGATCATATTAGCCTGGGTTTGGTGGCGGTTGTATCAATGTTAGAGATCATATTAGCCTGGGTTTGGTGGCGGTTGTATCAATGTCTTGAGATCATATTAGCCTGGGTTTGGTGGCGGTTGTATCAATGTCTTGAGATCATATTAGCCTGGGTTTGGTGGCGGTTGTATCAATGTCTTGAGATCATATTAGCCTGGGTTTGGTGGCGGTTGTATCAATGTCTTGAGATCATATTAGCCTGGGTTTGGTGGCGGTTGTATCAATTCCCTAGGAGGAGTATTTCAAATTCCACTGGGTGCGTTTTGCAAACAACTCAAAATAACTGACTTCCTGTGGATTAGACTTAATGTCATGCAATGTGAAAGTTGTTCAGTTCAATGAGATCTAAGTGTGTACCAAGTTTTACATGGATACGTGCAAGTGTGTGTCAGCTATGCAGCAAGATTTTCCAGGGGGCGCTGTGACGGGTATGTGCCACGCCCAGGGCCGAGCCACGGTGACCTCCTAATGGCTGCAGATTCCAACCTGTCTGCTGATTTTCATGAGTTTTTGAGCATGTTAAGACCCCCCAAAAGTGTCCGGATGATTGAGAAAAATAAATAAATAAAATAATCCTTAGAAGAACAAGAGGGCCCTTCACACTGCTAGTGCTTAGGCCCTAATTAGGCAGATGTCATGACACAATGAGCTTCTCAACTTCCCTCTCTTTACTGTTAGAGTCATGAAGAAGCTCATAAATGCTTACGAGTGCAGTTCAAGTGAAGGAAGAACAGGCTGATTAAGACCGTTAATAATAACATTCTTGTGTGTGTGTGTGTGTGTGTGTTAAATGTGGTGAAAACACTATATTAAGATCACAGTAACAGGATCAGCAGCTTAACACAATAACTTCAAAACGCTTTCCTTTAAACACAGATGAGAGTTTATTATACTGTTCTAATACACAGAACTGAACTAACACATAAACACACACAAAGATCACAAACAAGGGTTTAGAACAGAGATTAATATGAAATGAATATTGGAAATGAATCCATGTTGTTAGCAATGTGTGGTATATGTCAAACCATGAACTGAATGAACCATCAACTTATCAATTTAATCTTCTGTTAGTTCTTTAGTAGGGCTTTAAACTTTGTGTTTAAGTTCACCAGTTCAGAGAATCTAGAGGTCCTGTACTTGTCTTTACTGGTCTCTGTGGATGGGGAAATCCCTCATTACATCATTTGACTGGTGGGTTTCCAGTTGATTTTATTTGTTTGTGGTCTGGAAAGATTTTCAGTAGTAGGAGTTTTTATAGAGTAAAGTTTGAATTTTTGAGATTTTTGGATATAATATAATGAAATGCTCTCATCTTTCAGAAATCATTCAATGAACTCAAACATTCCAAATAAGACATATAGTGGATGTTAATACACTGGAAACATGACAACCCTAACAACACATGCTAAATAATCAAACAGCAAATGCTAGCTATACAAAGCTATGGGTACAAAATAAAGCAGAATAATGGATGTAAATAGGTGATTGTTGTAGTTAATGTATTGTTTTTATAGTCAGTTTTCTGCCTCACAGTATTTATATTATTTTCATTGACACAGAATAAACACATCTGAGCTGCGAAATGTTTATAAAGACACAAAATTCAGTTCTGACTTCTTCCTTCCTGTGTGTACCTCTCTGTGTGTTTCAGGTGTACTGGGTATAGAGTGTTGGGGTGTGACTTATACTCCTGAACATGTGTGTGCTCTGAAAAACACATCAATTGATCTTTCCTGCTCTTATAAATATCCTGCAGGCCTCACAGTGATAAAATCAGTATGGTTCATTAAATGGCAGGGTGGTGCTGACCCTGAGGATGTGAGAGAGGATGAGGAGTATCAGGGTCGAGTGCAGTACACACAGAGCTCCCAGAATGACTGTAGTCTGAGAATCACTAACCTGAGAGAGAGAGACGCTCAAACATACAGGTTCAGATTCTACACTAAAGATCCTGCAGGAAAATACACCGGAGAACCTGGAGTCACTCTGTCTGTCACAGGTCACACTATTATACATTTATTTAACTACATTAATACAGATGAAGTAAATGAAAGTAATTCTGAACCTAATTCAATATTTGCAGATCTGAAGGTTACAGTATCAAACAGGAATGGCAACAAGAAGCTGAGCTGCATCACCACCTGCTCTCTGTCTAATAACCCCACTTACATCTGGTACAAGAACGGACAGCGTGTTACTGACCAGGACAGAAATGAACTGTATGTCAGTAGTGGGAATGCAGGCAGCTACTCCTGTGCTGTAAGAGGACATGAGGAGCTTCGCTCTCCTGCTGTCTGTAAGAACTCACTTTAAACTTCACTCACTCTGTCATCATGGTGCTAAATGTAAAAAGTTGAATACTCTTATCTCTAACTTTTTTAAATGTTTAAGTCCATTCAGATGCATGTAGATAGAAACTCATATCAAATAATAGTTTTAATTTTCAGTGTAAATTTTAAATATTAATCTAAATGTTATGTAACCATTAAACATACAGTAAATATTCAATTTAAAATGTTATATATAAATGATAAAACTAAACTTAAAAGTACATCCAAATGTAAATGTTAAATCTAAATCCAGATCTTAAACATAAATGTTTGTATACTTATCGCCCTCTCAGAGTGTACATCATGTGAAAACACAGTGCCTGTAGGGTTGCCAGGTTTACACTGTACTCTGCTAGTTTTGGAACAAAATTGACATAAAAAGCAGTTCTGCTGATGGAATTTTGGTCTGATTTAAAAACAAGCCATGATAGGCAAGATCATGTTTTAAAGCAAATAAATTAAAAAATCTATTTTTACAAATAGATCCAGAAAGTCCTTTTTTCTTAATTTTAACTTAATTCTTTTTTTTTTTTTACATTTGGACAATATCTGTTAGACTGCAGTAAACTCTCATGCAAGTCATGCTTTAGTTTTCTTTTTCTTTCTTTCTGTCTTTTAAATCTAAAATTAATTTTGTGTGTTTCAGGTGTTTTTGATGAGAAGCGCTGCTGGAGTGTGACTTATTCCACTCAGACTGTCTGCTCTCTGATTGGCTCATCAGTGAACATACACAGTTATTACACCTTCCCTAATAATTACAAGGTTACAGAAGTGTTGTGGTTCATTAAAGAATATGAGGATGTGAGAGAGGATGAGGAGTATCAGGGTCGAGTGCAGTACACACAGAGCTCCCAGAATGACTGTAGTCTGAGAATCACTAACCTGAGAGAGAGAGACGCTCAAACATACAGGTTCAGATTCTACACTGATCCTACAGGAAAATACACCGGAGAACCTGGAGTCACTCTGTCTGTCACAGGTAATGTCACACTATTATACATTTATTTAACTACATTTATACAGATGAAGGAAATGAAAGTAACTCTGAACCTAATTTAATATTTGCAGATCTGAAGGTTACAGTATCAGACTCGGGTAGTGGACAAATCAAGCTGAACTGTAACACCACCTGCACTCTGTCTAACAACCCCACTTACATCTGGTACAAGAACGGACAGCGTGTGTCTGAGTGTAAATCTGCCTCCTGCTCTGTAGCTGCAGTCGGTGGTGTGGTCAGTTACAGCTGTGCTGTTGAAGGTCATGACAGTCTCCTCTCTCCTCCAGTGTGTGAGTGTGGATTTTACTCTCCTCAATCAGAATCCATCTACATGTCTATCAAACACTGATCCTGAACACACAGCAGCTGATTCAGGTGTTTTATTTCTAATCAGATTCCCCTAAAAACACCAGAGCAGTGGTTCTTCCCTCTGGAGACACAGTGGAGGGAGATTCAGTGACTCTGAGCTGTAGCAGTGATGCAAACCCTCCTGTTCTCACCTACTCCTGGTTTAAGCAGAGTGCAGCTGCAGACACACTGCTGACAACAGGCCAGAATTACAGCATCAGCAACATCAGCTCCCAGCACAGTGGACTGTACTACTGCACTGCTCACAACCAGCTGGGAAACCACACCTCTACACCAACATTCCTGGATGTGTTATGTGAGTATCATTCCTTGATCCCAGTGTATTTGTGCTGAATATTATCTGAACATACTTGAGAGTGTAACATACACTAAATCTTTCAGTACTGCAGCTCAGCTTTGCAGCACTTAAGGTCCAGACTACAAAGGCCACAAAAAATTAAAGCATCTTTGCATGCTTACAATTTTGCATTCTCCCTGCTGTTTCATGTTGGGATATGAGTTCTCCAGCAGTGCAGGTGTCACTATTACAATTTTATGACAATTTCCACAACTACAGGAAAAGGATTGTTGCTCCACAAAATTATCCATCTTGAAATTATTTTGCTTGGAGACACAGTGTCTTCACCCTATTGTCATGTGCATTATGCAGCAAACAATACCTCCATGCAACTTCTCCATCTTTAGTTAAAGCATTAAAGGTCATCATCTACTTCTGGAGGATTAGATGTTCATATGGCTTCACATAACATCCACAGACATTGTGCATTGCTTCTGCAGGCAGTGTCACAAAGATAGCAGCTGTGTGAACTTCAATGACCACTCTATATGACAAAACCCCTTATGAGAACATTTATAAACACAGCTGCAAATAACCCACAAACACGGTATGCAAGCTTGTACATTTACGAGGTGGTTTTGTAATACGTATTTCTTAATAATCTTCTAAATCAGATTCCCCTACAAACACCAGAGCAGTGGTTCTTCCCTCTGGAGACACAGTGGAGGGGAATTCAGTGACTCTGAGCTGTAGCAGTGATGCAAACCCTCCTGTTCTCACCTACTCCTGGTTTAAGCAGAGTGCAGCTGCAGACACACTGCTGACAACAGGCCAGAATTACAGCATCAGCAACATCAGCTCCCAGCACAGTGGACTGTACTACTGCACTGCTCACAACCAGCTGGGAAACCACACCTCTACACCAACACACCTGGATGTGTTATGTGAGTATCATGTTTTGATCTCAGTGTATTGAATATTATCTGAACATACTTGAGAGTGTAACATACACTAAATCTTTAAATAATGCAGCTCAGCTTTGCAGCACTTAAGGTCCAGACTAAAAAGACCTTGCAACAAAGAATTAAACCACCTTTGCATGCTTAAAATCTTACATTCTCCCTGCTGTTTCATGTTGGCATACGAGTTCTCCAGCAGTGTCACTATTAAAATTTGAGGATAATTTCCACAACTACAGGGAAAGGATTGTTGCTCCACAAAGTTATTGTTGTCAAGGCCATTCTGTCCACAGCTGCACCAAAGTTGATGCAGTATTATCCATCTTGAAATTATTTGGCTTGGACACACAGTGTCTTCACCCTATTATCATGTGCACTAAACAGCAAATAAAACCTCCATGCAGCTTCTCCACATTAAGATAAGGCATTAAAGGTCTTGATCTACTTCTGGAGGAATAGATGTTAATATGACTTCACATAACAACCACAGACATTGCAGTGTCACACAGATGGCAACTGTGTAAACTTCAACAACCACACTATACGACAAATTCCCTGATCAGAACATTTATATGCACAGCTATGATGACACCACAGACCCAGTATGCTAGCTTGTACATTTACGAGGTGGTTTTGTAATATGTATTTCTTGAAAATCTACCCAATCAGATTCCCCTACAAACACCAGAGCAGTGGTTCTTCCCTCTGGAGACACAGTGGAGGGAGATTCAGTGACTCTGAGCTGTAGCAGTGATGCAAACCCTCCTGTTCTCAGCTACTCCTGGTTTAAGCAGAGTGCAGCTGCAGACACACTGCTGACAACAGGCCAGAATTACAGCATCAGCAACATCAGCTCCCAGCACAGTGGACTGTACTACTGCACTGCTCACAACCAGCTGGGACACCACACCTCTACACCAACACACCTGGATGTGTTATGTGAGTATCATGTTTTGATCTCAGTGTATTGAATATTATCTGAACATACTTGAGAGTGTAACATACACTAAATCTTTAAATAATGCAGCTCTGCTTTGCAGCACTTAAGGTCCAGACTAAAAAGACCTTGCAACAAAGAATTAAACCACATTTGCATGCTTAAAATCTTACATTCTCCCTGCTGTTTCATGTTAGCATACGAGCTCCAGCAGTGTCACTATTAAAATTTGAGGATAATTTCCACAACTACAGGGAAAGGATTGTTGCTCCACAAAGTTATTGTGGTCAAGGCCATTCTGTCCACAGCTGCACCAAAGTTGATGCAGTATTATCCATCTTGAAATTATTTGGCTTGGACAAACAGTGTCTTCACCCTATTATCATGTGCACTACACAGCAAATAAAACCTCCATGCAGCTTCTCCACATTAAGATAAGGCATTAAAGGTCTTGATCTACTTCTGGAGGAATAGATGTTCATATGACTTCACATAACAACCACAGACATTGCAGTGTCACAAAGATGGCAGCTGTGTAAACTTCAACAACCACACTATACGACAAATTCCCTGATCAGAACATTTATATGCACAGCTATGATGACACCACAAACCCAGTATGCTAGCTTGTACATTTACGAGGTGGTTTTGTAATATGTATTTCTTGAAAATCTACCCAATCAGATTCCCCTACAAACACCAGAGCAGTGGTTCTTCCCTCTGGAGACACAGTGGAGGGAGATTCAGTGACTCTGAGCTGTAGCAGTGATGCAAACCCTCCTGTTCTCAGCTACTCCTGGTTTAAGCAGAGTGCAGCTGCAGACACACTGCTGACAACAGGCCAGAATTACAGCATCAGCAACATCAGCTCCCAGCACAGTGGACTGTACTACTGCACTGCTCACAACCAGCTGGGACACCACACCTCTACACCAACACACCTGGATGTGTTATGTGAGTATCATGTTTTGATCTCAGTGTATTGAATATTATCTGAACATACTTGAGAGTGTAACATACACTAAATCTTTAAATAATGCAGCTCTGCTTTGCAGCACTTAAGGTCCAGACTAAAAAGACCTTGCAACAAAGAATTAAACCACCTTTGCATGCTTAAAATCTTACATTCTCCCTGCTGTTTCATGTTAGCATATGAGTTCTCCAGCAGTGTCACTATTAAAATTTGAGGATAATTTCCACAACTACAGGGAAAGGATTGTTGCTCCACAAAGTTATTGTGGTCAAGGTCATTCTGTCCACAGCTGCACCAAAGTTGATGCAGTATTATCCATCTTGAAATTATTTGGCTTGGACAAACAGTGTCTTCACCCTATTATCATGTGCACTAAACAGCAAATAAAACCTCCATGCAGCTTCTCCACATTAAGTTAAGGCATTAAAGGTCTTGATCTACTTCTGGAGGAATAGATGTTCATATGTATCATAACAACCACAGACATTGCAGTGTCACACAGATGGCAGCTGTGTAAACTTCAACAACCACACTATACGACAAATTCCCTGATCAGAACATTTATATGCACAGCTATGATGACACCACAGACCCAGTATGCTAGCTTGTACATTTACGAGGTGGTTTTGTAATATGTATTTCTTGAAAATCTACCCAATCAGATTCCCCTACAAACACCAGAGCAGTGGTTCTTCCCTCTGGAGACACAGTGGAGGGAGATTCAGTGACTCTGAGCTGTAGCAGTGATGCAAACCCTCCTGTTCTCAGCTACTCCTGGTTTAAGCAGAGTGCAGCTGCAGACACACTGCTGACAACAGGCCAGAATTACAGCATCATGAACATCAGCTCCCAGGATAGTGGACTGTACTACTGCACTGCTCACCACCAGCTGGGAAACCACACCTCTACACCAACACTCCTGGATGTGTTTGGTAAGTGCACCATAAAACATTTA
Source organism: Hemibagrus wyckioides (assembly GCF_019097595.1). Classification (NCBI taxonomy): domain Eukaryota; kingdom Metazoa; phylum Chordata; class Actinopteri; order Siluriformes; family Bagridae; genus Hemibagrus; species Hemibagrus wyckioides. Next base: position 19,350,630 of record NC_080736.1, on the reverse strand, counting down.
CATAGCTGTATAAAGTAATAACAAAAATAAAGCCTAATATTGCTTATGGCTTTTTTTCTGAAGTTTCCAAGAACACAGTGTTAATGTTCATCATGGTGGGACTGTTTATCTTCTTGGCATTAACACTCATCCCAGGAGCTCTGTGGATGTGGTATGTAAAATGTGAACATACTGAATGTGTTTGAAACCTGATTTACAATTAAATACTTATTTACAATTACCATGAACACATGCTTCCTGTTTCTCAGGAAGAGGAAGTGGAGCTCAGCTAATGACCACAGCAGCACTGGTGAGAGTGGACAGGTGAGTGTGGGTGAAAGGAGGAGGGACTGTTTGATCATGTGACGTGTTCAGATATAAACTTTATCCTCTGCTCGTTTTCAGCCTGAGTCTGATGCTGTATATGAAAATATCTCAGCCTCAGACCACAGCAGAAGAGTCGCCTCAGATGATCAGGATGACGTTCACTATGCCAATGTTGTTATTAAACGTTCCCACACACAGGAAGTGTCTCTGTCCCCCAGACTTCCTCCAGACACCACAGAGGAAGAGGATGTTCAGTACGCTGTTAGCAGGAGCACTGCTGCCATCCAGTGAGCAAATCATCATCATTACAACACTAACTGTGCTGCTCAGTCAACATCATTAAGTTCTTTAAGTAACTGATTATAAATTTAACACTTTACACTATTCCTAAATCACCTCCTTTTGTTCCACAGGCTTGTGACAGATGAAGAGGCTGATGATTCATCTCAGATCTACAGCAAGGTCCAGAAAATCCCCAGACAAAGCAAAAGCTGAGAGAGATGTGATCGTTCTGTTCTGTATCCAAACTGAAAAGGAGAAGAGGGGCAGCTTTAGCATTTCATCAGAGTAGCAGTATTGATGCTTCAGTAGTGTATTGTACTGCTCACATAGTACCCCCTGGTGGGCAGTAGCGGTATTGCAGGGGGCCGTAGCTAGGCTAAATCAAAATATTAAAATAATTAAAATATTTTAGAATAGAATAAAAAGCTTCTGTTGCACACTTTGATTCAATAATTGAATCAATTCAATCAATTATAATTGTAAATAGTTTGCAGACAGTATGTAGTGTTAAGGATTTAAATATATTTGTAAAGAATGTTTACATCATCTTATTTTCACCAGCATATAAAAATATTACATTTTATGGTAGTTCTCATAATTCACATGAAATTCTTTCAAACTGGTTAATAAATATTGATAATTTTGTGTCTTTAGAGACAATCTGCTTCATTAAATATATCTTTATACTATTAATCAATATACCGTATTTTTTTAGCAAAGAGGTTGGGAGGGGGGGTCGTGGAGCTTTTGCTATGTATTTGGGGGGCCTTACCCCTCTGAAGTTTGGGAAGCTCTGGCCTAGAGGATGTACCTGAATGAATCTTGATTGTTTTTGTTAAACTGATTAAGCTAAATTGTGAAATGCTTCCTTTTTGAATGTTCATTGTAAATTCAGGCCTTATAACTGTGAAATCAATGACTGTTAATTTCAGCAGTGGTTTTAAAGGCTGTCATGTGACCTGTGAAGGCGCTCACACAGACACATGGGTGGAGTGTGTGGGTGTGTTGACTGTCCAGTTATATTCCATATAGATTGATATTAGGATCCTGATTAAGGGTTTGTTTATGATTTGATGAATTATCCCAGTGCACTGTTGAATTCTCGATTCTGATTGGTCAGAAGTTGCTGATTTTATAGTTCACATGCTTGTTCTATTATGTTATTGTTTCTGTATTTTTTAAAAAGCCTAATAATGAGAATCAATTGTCATTAATTTCTTTATTTCTAGTGGTCCAAAGCTTGAAGTTCCACTAGCCGCCTAGTCTACTCCTATAACCTTATTCTTTTACATTTAACTGAGTTCTAGTCTGATGTCTATGATGCAAGTGATTTTATTTTCCATTTAGTTATCAATCTCTATCCACTGTATCTGTACAGATAGAGTAAAAACAGAGGAGCCTTTTAGTCCACATTCATTTGTAAATCCAAGGGCAGCTGATTAACTCCCCCAATAAACATTTACATTTAAGGAAACTCTTTTATTATCATTTTTTGTACATAAAGGTGGCCTGTAAATAGCTGTTGGATGGCAGTAACGTTTTTTTTAGTGGATGATGTTTGTGATCCTAACAATTCTGCACCAAAGAAACTCAATAAGAGTCGCTGGATACGTTTTTGATCAGAGCACATTGGTCAGACACCCGAGGAGCACCACTGCCACTTCTGTTCACTGCAGCTCTCCAAGGCCACAAATTGTTCACAGATATCTGCTTATGCCAGTCAGGATTAAATTCTAAGGGGAAAAAGCATAAAGTATAGGTTGTGTTATTCATCCATCCTCTAATTCCATGTGGCTTTGACTGTGGTGGATCCAGAAAGATAGGAGCTGCGACCGGGGGTAAGTCCAAAAAGCATGTCCTAGTTTATCCAAGTCCCCTTTAGAGACCATCTTTCACTGTCCCAGAGAGCACAAGATGGCAGGTTGCAAGGGGAATTTTCTGTATTTTTGCCTTGACCAGGTTACTTGGACCTCATGAAACACCACACTGAGATGCCTCCATGCACAGCTGCCCATACCAGTGGCTTGACCAAATCAAATGTGATTCAGAAGGATCTCAAGGCTGTGCTCAACATGAGCAGTCTGGTGGTCTCGGTGCCCGGGGGTCAGTCTGTTTTGGTGTGTCAATACTAGGAACAACTAATCATCACAATATAACCCCAAGTCAGTTAAACTTATCAATCTGTCCAGATAGGTAGCATAAGTGATTATGAATCAGTTTCACTTGCTTTGGTGCAAATGAAGCTGACATGCACTGGAGAGGCAACTGCCAATCACACCCCCAAAAGGTAATGCATGTGGTGGCCACTGAAAATTTTGCTCCCTCATTATCCTTCTTGACTGATTTGCCTCTAGTTTTGTTAGGGTCCTTGTTACTACTTGTAGCATGAGGCAATACCTGCAATCCAATCACAGGTAGTCCGGATCCTAAAGGATGGCATGTCCATATGTGCCATCGTAAAGGAGGTTTGGGGAGTCTCCCAGAACATTGAGGTAGATAGGCCATTAAAAATGGAGAGCTGCGCAGGGCCACAGAAGGACATCAACGTAGGCGCAGGACAGTCAGCAATCTGCTTCTTTGTGCAAAGACTAACAGGACGAGCACTGCCAGAGCCCTACAGAATTACTTCTAGCAGGCTACTGGTGTACATAAGGGCCTGAAATCGTAACTATAATTATAGCTTGTAGATTGTAATAGAGGTCTGGAATTATGTTGCCCCATGTTTACTATGAATGTTTTGATTGTGAGTTAAGGCAAAACTCAAAATGGCAGTGAGGCAGTTCCTTGCATGGACTGTACCTTCATGAAAAAGGGATGAGAATATTATGTTCAATATTATGTTCAATATTATATCATTCACTTATAATGCGCTTACATGGCAATTAGGTGTGCTTGGCACACTAGGTATATTTAATTTTTATGCCAGATGTTAGTCACATAGTGCAATAGTCTACCAAGGAGAACGGAATTCTGAATTCGCATGCACAGAGAGAGCTGCCTCTCAAACCATGTGAGTAGAGAATTAAGTTCTCTTTTTACGGTTGTTTGCACTTGAACCTTCAAATACACACAAAATTATGTCAGAATGTCCGTCTTATCTGTTTAGTATTCACCTAACCACAGTCTGTTATGTCTTAAATGACCGTAAATAAAAAAAGATCAGATGTGTATCAATATTATATCTGTGCTGTAGGTCTTAAAGTGTCAGCAGCCTGATATTGTATACCTGCTGCTGTCTATGTTGTTGATGTTAATTGAAAGTAAAAAATTCACTCAGTGCTCTTGACTGGATAATATTTGTAGACTATTTCTTATTTGAACACTGGCAATTGATGGAGATGTTTTTCTTTATTACTGAACTGTTTATCTGTTATCTGTAATTGCTTGAGAGCTTTAAAAAAAATACATTCATTAGGGTAGTGTTAGTTTATGCATCTCCGATCAGACAAGCAAATATTTTGAATGCATCCAGGACCCACTGACTGACAGCAGAAATACTTACCTGGATTACTGTGAATGGACAATAGTGTAATGGAGGAAACTGTAAACGTAAAAGTGACAGTGTTGGTTCACTTACTGTGTTTTAATGAACTTTGTCTTTTGTTGTATTTCCATAACAGTACAGTAATGTTTTATGTGGTGGAAATTCTTGGAACATAAGAGTACAAAGTTTCTATTTTTTTTCTATTTTTAGGTTATTTACTGACAATATTGTCTTCACATTCTTCTCACAACTTAGGATGCGCCATTTATTTCATTTTTATTCTTGACTGGTAGCATTGTTTAAATAAGCTTAAGCAAATTCAAATTAGCTTGGGCATTCATTTGTTAACAGCTATTCTCTTGGCATTGTAGTTGTGTATTTATGATGAAACATAATAATGGGCCTTCGCAAGTGTTCATGTCCACATCTAATCACCATTACTGACAGTGACACTACTGTACCTATAGTGAAAGAACCGGAAACACAGAAGCTGTAATAAAAAACATGGATGTTTTCGTGTGAAGAAACTGTTGGAAGTTCTATCTAATGGCTCTTCGTAGTTATTCACATATGGACCACTAGAGGGCGCGTCAAGGCATAATTGTGTTTGGCTGAGTGTGAAATATGTAATTGCAGAAAACACCAGACGATTCATTGCTTCTCTCTCTCTCTCTCTCTCTCTCTCTCACACACACACACACACACACACTTAAAAAAGGTTCTAAACTGCTCCTTTCATTGTTGCTGCGGTGATAAATAGCTATTCTCTTGGCATTGTAGTTGTGTATTTATGATGAAACAGGCAGTTCAGTGACTTGGCCTTCTCTAATCATCTAATCACCATTACTGACAGTTACACTACTGGACCTATAGTAAAAGAACCGGAAGAAACTGTTAGAAGCTTAGACTATTGGCTCTTCGTAGTTATTCATGTACGGACCACTAGAGGGCGCGTCAGGGCACAATTGTGTTTGGCCAAGTGTAAAATGTGTAATTGCAGGTTTGTAACAGCAGAGGGCAGCAAACACCAGACGATTCATTGCTTCTTTCTTTCTTTCGTTCTCTCTCTCTCTCTCTCTCTCTCTCTCACTCACTCACACACACACTTAAAAAAAGGTTCTAAACTGCTCCTTTCATTGTTGCTGGAGTGATACCATTTATTCAATTACTCTGAATATATATATTTCACTTACGAAAGCTAGTAATCAAACTATTAATTTTTATGACCCGGACCGCTCGATCCGCGAATATAACATCGGCTAGCGCATCACTAGACTAGAAAAAAAGGAGCATATAAGACAAAAGACATCAAATTTTGCAGTCGTTAATAGGATATAAATGAGATTAAAAGTGTTTCGTCTTCTTTGTCTAGTATCGTATAACAATTCTGCTTAGGTTTAGAGTCACTAGGTCATGTAGTAAGGAAGCTGTTGAAAGAAATGAATATTCCCATAAAAATATTAATATAAAATAGAACAATCCCTCAAATGCAAGCAAAAGAGGTGTGTCTTCTTTATCTCTGTAAGTAATACAATTCTCCTTAGGTTTAGAGACACTGGGTCACGTGGCATGGAAACTATAAAATAAAAAACCTTCTGATTTTTCTGTCATTTAAATTGTAATTTATTGACGGTCCCTAAGTGTCACATCGCTGAATGTCTGTCGAATATCCAAAATCAAACTAACTTCAGTGTTCCCGATACCGAGGTGAAGTTAGTTTTAGGTTGGATATTCCACAGACAACTGTATATAAATTTTGACTGGGTTATGTAAAGTGATAATAGGCCTATTCTATTTCCACTTGGAGGTAAAAAAAAAAAGTGGTTGAGCGTAGTTGTGGTCCATGATAATGGGTCAGCTATGATAATGATCAATATTTAACCCACCAGATACCGAGCCGCTATTAATCAGAGTGTAAATTTTCATGACCCGGACCACCGGATCCGCGAACATAACAGCAGTCAGCACTTCACTAGACTCTAGAATAAATGAGCATATAAGACAAAAGACATAGAGTTGTGTGTTAAAATGATATTAATTTAGATTAAAAAGTGGTTTGTCTTATTTGTCTTTTGTACTTAAACAATTCTTCTTAGGTTCGTTGTCACTGGGTCACGTGGTATGAAAACTATAGGAAAAAAATATTTATTGACGGTCCCTAAGTGTCACGTCGCTGAATGTCTGGTGAATATCTAACCTAAAACTTCGGTGTTCCCGGTGGCGAGTCACGATTTACAATCAGCGATGAGTAATCTCAGAGCATCACGGATAGTTTTATCCTCAGTGGACTTCTGGTTGGAAAATGTTCTCATGATGGTTCTGTGAACTATATCGTTTATCAATTTCCCCGATAAATCGCACAACCTCTTCCGTAAACACTGCGACGTCATACGATCCATTCCGCGTCATCTAGAGCGTCCTAAAGCGCGGCCCCCGATTGGTCCGTCCAAGTGAACCGAAGCTTCCTGTATCAGTCTGTGCTTATATCTAGACATGATGAAGATGGCTGTAGATTGTACTTTGTAGATGTTTTTAAACGAAGTGTAGCAAAGGTCCCAGAAACTTTTGCCCCTGGTGGCAGGTGGCAGTTGACAGTTGACGTGCTGATGGAAGTTTGTTCACCATGCTGGTTTGAGTTTATCTCCGTTAAAGTCTCCCTCCACAACGAGCGCAGTGTCCTGGTGATGAGTCTGGTGTAGAGTGAGAACCTCATGTAGTTCACACAAGGCAGTGTCCGAGTCTTCCTGGGGTGGAATTAAAACACCACTCACTATGACTGAGGTAAATTCCAGAAGGAGAAACAAAGGACGACATTTGATGGTCAGGAGCTCCAGGTTGTGTGTGCAGGGGCGCGTGAGAGGAAAAATGCTCGCGCTGTCTCTTCGGCTGCTGTTTACCATCAGACACACTGTCCAGGAGGTAAACCGTGAAGATGGCGTGGTCCGGTACCGCTGGATACAGCCGTGTCTCGGTGAAGCAGGTCCCGAATGTCCCTCTGGAACTTAACCCTGGTCCTGAGGTCATCGAGCTTGTTTTCCAGAGACTGGACGTCGGCTAGCATGATGCTAAGCAGATGAGCACGGTGTGTGCGCGAGCCCTCATCCTGTTCCTGACTTCGGCTCGTTTCCTTTCTTTTTTCCATGTAGTCGGTGTTAAAAACGGCGGTAGGTGAGTTCATTGTAAACCAATAGAAATATGATTGTTTCTGTCGTAACTGATGGTATCCGTGGTGAAAAAAGGAGCTTTTTAATGTCTGTAGGTTTATTCCTACTACTTGATTCAGTGTCACATTTCCGCTATTTACTGTGTACGATAGTAGCAGACCTCCTGTATGTTACCATTTGTTATTAAAATATGTCATTAACAATAAACAAATGAAGTTATCTGTTTAAATGGAGGTCAATTTCATCACTAAACGATATCGGAGATGTTCTCGACCCTGTTTTTTGGGGGGTTTGGTATTAGGATGATCTTCGATGAGGAACATCTTGTGGTTATTTATTTAGATTTTTTTGCAAATGTATTTAAACCCTTGTATGTTTCTGTTCTCTTTCTGAAAGCACGGTTAAACTAGCTGCACGAAAAATTTTAGTGGCGCGGCGTTTAGACACTTAGCGGTAATAGCGCTGAAAGAGGAAAGCCAGCGTTCGCGAGCTCCTACACCACAGAACCAGAACTTCATACAAAACCATCATTTACAATAAAAGATAAAGATCAACCAATATTACTGTGGAATTGTAAAGTTACTCTTTTAATGACTCTAAATTACTCTTCAATATCACCGTATATCTCAGTCTAATTCAGACAGGAAGCAGTTTTTAATCCATTATAAAAAATAAACAGTTCAGATTGTTAGTTGATCAAATCCACTTAGATCACTTCATAACGATCTACTCTATGTTCAAAATAAAGAACTGTTAGTTGATGAAGTTAACTCACATCACTTTATAATCACCTACTCCATGTTCCATGTTCTTTTTCTTGGAAATTTCTTAACCCATGTAACCTGCACTAGCGTCCTCTCAGCATCTCAGTCGAGACAGTTAGCCTAAGAGACTAATTATTTTATGGCTTTTTATGGTTAATGCTGTTCAGGAAACCTGTCATCATTCAATCAGATGTTTTTGTAATACATAAACAAACAGGGAAAATAAGAGCTAGTTTAAGTGTTTCAGGAAGAGGATCGGTCTTCACCCATCATTTGAAGACTCAGCTGTTCAGACATCTATGGGAAGTTCTTTCCATTGTAGTTCAATGTACTAATTTTCATAAATCTACATGACATGATAACAATAAGACATGAAACTCATATGACAGCATGACATAAACAACCAGATGTAAAATTATAAGTAAAATTCCTACACACTGTACACACATTATGCAGAAGCACAGTATAGGCGGACATCACAGAGTGAAGAGAAGCTGAAGAGATATGATGCTTATGTAGGCCTGTAAGCTGTGTATAAAAAAAGAACCATTCTTGTGGCTGGTAATAACTAAAACAAGTGAGGAAAACACCAGATATATAGTATTCAGTGTATAAAGATAGTGAATGGCAGTTGAGAAGAGATGTGGTGAAACTAGGGCCTGATACATGATAGTACATGAAGTAAAAAGTCAGTTCTAAGGTAAAGTTAAGTAAGTTAAGGTAAACTGACAGAAAAGAGCAGGCCGAGGTAAATGAGAGAGCAATAGTATTGATAAGAAGAGCAAATAAGTTTAAAAAAAGAAAAGTAACAAGTAAAACTATGTCAATGTAAGTAAGAAAATAAAGACAGCATATAGAGGTAGATAGAGGGGGACTCTGAGTTCCGACAACCACCTCGGTGCCTGAAGAGAACAGAGTCTTGATGTATACCTCCCTCTTACCCTGAGAGATGGTGGGACCAGTGGAGCAGTGCTAGTAGATCAGAGGGAGCGAGGTGCAGAGTGAGGAGCAATAAGAGCCTTGGGGTAAGAGCTGGTCCATTCTTGGATTTATAGGCAAGCGTCAGTGTTTTAAATCTGATGCAGCTACTGGAAGCCAGTGGAGGAGAGCAGCAGTGGGGTGGTGTGTGAGAACTTAGGCAGGTTGAAAAGTCACACAGCTGCATTTTGGATCATTTATAGAGGATGAATTGAGTTCAGAGGTAGACCTGCCAGTAGAGAGCTGCAGAAGTCCAGTATGTAAATGACCAGAGACTGAACAAGCACCTGAGCAGTCTGTGTGGATAAAAATGGCAGAATACTTCTGATATTGTACAGAAGAAACTGACATGAGTGTGTCACAATAGCAACATGTGCTAGCTATGGTGTTGTTAGCTGGTTGCTATGCTAACCAAGTTGGTTGCCAGGGTGTTGGTAGGTGTTTCTCATGACATTCCAACATTAATTCCAATCTTTCCCAAAAGCATAGGATCACTATTTGTATAGTATATAACTAGCCTGTCTCATACTCTGTATATTGTGGTCTTTATTTAATTTTTCTCTATAACACTGTTTGTAAATTCAATTTATAGTGTAGTTATTTTATGTCTGTACTTTTGAGGGTCACCAGCAGCCGGCACAAAATTTATAAAAACATACTTAATCTATAAATCTGATAATTCCTGTATAATTTCCGGGATCTAAGAAGAACACTATGCTGTCTCTGTCAAGGGAAAATACTTAAGTTATAGAGACGTGTTTCTAAAGCACAAAATAACGGATGCTTGTGTAAGAAAGGGCGTTCATCACACTGTTCTCATTCAGTGAAAAGGAAGAGACTAATTCTAAATGAGGGAGGTGTCATGACACAATGCGCTTCTCAACGTCTGTGTCTTTACTGTTAGAGTCATAAAGAAGCTCATAACTGCTTACGAGTGCAGTACGAGTGAAGGAGGAACAGGCTGATTAAGACCGTTAATATTCATTATAAGAGTAAGATCGATTCATTTTGTATTTATGAGGATATTTTTGGTGTAAATTCTACACGTGGTGGATCTTCGAGTGTCAGCTGTCTGAAGGCTGATGTTTTCCAGAATGTTGAGAAATATTACAGTAGCAGCGATCCTCATGTTACTGACAGGTAAACTTTTCCCATATTTCATCTCTCTCTCCTGTTTTACTGTGCTGTTGTGTTTCTACTGCAATAATTCAGAAAAAATTCTCCACATGTCTGTGTGTTTGGAAATATTTTATAAATTTGACATGATTTGGGTGTAGAGAAGAACATTTGTAGGATGTTGGAGAGTAAAAGACAAGAGTTATGGAGCAGGAAACATGGAGCTGGTCACACACTATGTGTTTCTGAGAACAGCAGCAGCAGTTAACACTGTGGTTATGGTCTTGCTGGTCAGTGCACTAGTTATTACTTTATGCTCTGAACTCATTTTACTTTGTGCTTCTGGTGTGTGTGTGAGTGTGTGTGTGTCCTAAATGTTGTGAAAAACTATATTAAGTTCACAGCAACAGGATCAGCAGCTTAACACAATAAATTCAAAATGCTTTCCTTTAACACTGATGAGCACGGTGTGTGCTCGAGCCCTCATCCTGTTCCTGACTTCGGCTCATTTTCTTTTCTTTTTTCCATGTAGTCGGTGTTAAAAACGGCGGTAGGTGAGTTCATTGTAAACCAATAGAAGTAAAAGAGTTTCTGTCGTAACTGATGGTATCCGTGATGAATAGAAAAGGAGGTTAAAATAAAGGAAAGTGCAAAAAATGTGGTCACAGCAGCTGACCTCACCGGCCACTATTGTGATAAAGCAGTTTAATGAATATTGTATAATGTAAAGTTTATTTGTACTATTTGATTCAGTGTCACATTTCAACTGTTTACTCTTGGTTTTTATTTCCTGGTGTGCCTGTAGTGCATGTATTACGGTAATAAACAAAAAGCTGAGTGTGTAGAACACTATCAGATTGATTTTGTAAATAAAGATTATTAAAAAAATATTATTATTATTATTATTATTATTATTATTATTATTATTATTATTATTATTATTATACTTTGACTTTAATCTCACTCAGTGTTTTGCTTCATTTGCTTGGAAATTTCTTAAACCATTTAACCTGCACTATCGCCCTGTCAGCATCTCAGCAAACCTTTTTGGTTACTATGGTGTTGCTAAGGTATTCCAGTGGTTTGCTCTCATATTACTGGTTTGTTGCTATGATATTTCATGTATACATTTACCTTTCTGGCATTTGACAGACCTTATCCAGAGCGACGTACAAAAGTGTTTTGAAGTCTCTATGGATAAATACATCACTGGTTCACTAGATCACAGACTTGGGATATCATTAGCTTAAAAACTCTTTCGGGAGGAGATATAGCATAATTGTTTTTGTAATCCATAAACAAACAGGGAAAATAAGAGCTAGTTTATAAGTGTTTCAGGAAGAGGTTCGCTCTTCACCCATTGCATGAAGACTCAGCTGTTCAGACATCTAGGGGAAGTTCATTCCACCACCTCGGTGCCAGAAAAGAAAAGAGTCTTGTTGTATACCTCCCTCTTTCCCTGAGAGATGGTGGGACCAGTGGAGCAGTGCTAGTAGATTGGAGGGAGTGAGGTGCAGAGTGAGGAGGTAAGAGCTTTGAGGTAAGAGGGAGCTGGTCCATTCTTGGCTTTCTAGGCAAGCGGGAAGCCAGTGGAGGAGTGTAGAAAGAAAAGGAAGCGACTAATCTAAAATATAGTTGCAAGCAACGATGATCGGGCCCAAGCAATGGTGCCATTGCCACCAAGGTGCACCAGACAACGTGGGCACAGTGGGTACATGCATTTAAAGGGGAAATACCAAAAGGACAAGAGTGACAATTGGGGTTCATGAAACTGATAACAGCAATGTACACTGATGGCAAAAAGAAAACTGCCTCTCTGTCTAAACTATATTGGACAAAAGTGACAGTTTGGGTGTAATGAAACAGATCATAGCAATGTCCAGTGATATCAAAAGGGACAATGACTCTCTAGTGGACATAGTCTAGTACTGCAGGAGTCAGGCCAAAACCATGTCTAGTTAATTGGCTGATAAATGTAAAAATTTGTTGTGAGCCGTTTGAGCATCACAAAATCATGAATCTAAGCAAACTTACTCACAACCAGTTGTTCTTTCTATGTAAAATGTTTTGAAACATTAGGGCTTTCCACTGTTAAGATATAAGAACATTAATTTTCTTCTATTATGTCCTTTTTTACATCCTCACCATAGCAACATCATTCACAATATCACAAATTCCTTCACAGTTTCACATCAGCCATGTCTTGCTATTATTCTGACTAATTTTCAACCAAATCAGGTGAAAGTAAGGGACAAAACATTAGATTTCTAAAAGTGACACACTTCCTGCTGCCAGTTGGTGGCGCTAGGACTGAGACTCGCAGTATTCATGTCCCTGTGATCAGCTTTCTTCTCTTAACATAAAGTCGAAGTTTGATGTACATCAGTCAATAAACACAGAAGTTATTAGCCACTTCCTGTTTCCTTTTATTCGCCATAAGTTTAAGGGCTCCTCACGGCTGAACCGTTTGAGATATCAAGAATCCCTTCACAATTTTAGATCCTCAATGTTTTCAGATCATATTGGATCCTGTGTGGTCAAAATCATATAAATCCCCTAGGAGGAGTATATCAAACTGACCTTTCTCATAAACATTTGCACTCTCTGTGTGAAATATTTGGAACATTAGGCCTTTCCACTCGTAAGATATGAGAAGATTCATTTTCTTCTATTATGTTCTCATGTAAATCATCGCCATAGTAACATGATTCAAGGTGTCAAAAATTCCTTCACAGTTTCACATCAGCCATGTCTTGACATTATACTGACTGATTTTGACCCAAATCAGGTGAAAGTAAGAGACAAAATATTAGAGATTTCAAAAAATGACACACTTCCTGCTGCCAGTTGGTGGAGCTATGACCGAGACTCGCAGTTGTCATATCTGTGTGATCAGCTATCAATGCTTAACATAATCTTAAGGTTTCATGTAGATCACTTAATGTACCCAAAAGTTATAGCTACTTCCTGTTTTGTTTTATTCGCCATAAGTTTAAGGGCTTCTCACGGCTGAACCGTTTGAGATCAAACATCCCTTCACAACTTTGCATTATCAATGTCTTGAGATCATATTAGCCTGGGTTTGGTGGCGGTTGTATCAATGTCTTGAGATCATATTAGCCTGGGTTTGGTGGCGGTTGTATCAATGTTAGAGATCATATTAGCCTGGGTTTGGTGGCGGTTGTATCAGTGTCTTGAGATCATATTAGCCTGGGTTTGGTGGCGGTTGTATCAGTGTCTTGAGATCATATTAGCCTGGGTTTGGTGGCGGTTGTATCAATGTCTTGAGATCATATTAGCCTGGGTTTGGTGGCGGTTGTATCAGTGTCTTGAGATCATATTAGCCTGGGTTTGGTGGCGGTTGTATCAGTGTCTTGAGATCATATTAGCCTGGGTTTGGTGGCGGTTGTATCAATGTCTTGAGATCATATTAGCCTGGGTTTGGTGGCGGTTGTATCAATGTCTTGAGATCATATTAGCCTGGGTTTGGTGGCGGTTATATCAATTCCCTAGGAGGAGTATTTCAAATTCCACTGGGTGCGTTTTGCAAACAACTCAAAATAACTGACTTCCTGTGGATTAGACTTAATGTCATGCAATGTGAAAGTTGTTCAGTTCAATGAGATCTAAGTGTGTACCAAGTTTTACATGGATACGTGCAAGTGTGTGTCAGCTATGCAGCAAGATTTTCCAGGGGGCGCTGTGACGGGTATTTTCCAGGGGGCGCTGTGACGGGTATTTTCCAGGGGGCGCTGTGCCACGCCCAGGGCCGAGCCACGGTGACCTCCTAATGGCTGCAGATTCCAACCTGTCTGCTGATTTTCATGAGTTTTTGAGCATATTAAGACCCCCCAAAAGTGTCCGGATGATTGAGAAAAAAAATAATAATAATAATCCTTAGAAGAACAAGAGGGCCCTTCACACTGCTAGTGCTTAGGCCCTAATTAGGCAGATGTCATGACACAATGAGCTTCTCAACTTCCCTCTCTTTACTGTTAGAGTCATGAAGAAGCTCATAAATGCTTACGAGTGCAGTTCAAGTGAAGGAAGAACAGGCTGATTAAGACTGTTAATAATAACATTCTTGTGTGTGTGTGTGTGTGTGTGTTAAATGTGGTGAAAACACTATATTAAGATCACAGTAACAGGATCAGCAGCTTAACACAATAACTTCAAAACGCTTTCCTTTAAACACAGATGAGAGTTTATTATACTGTTCTAATACACAGAACTGAACTAACACATAAACACACACAAAGATCACAAACAAGGGTTTAGAACAGAGATTAAAATGAAATGAATATTGGAAATGAATCCATGTTGTTAGCAATGTGTGGTATATGTCAAACCATGAACTGAATGAACCATCAACTTATCAATTTAATCTTCTGTTAGTTCTTTAGTAGGGCTTTAAACTTTGTGTTTAAGTTCACCAGTTCAGAGAATCTAGAGGTCCTGTACTTGTCTTTACTGGTCTCTGTGGATGGGGAAATCCCTCATTACATCATTTGACTGGTGGGTTTCCAGTTGATTTTATTTGTTTGTGGTCTGGAAAGATTTTCAGTAGTAGGAGTTTTTATAGAGTAAAGTTTGAATTTTTGAGATTTTTGGATATAATATAATGAAATGCTCTCATCTTTCAGAAATCATTCAGTGAACTCAAACATTCCAAATAAGACATATAGTGGATGTTAATACACTGGAAACATGACAACCCTAACAACACATGCTAAATAATCAAACAGTAAATGCTAGCTATACAAAGCTATGGGTACAAAATAAAGCAGAATAATGGATGTAAATAGGTGATTGTTGTAGTTAATGTATCGTTTTTATAGTCAGTTTTCTGCCTCACAGTATTTATATTATTTTCATTGACACAGAATAAACACATCTGAGCTGTGAAATGTTTATAAAGACACAAAATTCAGTTCTGACTTCTTCCTTCCTGTGTGTACCTCTCTGTGTGTTTCAGGTGTACTGGGTATAGAGTGTTGGGGTGTGACTTATACTCCTGAACATGTGTGTGCTCTGAAAAACACATCGATTAATCTTTCCTGCTCTTATAAATATCCTGCAGGCCTCACAGTGATAAAATCAGTATGGTTCATTAAATGGCAGGGTGGTGCTGACCCTGAGGATGTGAGAGAGGATGAGGAGTATCAGGGTCGAGTGCAGTACACACAGAGCTCCCAGAATGACTGTAGTCTGAGAATCACTAACCTGAGAGAGAGAGACGCTCAAACATACAGGTTCAGATTCTACACTGATGATCCTACAGGAAAATACACCGGAGAACCTGGAGTCACTCTGTCTGTCACAGGTAATGTCACACTATTATACATTTATTTAACTACATTTATACAGATGAAGGAAATGAAAGTAATTCTGAACCTAAATTAATATTTGCAGATCTGAAGGTTACAGTATCAGACTCGGGTAGTGGACAAATCAAGCTGAACTGCATCACCACCTGCTCTCTGTCTAATAACCCCACTTACATCTGGTACAAGAACAGACAGCGTGTTACTGACCAGGACAGAAATGAACTGTATGTCAGTAGTGGGAATGCAGGCAGCTACTCCTGTGCTGTAAGAGGACATGAGGAGCTTCGCTCTCCTGCTGTCTGTAAGAACTCACTTTAAACTTCACTCACTCTGTCATCATGGTGCTAAATGTAAAAAGTTGAATACTCTTATCTCTAACTTTTTTAAATGTTTAAGTCCATTCAGATGCATGTAGATAGAAACTCGTATCAAATAATAGTTTTAATTTTCAGTGTAAATTTTAAATATTAATCTAAATGTTATGTAAACATTAAACATACAGTAAATATTCAATTTAAAATGTTATATATAAATGATAAAACTAAACTTAAAAGTACATCCAAATGTAAATGTTAAATCTAAATCCAGATCTTAAACATAAATGTTTGTATACTTATCGCCCTCTCAGAGTGTACATCATGTGAAAACACAGTGCCTGTAGGGTTGCCAGGTTTACACTGTACTCTGCTAGTTTTGGAACAAAGTTGAAGTAAAAAGCAGTTCTGCTGATGGAATTTTGGTCTGATTTAAAAACAAGCCATGATAGGCGAGATCATGTTTTAAAGCAAATAAATTAAAAAATCTATTTTTACAAATAGATTCAGAAAGTCCTTTTTTCTTAATTTTAACTTAATTCTTTTTTTTTTTTTTTTACATTTGGACAATATCTGTTAGACTGCAGTAAACTCTCATGCAAGTCATGCTTTAGTTTTCTTTTTCTTTCTTTCTGTCTTTTAAATCTAAAATTAATTTTGTGTGTTTCAGGTGTTTTTGATGAGAAGCGCTGCTGGAGTGTGACTTATTCCACTCAGACTGTCTGCTCTCTGATTGGCTCATCAGTGAACATACACAGTTATTACACCTTCCCTAATAATTACAAGGTTACAGAAGTGTTGTGGTTCATTAAAGAATATGAGGATGTGAGAGAGGATGAGGAGTATCAGGGTCGAGTGCAGTACACACAGAGCTCCCAGAATGACTGTAGTCTGAGAATCACTAACCTGAGAGAGAGAGACGCTCAAACATACAGGTTCAGATTCTACACTGATCCTACAGGAAAATACACCGGAGAACCTGGAGTCACTCTGTCTGTCACAGGTAATGTCACACTATTATACATTTATTTAACTACATTTATACAGATGAAGGAAATGAAAGTAACTCTGAACCTAATTTAATATTTGCAGATCTGAAGGTTACAGTATCAGACTCGGGTAGTGGACAAATCAAGCTGAACTGTAACACCACCTGCACTCTGTCTAACAACCCCACTTACATCTGGTACAAGAACGGACAGCGTGTGTCTGAGTGTAAATCTGCCTCCTGCTCTGTAGCTGCAGTCGGTGGTGTGGTCAGTTACAGCTGTGCTGTTGAAGGTCATGACAGTCTCCTCTCTCCTCCAGTGTGTGAGTGTGGATTTTACTCTCCTCAATCAGAATCCATCTACATGTCTATCAAACACTGATCCTGAACACACAGCAGCTGATTCAGGTGTTTTATTTCTAATCAGATTCCCCTAAAAACACCAGAGCAGTGGTTCTTCCCTCTGGAGACACAGTGGAGGGAGATTCAGTGACTCTGAGCTGTAGCAGTGATGCAAACCCTCCTGTTCTCACCTACTCCTGGTTTAAGCAGAGTGCAGCTGCAGACACACTGCTGACAACAGGCCAGAATTACAGCATCAGCAACATCAGCTCCCAGGACAGTGGACTGTACTACTGCACTGCTCACCACCAGCTGGGAAACCACACCTCTACACCAACACACCTGGATGTGTTGTGTGAGTATCATGTTTTGATCTCAGTGTATTGAATATTATCTGAACATACTTGAGAGTGTAACATACACTAAATCTTTAAATAATGCAGCTCAGCTTTGCAGCACTTAAGGTCCAGACTAAAAAGACCTTGCAACAAAGAATTAAACCACCTTTGCATGCTTAAAATCTTACATTCTCCCTGCTGTTTCATGTTGGCATACGAGTTCTCCAGCAGTGTCACTATTAAAATTTGAGGATAATTTCCACAAATACAGGGAAAGGATTGTTGCTCCACAAAGTTATTGTTGTCAAGGCCATTCTGTCCACAGCTGCACCAAAGTTGATGCAGTATTATCCATCTTGAAATTATTTGGCTTGGACAAACAGTGTCTTCACCCTATTATCATGTGCACTACACAGCAAATAAAACCTCCATGCAGCTTCTCCACATTAAGATAAGGCATTAAAGGTCTTGATCTACTTCTGGAGGAATAGATGTTCATATGACTTCACATAACAACCACAGACATTGCAGTGTCACAAAGATGGCAGCTGTGTAAACTTCAACAACCACACTATACGACAAATTCCCTGATCAGAACATTTATATGCACAGCTATGATGACACCACAGACCCAGTATGCTAGCTTGTACATTTACGAGGTGGTTTTGTAATATGTATTTCTTGAAAATCTACCCAATCAGATTCCCCTACAAACACCAGAGCAGTGGTTCTTCCCTCTGGAGACACAGTGGAGGGAGATTCAGTGACTCTGAGCTGTAGCAGTGATGCAAACCCTCCTGTTCTCAGCTACTCCTGGTTTAAGCAGAGTGCAGCTGCAGACACACTGCTGACAACAGGCCAGAATTACAGCATCAGCAACATCAGCTCCCAGCACAGTGGACTGTACTACTGCACTGCTCACCACCAGCTGGGAAACCACACCTCTACACCAACACTCCTGGATGTGTTTGGTAAGTGCACCATAAAACATTTACATAGCTGTATAAAGTAATAACAAAAATAAAGCCTAATATTGCTTATGATTTTTTGTGAAGGGTCAGAAGGGTCAGTGTTAATGTTCATCATGGTGGGACTGTTTATCTTCTTGGCATTAACACTCATCCCAGGAGCTCTGTGGATGTGGTATGTAAAATGTGAACATACTGAATGTGTTTGAAACCTGATTTACAATTAAATACTTATTTACAATTACCATGAACACATGCTTCCTGTTTCTCAGGAAGAGGAAGTGGAGCTCAGCTAATGACCACAGCAGCACTGGTGAGAGTGGACAGGTGAGTGTGGGTGAAAGGAGGAGGGACTGTTTGATCATGTGACGTGTTCAGATATAAACTTTATCCTCTGCTCGTTTTCAGCCTGAGTCTGATGCTGTATATGAAAATATCTCAGCCTCAGACCACAGCAGAAGAGTCGCCTCAGATGATCAGGATGACGTTCACTATGCCAGTGTTGGTATTAAACGTTCCCACACACAGGAAGTGTCTCCTGGTGTTCCTCCAGACACCACAGAGGAAGAGGATGTTCAGTCCGCTGTTAGCAGGTGCACTGCTGCCATCCAGTGAGCAAATCATCATCATTACAACACTAACTGTGCTGCTCAGTCAACATCATTAAGTTCTTTAAGTAACTGATTATAAATTTAACACTTTACACTATTCCTAAATCACCTCCTTTTGTTCCACAGGCTTGTGACAGATGAAGAGGCTGATGATTCATCTCAGATCTACAGCAAGGTCCAGAAAATCCCCAGACAAAGCAAAAGCTGAGAGAGATGTGATCGTTCTGTTCTGTATCCAAACTGAAAAGGAGAAGAGGGGCAGCTTTAGCATTTCATCAGAGTAGCAGTACTGATGCTTCAGTAGTGTATTGTACTGCTCACATAGTACTGTATGCTGTTTTACCTTAACATTATGTATGCAGGTTGAGATTTTTAAGAAGAATTCAGGTTTAGGATTCATTTTATTTTTATCTCTATGCTTTTCTTTATTTATCTTCCATCATAATATTTTTAATGCTAATCAGTTTGTAGTGTGTTTTATTTTTAGTGCTTTATATATGGTTTTTTTTATACATTCTCTTTTGTGATAATTGTAAAACTTTCTTCGTCAATTATTGTTACTTTATCATTTAATATCTATAGTTTTCCTGGTGATATACATAACTAACAATGTGTAGTTTGCTTAAAAATGAATCAGAAGTAAATCCCTCAAAATAATCCATATTTCCCGTTAGACTGAATTTGACTTGCTGTTTAGCCAATTATGTTAGTTTAGAGCAGTGCTTCCCAAACTGTGGGCCGCGGCCCCCTGGTGGGCAGTAGCGGTATTGCAGGGGGCCGTAGCTAGGCTAAATCAAAATATTATAATAATTAAAATATTTTAGAATAGAATATAAAAAGCTTCTGTTACACACTTTGATTCAATATAATTGTAAATAGTATGCAGACAGTATGTAGTGTTAAGGATTTAAATATATTTGTAAAGAATGTTTACATCATCTTATTTTCACCAGCATATAAAAATATTACATTTTATGGTAGTTCTCATAATTCACATGAAATTCTTTCAAACTGGTTAATAAATGTTGATAATTTTGTGCAAAGAGACAATCTGCTTTATTAAATATATCTAATATACAAATATATGTATAAATATATCTTTATACTATTAATCAATATGCTGTATTTTTTAAGCAAAGAGGTTGGGAGGGGGAGTCGTGGAGCTTTTGCTATGTATTTGGGGGGCCTTACCCCTCTGAAGTTTGGGAAGCTCTGGCCTAGAGGATGTACCTGAATGAATCTTGATTGTTTTTGTTAAACTGATGGAGCTAAATTGTGAAGTGCTTCCTTTTTGAATGTTCATTGTAAATTCAGGCCTTATAACTGTGAAATCAATGACTGTTAATTTCAGCAGTGGTTTTAAAGGCTGTCATGTGACCTGTGAAGGCGCTCACACAGACACATGGGTGGAGTGTGTGGGTGTGTTGACTGTCCAGTTATATTCCATATAGATTGATATTAGGATCCTGATTAAGGGTTTGTTTATGATTTGATGAATTATCCCAGTGCACTGTTGAATTCTCGATTCTGATTGGTCAGAAGTTGCTGATTTTATAGTTCACATGCTTGTTCTATTATGTTATTGTTTCTGTATTTTTTAAAAAGCCTAATAATGAGAATCAATTGTCATTAATTTCTTTATTTCTAGTGGTCCAAAGCTTGAAGTTCCACTGGCCGCCTAGTCTACTCCTATAACCTTATTCTTTTACGTTTAACTGAGTTCTAGTCTGATGTCTATGATGCAAGTGATTTTATTTTCCATTTAGTTATCAATCTCTATCCACTGTATCTGTACAGATAGAGTAAAAACAGAGGAGCCTTTTAGTCCACATTCATTTGTAAATCCAAGGGCAGCTGATTAACTCCCCCAATAAACATTTACATTTAAGGAAACTCTTTTATTATCATTTTTTGTACATAAAGGTGGCCTGTAAATAGCTGTTGGATGGCAGTAACGTTTTTTTAGAGGATGATGTTTGTGATCCTAAAAATTCTGCACCAAAGAAACTCAATAAGAGTCGCTGGATACGTTTTTGATCAGAGCACATTGGTCAGACACCCGAGGAGCACCACTGCCACTTCTGTTCACTGCAGCTCTCCAAGGCCACAAATTGTTCACAAATATCTGCTTATGCCAGTCAGGATTAAATTCTAAGGGGAAAAAGCATAAAGTATAGGTTGTGTTATTCATCCATCCTCTAATTCCATGTGGCTTTGACTGTGGTGGATCCAGAAAGATAGGAGCTGGGACCGGGGGTAAGTCCAAAAAGCATGTCCTAGTTTATCCAAGTCCCCTTTAGAGACCATCTTTCACTGTCCCAGAGAGCACAAGATGGCAGGTTGCAAGGGGAATTTTCTGTATTTTTGCCTTGACCAGGTTACTTGGACCTCATGAAACACCACACTGAGATGCCTCCATGCACAGCTGCCCATACCAGTGGCTTGACCAAAACCTTGTTACTACTTGTAGCATGAGGCAATACCTGCAATCCAATCACAGGTAGTCCGGATCCTAAAGGATGGCATGTCCATATGTGCCATCGTAAAGGAGGTTTGGGGAGTCTCCCAGAACATTGAGGAGATACCGGTAGATAGGCCATTAAAAATGGAGAGCTGCGCAGGGCCACAGAAGGACATCAACGTAGGCGCAGGACAGTCAGCAATCTGCTTCTTTGTGCAAAGACTAACAGGACGAGCACTGCCAGAGCCCTACAGAATTACTTCTAGCAGGCTACTGGTGTACATAAGGGCCTGAAATCGTAACTATAATTATAGCTTGTAGATTGTAATAGAGGTCTGGAATTATGTTGCCCCATGTTTACTATGAATGTTTTGATTGTGAGTTAAGGCAAAACTCAAAATGGCAGTGAGGCAGTTCCTTGCATGGACTGTACCTTCATGAAAAAGGGATGAGAATATTATGTTCAATATTATGTTCAATATTATATCATTCACTTATAATGCGCTTACATGGCAATTAGGTGTGCTTGGCACACTAGGTATATTTAATTTTTATGCCAGATGTTAGTCATATAGTGCAATAGTCTACCAAGGAGAACTGAATTCTGAATTCGCATGCACAGAGAGAGCTGCCTCTCAAACCATGTGAGTAGAGAATTAAGTTCTCTTTTTACGGTTGTTTGCACTTGAACCTTCAAATACACACAAAATTATGTCAGAATGTCCGTCTTATCTGTTTAGTATTCACCTAACCACAGTCTGTTATGTCTTAAATGACCGTAAATAAAAAAAGATCAGATGTGTATCAATATTATATCTGTGCTGTAGGTCTTAAAGTGTCAGCAGCCTGATATTGTATACCTGCTGCTGTCTATGTTGTTGATGTTAATTGAAAGTAAAAAATTCACTCAGTGCTCTTGACTGGATAATATTTGTAGACTATTTCTTATTTGAACACTGGCAATTGATGGAGATGTTTTTCTTTATTACTGAACTGTTTATCTGTTATCTGTAATTGCTTGAGAGCTTTAAAAAAATACATTCATTAGGGTAGTGTTAGTTTATGCATCTCCGATCAGACAAGCAAATATTTTGAATGCATCCAGGACCCACTGACTGACAGCAGAAATACTTACCTGGATTACTGTGAATGGACAATAGTGTAATGGAGGAAACTGTAAACGTAAAAGTGACAGTGTTGGTTCACTTACTGTGTTTTAATGAACTTTGTCTTTTGTTGTATTTCCATAACAGTACAGTAATGTTTTATGTGGTGGAAATTCTTGGAACATAAGAGTACAAAGTTTCTATTTTTTTTCTATTTTTAGGTTATTTACTGACAATATTGTCTTCACATTCTTCTCACAACTTAGGATGCGCCATTTATTTCATTTTTATTCTTGACTGGTAGCATTGTTTAAATAAGCTTAAGCAAATTCAAATTAGCTTGGGCATTCATTTGTTAACAGCTATTCTCTTGGCATTGTAGTTGTGTATTTATGATGAAACATAATAATGGGCCTTCGCAAGTGTTCATGTCCACATCTAATCACCATTACTGACAGTGACACTACTGTACCTATAGTGAAAGAACCGGAAACACAGAAGCTGTAATAAAAAACATGGATGTTTTCATGTGAAGAAACTGTTGGAAGTTCTATCTAATGGCTCTTCGTAGTTATTCACATATGGACCACTAGAGGGCGCGTCAAGGCATAATTGTGTTTGGCTGAGTGTGAAATATGTAATTGCAGAAAACACCAGACGATTCATTGCTTCTCTGTCTCTCTCTCTCTCTCTCACACACACACACACACACACACACACTTAAAAAAGGTTCTAAACTGCTCCTTTCATTGGTGCTGCGGTGATAAATAGCTATTCTCTTGGCATTGTAGTTGTGTATTTATGATGAAACAGGCAGTTCAGTGACTTGGCCTTCTCTAATCATCTAATCACCATTACTGACAGTTACACTACTGGACCTATAGTAAAAGAACCGGAAGAAACTGTTAGAAGCTTAGACTACTGGCTCTTCGTAGTTATTCATGTACGGACCACTAGAGGGCGCGTCAAGACATAATTGTGTTTGGCCGAGTGTAAAATGTGTAATTGCAGGTTTGTAACAGCAGAGGGCAGCAAACACCAGACGATTCATTGCTTCTTTCTTTCTTTCGTTCTCTCTCTCTCTCTCACTCACTCACTCACACACACACACACTTAAAAAAGGTTCTAAACTGCTCCTTTCATTGTTGCTGATTTTTCTGATTTTTCTGTCATTTAAATTGGGTTTTATCATTGAATTTGTAATTTATTGACGGTCCCTAAGTGACATGCCGCTGAATGTCTGTGGAATATCCAACCGAAAACTTCACCTCGGTATCGGGAACACTGAAGTTAGTTTGATTTTGGATATTCGACAGACATTCAGCGATGTGACACTTAGGGACCGTCAATAAATTACAAATTCAATGATAAAACCCAGGAGCCCCCCCCAATAATTTACATACCACGTGACCCAGTAGCTCCCAACCTAAGCAAAATAAGACACACATAATTTAGATTAATATTTGTATGGAAACAATAATATTTTGTCAATAGATTCCACTCCATGTGACCCAGTGGCTCCAAACCTAAGCTGAACTGGATCTCCTAGCGCTAAAAACTGTATATAAATTTTAACTGGGTTATGTAAAGTGATAATAGGCCTATTCTATTTCCACTTGGAGGTAAAAAAAAAAAAAAAGTGGTTGAGCGTAGTTGTGGTCCATGATAATGGGTCAGCTATGATAATGATCAATATTTAACCCACCAGATACCGAGCCACTATTAATCAGAGTGTAAATTTTCATGACCCGGACCACCGGATCCGCGAACATAACAGCAGTCAGCACTTCACTAGACTCTAGAATAAATGAGCAATAAGACAAAATATATTAAAATAATATTAATTAGATTAAAAAGTGGTTTGTATTATTTGTCTTTTGTACTAAAACAATTCTTCTTAGGTTCGTTGTCACTGGGTCACGTGGCATGGAAACTATAGGGAAAAAAACTCCTGAGTTTTGTTTTATTCAAATGTTAATTTATTGACGGTCCCTAAGTGTCACGTCGCTGAATGTCTGGTGAATATCTAACCTGAAACTTCGGTGTTCCCGGTGGCGAGTCACGATTTACAATCAGCGATGAGTAATCTCAGAGCATCACGGATAGTTTTATCCTCAGTGGACTTCTGGTTGGAAAATGTTCTCATGATGGTTCTGTGAACTATATCGTTTATCAATTTCCCCAATAAATCGCACAACCTCTTCCGTAAACACTGCGACGTCATACGATCCATTCCGCGTCATCTAGAGTTTCCTAAAGCGCGGCCCCCGATTGGTCCGTCCAAGTGAACCGAAGCTTCCTGTATCAGTCTGTGCTTATATCTAGACACGATGAAGATGGGTGCATGGTTCGATTTTCCATTTTCGTTTCCTTTCTTTTTTCCATGTAGTCGGTGTTAAAAACGGCGGTAGGTGAGTTCATTGTAAACCAATAGAAATAAGATTGTTTCTGTCGTAACTGATGGTATCCGTGGTGAAAAAAGGAGGTTTATAATGTCTGTAGGTTTATTCCTACTACTTGATTCAGTGTCACATTTCCGCTATTTACTGTGTACGATAGTAGCAGACCTCCTGTATGTTACCATTTGTTATTAAAATATGTCATTAACAATAAACAAATGAAGTTATCTGTTTAAATGGAGGTCAATTTCATCACTAAACGATATCGATGTTCTCGTCCCTGTTTTTTGGGGGGTTTGGTATTAGGTTGATCTTCGATGAGGAATAATGACGGACATCTTGTGGTTATTTATTTAGATTTTTTTGCAAATGTATTTAAACCCTTGTATGTTTCTGTTCTTGATGAATTAAACGCTCTGTTCCGTTTATCACCAGTTGTTACCGAGCTGTTTCTAATACTGCGGTTTATCCAGCCGCTCTTTCTGAAAGCACGGTTAAACTAGCTGCACGTATATTTCAGTGGCGCGGCTTTTAGACACGTAGCGGTAATAGCGCTGAAAGGAAAGCCAGCGTTCGCGAGCTCCTACACCACAGAACCAGAACTTCATACAAAACCATCATTTACAATAAAAGATAAAGAATATTCAATATCACCGTATATCTCAGTCTAATTTACACTAATTTACATTTATGTGTCTAATTTACACAGGAATCAGTTTTTAATCCATTATAAAAATAAACAATTCAGATTGTTAGTTGATCAAATCCACTTAGATCACTTCATAACGATCTACTCTATGTTCAAGATAAAGAACTGTTAGTTGATGAAGTTAACTCACATCACTTTATAATCACCTACTCCATGTTCCCAATAAAGATCAAGCAATTTTACTGTGGATTTAAAAAAAAACTTCATCAAATTCGCCATATCTGTCAATATAATTGTGTCATGAGGCACTTTTTAATCCATTCATCGTGTTTTTCTTTTTCTTGGAAATTTCTTAACCCATGTAACCTGCACTAGCGTCCTCTCAGCATCTCAGTCGAGACAGTTAGCCTAAGAGACTAATTATTTTATGGCTTTTTATGGTTAATGCTGTTCAGGAAACCTGTCATCATTCAATCAAATGTATAAAAAGAACAGAGAGAAATCCCTCAGTAACTTTTACCTCAGACTTCCCCTGAGGAGGATATATGAGGATTTTGTTTATATATTTTATCACCTGCTGCGTGCTCCAAGGTAAACTGTACAGTTTGAGTTATATTCAGTGATGACGCTGATGTTCATGATATCATTAGCTTAAAAAGTCTTTTGTCAGGAGATTGTTTTTGTAATACATAAACAAACAGGGAAAATAAGAGCTAGTTTAAGTGTTTCAGGAAGAGGATCGGTCTTCACCCATCATTTGAAGACTCAGCTGTTCGGACATCTATGGGAAGTTCTTTCCATTGTAGTTCAATGTACTAATTTTCATGAATCTACATGACAACAATAAGACATGAAACTCATATGACAGCATGACATAAACAACCGGATGTAAAATTATAAGTAAAATTCCTACACACTGTACACACATTATGCAGAAGCACAGTATAGGTGGACATCACAGAGTGAAGAGAAGCTGAAGAGATATGATGCTTATGTAGGCCTGTAAGCTGTGTATAAAAAAAGAACCATTCTTGTGGCTGGTAATAACTAAAACAAGTGAGGAAAACACCAGATATATAGTATTCAGTGTATAAAGATAGTGAATGGCAGTTGAGAAGAGATGTGGTGAAACTAGGGCCTGATACATGATAGTACATGAAGTAAAAAGTCAGTTCTATGGTAAAGTTAAGTAAGTTAAGGTAAACTGACAGAAAAGAGCAGGCCGAGGTAAATGAGAGAGCAATAGCATTTATAAGAAGAGCAAATAAGTTAAAAAAAAAAAGAAAAAAAAAGTAACAAGTAAAACTAAGTCAATGAAAGTAAGAAAATAAAGACAGCATATAGAGGTAGATAGAGGGGGACTCTGAGTTCCGACAACCACCTCGGTGCCTGAAGAGAACAGAGTCTTGATGTATACCTCCCTCTTACCCTGAGAGATGGTGGGACCAGTGGAGCAGTGCTAGTAGATCAGAGGGAGCGAGGTGCAGAGTGAGGAGTAATAAGAGCCTTGGGGTAAGAGCTGATCCATTCTTGGATTTATAGGCAAGCGTCAGTGTTTTAAATCTGATGCAGCTACTGGAAGCCATCATTTTTAGAGGATGAATTGAGTTCAGAGGTAGACCTGCCAGTAGAGAGCTGCAGAAGTCCAGTATCTAAATGACCAGAGACTGAACAAGCACCTGAGCAGTCTGTGTGGATAAAAATGGCAGAATACTTCTGATATTGTACAGAAGAAACCGACATGAGCGTGTCACAATAGCAACATGTGCTAGCTATGGTGTTGTTAGCTGGTTGCTATGCTAACCAAGTTGGTTGCCAGGGTGTTGGTAGGTGTTTCTCATGATGTTCCAACATTAATTCCAATCTTTCCCAAAAGCATAGGATCACTATTTGTATAGTATATAACTAGCCTGTCTCATACTCTGTATATTGTGGTCTTTATTTAATTTTTCTCTATAACACTGTTTGTAAATTAAATGTATTGTGTAGTTATTTTATGTCTGTACTTTTGAGGGTCACCAGCAGCCGGCACAAAATTTATAAAAACATACTTAGCCTATAAATCTGATAATTCCTGTATAATTTCCTGGATCTAAGAAGAACACTATGCTGTCTCTGTCAAGGGAAAATACTTAAGTTATAGAAACGTGTTTCTAAAGCACAAAATAACGGATGCTTGTGTAAGAAAGGGCGTTCATCACACTGTTCTCGTTCAGTGAAAAGGAAGAGACTAAATCTAAATTCGGGAGGTGTCATGACAATGCGCTTCTCAACTTCCTTGTCTTTACTGTTAGTCATAAAGAAGCTCATAACTGCTTACGAGTGCAGTATGAGTGAAGGAGGAACAGGCTGATTAAGACCGTTAATATTCATTATAAGAGTAAGATCGATTCATTTTGTATTTATGAGGATATTTTTGGTGTAAATTCTACACGTGGTGGATCTTCGAGTGTCAGCTGTCTGAAGGCTGATGTTTTCCAGAATGTTGAGAAATATTACAGTAGCAGCGATCCTCATGTTACTGACAGGTAAACTTTTCCCATATTTCATCTCTCTCTCCTGTTTTACTGTGCTGTTGTGCTTCTACTGCAATAATTCAGAAAAAGTTCTCCACATGTCTGTGTGTTTGGAAATATTTTATAAATTTGACACGATTTGGGTGTAGAGAAGAACATTTGTGGTATTTTGTCGTAAAACACTAAAGTTATGGATTTTGTTATGAATCTTTTATATAATACATTAATGTCCTGCACCTTTCTTTTTTGTGTGAGTGAATTTGTATTCTAGGTTTTATAAACCAGATTGAAGTTTATGAGTGCTTTCAAACTTAGATCTGGTTTTCACATGTCCTCTGCTCCCTCCCTATGTGTGACTGAGAAGAACAGCAGCAGATAACACTGTGGTTATGGTCTTGCTGTTCAGTGCACAAGTTATTACTTCATGTTCTTAACTCATTTTAACTCATTGTGCTCCTGGTGTGTGTCTGTGTGTGTGTGTCTGTGTGTGTTTGTGTGTGTGTCTTTGTGTATGTGTGTGTTATAGGAGTTGAGACTCAGCACAGTGTAACTCTCTCCTCTCAGAGTCTATGTGTTGTTACTGGATCTACAGTAAAAATCCCCTGTAGATTTACAAAACCATATTACTCCACAGTCACAGAGAGAGAGTGGTATCGAGTCCAGAGCTCTGAAGGAGAACCACGAGACCTGAACAATGATCCAGAATACTCAGGACGAGTGTCTGTAAGCACCTGGTGGTCTGACTGTGAGCTGACAGTGAGGAATGTGAGAGTGAGTGACTCTGGAGTTTATAACTTTAGATTTAAAACACAGAGCAGTGACTGGATATCAGCATCATCTGGAGTACAACTGACTGTTACGGGTAACACACACACACACACTTTATTGTGTAATATACAGTGTGTATTTACAGTGAGATGGTACATAATTGTGTGTAGACTTGCAGCTGAAGGTGGATCCTAACACTGTGGGACAGAGAGAAGTGAAAGTGACCTGTAGCTCCACCTGCAGAATCAACACACACTATTTCTACTGGTACAGGAATGGCCATTACATCAAATACACAAATGATGCCTCCATTGTTCTTGACTCCACCAGTCAATATGTTGAAGGCAGCTACTCCTGTGAGGTGTATGAGACTGAACACCGCTCTCCTCCAGTGTGTAAGTGTCAAATCTGTCCCTCAGCATCCAACTGAAACCAGTAGCTCATATTACAGTTATTAAAACATCATGATTTACTTATAGTATTGTTTCTGATAATGGAGACTGAATTTTATTGTTTTTTTAATGATTAACAGTGATGTGATGGTGTGTATCATTTTATACTTTAATTAATGATTTAGCAAATAATTGAACTTGTTAATAATGATGTAGAATTTGTAATTTACACTGAACTGTCCTCATTCTCCACCAGTATATGTAATGGTAAAGTCTCCGATCTCCGAGTGAGAAAAACTGCAAACTTAATACTTCCACAGTTCATTCACTATTCGACAAGTTCAACGTTTATTTATTAATTCTGCATGGCATGTTACCTCCACAGCCTCCAGCAATTAAATCCTAAATGTTGTGAAGACACTGCATTAAGATTACAGTAACAGGATCAGTAGCTTAACACAGAAAATTCATAATCTTGAACAGAAGACAATTTCCTTTAAACAATGAGGAGACTTTATTATACTATTCTAATAAACTAAACTATCAAACCAATAAACACGTTTTTAGCAATGAATGATATATCTCAAACCATGAACTGAATGAACCATCAACTTATCAATTTAATCTTCTGTTAGTTCTTTAGTAGGGCTTTAAACTTTGTGTTTAAGTTCACCAGTTCAGAGAATCTAGAGGTCCTGTACTTGTCTTTACTGGTCTCTGTGGATGGGGAAATCCCTCATTACATCATTTGACTGGTGGGTTTCCAGTTGATTTTATTTGTTTGTGGTCTGGAAGGCTTTTCAGTAGAGTTGACTACTCTCAGTTCCCTGACTTGATTAGTTGACTCGACTCGACTCCTAGATGCATTGGTGTCATATGGATTTAACCCTTTCTGGCTTGTCCAACCCCAAAATGTTTTCCCCTGTTAAACATTGTCATAGGGCAGGGTGTAAGCCATATTCTCCACTTATTACAACAATTAGCATATTAGTCTCTGAGTTACGTTCTTTCACACTTTTTATGAAGTAAAGTTCGAAATCTTTTACATCTTATAACATAGATATAATATAATGAAATGCTTTTATCCTGCAGGAAATCATTCAGTGAACACAAACATACCAAATAAGACCTATAGTGGATGTTAATACACTGAAAACATGACAACCATGACCACAACACATGCTAAATAAACAGTAGCAGCAAATCCTAGCTATGAGCATGATGGGTACAAAATAAAGCAGAATAATGGATGTAATTAGGTGATTGTTGTAGTTAATGTATCTTTTTTATTGTCAGTTTTCTGCCTCACAGAAGTTTTATTATTTTCATTGACACACAGAATAAACACGTCTGAGCTGATAAATGTTTATAAAACACAATATTTGCAGTTCTAACTTCTTCCTTCCTGTGTGTACCTCTCTGTGTGTTTCAGGTGTACTGGGTATAGAGTGTTGGGGTGTGACTTATACTCCTAAACATGTGTGTGCTCTGAAAAACACATCGATTGATCTTTCCTGCTCTTATAAATATCCTGCAGGCCTCACAGTGATAAAATCAGTATGGTTCATTAAATGGCAGGGTGGTGCTGACCCTGAGGATGTGAGAAAGGATGAGGAGTATCAAGGTCGAGTGCAGTACACACAGAGCTCCCAGAATGACTGTAGTCTGAGAATCACTAACCTGAGAGAGAGAGACGCTCGAACATACAGGTTCAGATTCTACACTGATCCTACAGGAAAATACACCGGAGAACCTGGAGTCACTCTGTCTGTCACAGGTAATGTCACACTATTATACATTTATTTAACTACATTTATACAGATGAAGGAAATGAAAGTAATTCTGAACCTAATTTAATATTTGCAGATCTGAAGGTTACAGTATCAGACTCGGGTAGTGGACAAATCAAGCTGAACTGTAACACCACCTGCTCTCTGTCTAACAACCCCACTTACATCTGGTACAAGAACGGACAGCGTGTGTCTGAGTGTAAATCTGCCTCCTGCTCTGTAGCTGCAGTCGGTGGTGTGGTCAGTTACAGCTGTGCTGTTGAAGGTCATGACAGTCTCCTCTCTCCTCCAGTGTGTGAGTGTGGATTTTACTCTCCTCAATCAGAGTCCATCTACATGTCTATCAAACACTGATCCTGAACACACAGCAGCTGATTCAGGTGTTTTATTTCTAATCAGATTCCCCTACAAACACCAGAGCAGTGGTTCTTCCCTCTGGAGACACAGTGGAGGGAGATTCAGTGACTCTGAGCTGTAGCAGTGATGCAAACCCTCCTGTTCTCACCTACTCCTGGTTTAAGCAGAGTGCAGCTGCAGACACACTGCTGACAACAGGCCAGAATTACAGCATCAGCAACATCAGCTCCCAGGACAGTGGACTGTACTACTGCACTGCTCACCACCAGCTGGGAAACCACACCTCTACACCAACACACCTGGATGTGTTTGGTAAGTGCACCATAAAACATTTACATAGCTGTATAAAGTAATAACAAAAATAAAGCCTAATATTGCTTATGATTTTTTGTGAAGGGTCAGAAGGGTCAGTGTTAATGTTCATCATGGTGGGACTGTTTATCTTCTTGGCATTAACACTCATCCCAGGAGCTCTGTGGATGTGGTATGTAAAATGTGAACATAATGAATGTGTTTGAAACCTGATTTACAATTAAACATTAAGTTACAATTATCATGAACACATGCTTCCTGTTTCTCAGGAAGAGGAAGAGGAAGAGGAGCTCAGCTAATGACCACAGCAGCACTGGTGAGAGTGGACAGGTGAGTGTGGGTGAAAGGAGGAGGGACTGTTTGATCATGTGACGTGTTCAGATATAAACTTTATCCTCTGCTCGTTTTCAGCCTGAGTCTGATGCTGTATATGAAAATATCTCAGCCTCAGACCACAGCAGAAGAGTCGCCTCAGATGATCAGAATGATGTTCACTATGCCAGTGTTGTTATTAAACGTTCCCACACACAGGAAGTGTCTCTGTCCCCCAGACTTCCTCCAGACACCACAGAGGAAGAGGATGTTCAGTACGCTGCTGTGAACGTTAGCAGGAGCACTGCTGCCATCCAGTGAGCAAATCATCATCATTACAACACTAACTGTGCTGCTCAGTCAACATCATTAAGTTCTTTAAGTAACTGATTATAAATTTAACACTTTACACTATTCCTAAATCACCTCCTTTCGTTCCACAGGCTTGTGACAGATGAAGAGGCTGATGATTCATCTCAGATCTACAGCAAGGTCCAGAAAATCCCCAGACAAAGCAAAAGCTGAGAGAGATGTGATCGTTCTGTTCTGTATCCAAACTGAACAGGAGAAGAGGGGCAGCTTTAGCATTTCATCAGAGTAGCAGTATTGATGCTTCAGTAGTGTATTGTACTGCTCACATAGTACTGTATGCTGTTTTACCTTAATGTTTGAGATTTAAAAAGAAGAATTCAGATTTAGTTTTCATTTTATTTTTACGTCAGTACGCCCATAATCATTTTTATTTTAATGCTAAACAACACACTGTTTTTAAATTTAGTGCTTTATATATGCTTTCATTAAATGTTCCAATTTTTGGTATAAATATAAAACCTTTTTATTTGTGAATTATTGTTACTTTATTTATCACTCAATCTTTATAAACTTGCTAGTGATATATGTAACTAAAAACATCTATCAAAATAATCCATATTTCCTGTTAGATTGAATTTGACTTGCTGCTTAGCCAGTTATGTTAGCTTAGAGGATGTACTAGAATGAATATTGATTGTTTTTGCTAAACTGATTGAGGTAAATTGTAAATAAATGCTTCCTTTTTGAATGTTCATTGTTAATTCAGGCCTTATAACTGGGCACTTAGTCAAGCACAACATGCTAGCATCCAGTTTTATGGAGGTACTCTTCCACATTATCTCCTGTCTTGAGTTCTGAAAAGGGATCCTGACTGGCAAGGGCACTAGGTTTATATCCGAGACTATGTAAATTTTTCTGGCATCCCAGACGTCATTAAAAAACAGAAGGGACTTTCTACCAGCAAAAATAAAACTGAGTATGTTCTTGAGCTGGGAGCAAAACTCCACACACAAAGTAACAACTTGCACTGAGTGAAAAAAAGTACTTGTTTTACTACCCATGTCAAGCTCTAAATGACTTCACATGATATCACAGCGAGTTGGAGAAGTTGACTATTATGTCAGATGAATGGATAGACACTATGCACTTCAAACATACCACCTCAGTCTCCTGAACCCATGAAGGGAGGTGAACTGATGTGGCTCTGATGATGGTGGATCCAAAAAGATAGGAGCTGGGACCATGGGTAAGTCCACAAAGCATGGCCCAGTTTACCCTGGTCTCCTTTAGAGACCACATCTCACTGTCCCAGAGAACACAAGATGGCAGGCTGCAAGGGGGATTTTTTGTTATTTCACCTCTACCAGGTCATTTAGACCTCATAGAACACCACACTGAAACTTCTCCAGATGTGGTTGTGCAGAGCTGCCCATATCAATGGTTTGACCACAGATAACTGTTTTTCAGAAAAATGGTTAGAAGGCTATGGTCAACATGAGCAGTCTGGGGGTCTTGGTGCCCAAGGCCAAGGGGTCAGGCTGTTTTGGTGTGGCAATACTGTCAATTGGTTAGGTGCAGCTCACTCTTTAATTTGACACTGGACTTAACTTATAGGGATTGTTAGGTTCCGTTGAAAAAGATTTCAATTTTTTACACTTCCTTTCAGGTTGTTCAGAGCCCCAGCAAAGTTTCAGGATCTCATGGACAGAATCCTCTGCTTGCACAACGTATATGCTGCTGTTAACTATTATCACTAACCACAAGACCCTCTTGTCCACCCTCAGGAGTCTTGGAATTTGTGGAACAGCATGGGAATGGTTTGTTTCCTACCTGGATGGTCTATCATATCAGGTAACGTGGAAGGGATTGACATCTGCCCCATGCAGACTCTCTACTAGTGTCCCACAAGGCTCAGTACTTGGTCCTCTCCTTTTCTCCCTCTACACCCACACTCTTGGCAAAGTTATATCTTCACACATCTTTTCATACCACTGCTATGCTGATGACACCCAACTTTTCTTCTCCTTCCCTCCCTCAGATACCACAGCTTCTGCCCGGGTCTCAGCATGTCTGGCGGACATTTCATCTTGGATGACAGCTCATCAGCTGAAACTTAATCCCAGCAAAACTGAACAGCTGGTCATCCCAGGTGATTCATCCCTAGCCCAGGATCTTGCATTATCTCTGAACAACTCAATGACCTCCCCTTCAGCCACTGCTCGCAACCTTGGGGTAACCATGGTCAATCAACTGTCCTTTTCCTCCCATGTTGCCAATGTGACACGCTCATGTCGGTTTCTTCTGTACAACATTAGAAGGATTCGACCAGTCCTATCCACACAGGCTACTCAAGTGTTTGTTCAGTCTCTGGTTATTTCGAGACTGGACTACTGCAACTCTTTACTGGCAGGTCTTCCTCTGAATGCAATTCGTCCACTGCAAATGATCCAAAATGCAGCTGCATGGCTTGTTTTCAACCTGCCTAAGTTCTCCCACACCACACCACTGCTGTATCAGATTCAAAGCACTGATGCTTGCCTACAAAGCCAACAGTGGACCAGCACCATCTTACCTCAAAGATCTTATTACTCCTCGCACTGCACCTCGCTCCCTCCAATCCACTAGCACTGCCCGACTGGTCCCACCATCTCTCAGGGCAAAAGGTAGGTATTCATCTAGACTCTTCTCTGTTTTGGCACCGAGGCACACACATACATCCATAACATGTAACTTTAAACAATGACACACAACACTACACAAATGAACCAGTTGCACATAACAACAGTAAGCATGCCACGAATATGGTGCCATGCTCTCTCTTTTATTGTTTCAAACTTCTTCCAGCGCAGTGTCCATGCAATGTGGATCCTCAACTCAGCGGCCGGGGTAGGGCAAACATCAACCGGATGATTAGGTGTTGCTGTGGGAGAACAAGTACAGCACGATCGAGGAAGAGTGTCTGACCATTATGTGGGCAGTCCTCAGCCTCTAATACTACCTGCTGGGATGCCTTTTACCTTTTCCAATCTTGCTCCACTTCAGTGGCTCAGTTAACATTCCGCCTATATCCTGATACTTTCTCGAACACCCTCACATACCAGGGTTCTACAGTAGGTACATTGCCTAATTAGTAGGGTATGGTGGGTGAAAACAGTTAATCGGAACAATTAATCATCAGTGTTACACCTAGTCAGTTAAACTTAAGAGATATCAATCTGTCCAGTTAGGAAGCATAAGTGATTATGAATCAAGAAGGGCACTGGTGGCTCAGTGGTAGGTTTCTCGCCTATCCTGCGGAAGGCCTGGTTTCGATTCCCAGCCAGTGCCTGACCCTGCCTGAACAACTCAATGATCACTGGATGTAGTGCCGGTCCCAAGCCCGGATAAAATGGGAGGGTTGCGTCAGGAAGGGTAACCGGCGTAAAACCTGTGCCAAGTTGTTGTTGTGCGGACCAGTTGGTCTGCTGTGACGACCCCTCACACACGTAGGGAGCAGCCGAAAGATCAACAGTGACAAGTGATTATGAATCAGTTTCACTTGCTTTGGTGCAAATGAAAGTGACATGCACTGGAGATGCAACTGCAAGACAACCCCCCAAAAGGGAAATATTTTGGAGGTAGTGGCCACAGACAATTGCTCTTTTATAATACTTCCTGATTGCTTTGCCTCTAGTTTTCTGTTTTGTTAGGGTCCTTGTCACTAACTGTAGCATGAGGAAATGTCTGCAACCCAATCAGGTTGTACAGGTAGCCCGGATCCTCCACATTGGCACATCTGTATGTGCCTTCACAAGGCGGTTTGGGGAGTCTCCCAAGACAGTTTCAAGAGCGTTGAGGAGATATCGGTAGATGGGCCGTTAAACAAGGAGAGCTGCACAGGGCCGTAGAAGGGCAACAACCTAGCAGCAGGACCTGCTCCATTGTGCAAGGATGAACAAGAGGAGCACTGCCAGAACCCTACAAAATGATCTCCAGCAAGCTATGAGTGTGCAAGAAGGCCTGAAATTGGAACTATAATAAGATTTCATAGACTCTAATAAAGGGCAATTATTATGCTGCCCCATGTTCACTCTGAATGTTTTGATTATGAGTTTAGGCAAAACTGAACAAAAGGTGTTATGACAAGACAAAATGGCTGTGTGGCAGTTCCAGTTTGATAAGGGCCAAATTGTGATGGCTTGACGACTGGATCAGAGCTCCCAGCTCTTGTGGGGTGTTTCCAGTTTGCAGTGGTCTGTGGCTATCAAAAGTGGTCCAAGGAAGGAACAGTGATTGAACTGGTGACAGGGTCATGGGCAGCTAAATCTCACTGATGCATGTGCGGAGAAAATAGAAGGCTGAAGGCCGGCCCGTGTGGTCTGATCCAACAGACAAGCTACTGTTGCTCAAATTGCTGTAGAAGTTAATACTGGTTCTGATAGAAAAGTGTCAGAATACACAGTGCATTGCAGTTTGTTGCATATAGGTCTGCATAGCCACAGACCAGTCAGGGTGCCCTGTGCACCACCGAAAGCACCAACAATGGGCACATGAGCATCAGAACTGGACCACAGAGCAATGGAAGAAGGTGGCCTGGTCTGATGAACCACATGTTCTTTTACATCACGTGGATGGCCGGGTGTGTGTGCATTGCTTACCTGGGGAACACATGGCACCAGGATGCACTATGGGCAGAAGGCAAGCTGGCGGAGGTAGTGTCATGCTTTGTTCTGCTGTTCCAGCATGTTCTGCTGGGAAACCTTAGGTCCTGCCAGCCATGTGGATGTTACGTTGACACGTACCACCTACCTAAGCATTGTTGCAGACCATTTACACCGTATCATGGAAACAGTATTCCCTGATGGCTGTGGCCTCTTTCAGCAGGATAATGAGCTGTGCCACAAAGCAAAAATGGTTGATGAGCACAACAACGAGTTTGAGGTGTTGACTTGGCCTCAAAAATCCCGAGACCTCAATCCAATTGAGCATATGTGAGATGTGCTGAACAAACAAGTTCGATCCATTGAGGCCCTACCTTGCTTAGAGAACTTAAAGGATCTGCTGCTAACATCTTGGTGCCAGATACCACAGCACACATTTATGGATCTGGTGGGGTCAGTGCCTCGATGGGTGAGGGCTGTTTTGGCAGCAAAAGGGGGACCAACACGATTTTAGGCAGGTGGTTATAATGGTCAGTGTATAATGTGGTTACACAGCATAGGTGCACTTGGCACACTAGGTATATTAAATTTTTATACCAGAAGTTAGTCATATTTTGCAATTTATATTTTCTTGTTGAGTCCTGTCTGATTTCAAATTTAAAAATCATTAATCATATTAATATTAGTACTAGTGGCTTATTTTCCCTACATTTATTGTACTAAATTGATGCCTTGATTGATTTCCAGTATTAACCAATGGCTGCTTCTTTCTTTCTTTTTCTTTTTTTTGGCACCTGAGTAGAAACTGCATGAGGTCAGGATTCCGGAAGTTGTATGGTGAGCACGCGCGTTACACAAATGAATTTTGAAACTGTCTTAAACCTTGTCGATCATTAAGTTTGCATAATGTGATCGACAAAGAGTTTGTTCTAAACTCACTGCACAATGCATTATCCAACATTATCCAATTTTAAGGGTACAACTTCCAACTCCATCGACATGCTGAGAGAATGATCAAAGACAGGTAAGTGTTAATTTTTCATCCATTTAAATTTTTCATCCATTTTTAGTTGGTAATATTTCAATAGGCTGCAAAGGAGAACTGAATTCGGAACTCGTGCGCACAGAGAAAGCCAGGTCTCAGGCCACGTGCGAGTAGCAAATTAAGTTCTTTTCTTTGCAAATACAGACAAAATTACGTCAGAATGTCCGTCTTATCTGTCGAGTATTAACCTAAACACAGTCCAGTATGTTTTAAATGATGAAACAGACAATTCAGTGACTTATTTCTGATTTTTAGATGAGGCTTTGCAAGTGTTAATGTCCACATCTAAGCAACATTACTGATGCTACTAGTTGTCACTCAGGACTGTATATCAGCTCTCTGTCTCTCTCATACACAGATACACACACACACTCTCTCTTGACTGTGTGAACATGCACACACACACACACACAATAATTTATATTGTTCATTACTTATTGCACTACCTCTACCTGTCATCTGCTGCTATCGTTATATTTATGTTTATTTCTATTTGCACTACCTCAACCGCTGCTGTGTATTTTTGCACAATATTTTTGCACAACACTTTTTTACATCATTTCACTTTATCTTATTTTATTTCACTTACATTCCATCACACACGTTCTTTTATTTCTTTTCAGCGCTAAGTGTCCTGTGTTCTTTTGTGTTGTCTTTCTTGTATTTATTGTCTTTTGCACTGTCTTGTCTATGCTCTGTTTGCACCCAGCTGCACACTGTGCCCTTTACGTGGCTAAGACACACTTCTGTCCTAGCTCTGTGGTGGTGTTTTGTGTTGAACTTTGTTGTTGTATGTTTCTGTAGCACCAGGTCCTGGAGAAACGTTGTTTCATTTCACTATGTACTGCGTCAGCTACATGTGGTTGAAATGACAATAAAGAATAAAGCTTCTTGAATCTTGAATCTTGTAGACATATGGACCACTAGAGGGCGCGTAAATGTGTAATTGCGCGTTTTTAACAGCAGAGGGAAGAAAACACCAGACAATTCATTGCCTTTCTCTCTGTCTCTCTCTTTTACTCACTCACAGACACACACACACACACTTAAAAAGGGTTCTAAACGGTTCCTTTCCTTGTTGCTGGGGTGATACCATTATTTCCTTCACCCTTATTATGCATATTTCACCTACAATGATGACAGAGTTTCATCTTTCACAAATCTAAATTCCTAAACCAAACCTATTTATCTTTGGTCTAAATACTTTA
Source organism: Hemibagrus wyckioides (assembly GCF_019097595.1). Taxonomy (NCBI): domain Eukaryota; kingdom Metazoa; phylum Chordata; class Actinopteri; order Siluriformes; family Bagridae; genus Hemibagrus; species Hemibagrus wyckioides. The sequence goes on along the minus strand of NC_080736.1, from coordinate 19,311,381 downwards.
CATAATTCAACAAAGCAATAAGTGAGTCCAAAAAGTAAATAAAAAAAAAATAAAGAAAAGTATGTGATCGTGCACACTGATTAAACTGACTCTATAATGATGGATAAAGCAGGAGTATGTTATTATATGCCAACACTCGATCCATTGACAAGCTCGCACATTGTAGAAGAATAAATCAGTCCTCATACGTGCTTGGTGTAAGACACACCTTCAGATCAGAGCATCAGACAAAAGAACAAAGCTGCGTATCCCCTCCAAAACGTCCGAGTATTGAAAAGCGCTCTGGCACTTTTATAGCCCTTTTTGTGACTCCGGGTGGTGACCGAGTACTCTTGCAATAGGAAGTGCAGTTTGGCTTGTTTTTTGTACACTCCAAGTGCGCATCGAAGGAAGAGCTTCCTTTGATCAACAATATTGCATTGACCTCGAGCGCGCTGCCACGCTGTTTTATATTCAATGCAATTTCCTGTGTTTATGCGTATCGACATTTTTTGGACTCCAGAGTGATTACGAGACTGGGCTGTGTGTGTGTGTGTGTGTGTTGGTCTGGTATGAATAGCACATTATGGCACAATGTAATTTTTTCCTTTACATTTTATTACACCAAATGATTTCATTTAATTGTTCATGTGTAGCCTGTATCCGGTAAAGTGCTTGTATAACCTGAAGTGTCATGTTTGATAAATGTGACATTTCCAGTACAAATTCTTGACTGTGGTCTTAGTTGTGATATTATTTTAAATTTGCATTGAATATAAAGTTTAGAAAGAGTGTCATTTTGCACCATGTAAATGCAGACAAAGGTGAATCGAACAAGCATTGACCCAGGGGGTGAATACTTATGCAAGGCCGTGTATAAATCCATATAAATTTGATCTACATTTTCAATATATTAAAGAAAACAGTCAGTGGGAGAAATCCATCTAAATGTAGTCGCTCATAAAAAAGTTAATATAGAAGTTCCTATGTAAACTTTTCATAAATCTATATTCTGGAGGCCAAATTTGCTTGTTTGTTCTATAAACGATTAGATTTTTCACATTTTTACTAATCAACAGGTCTTTTCTCCCCACACACTTTGTCCAAATATAAAGGAAATTCACACTTTTGAAATAAAAATAAATATAATCTATGAAAACTGTTACTTTACTTGACTTTAAATATAAACAATTAATTGTTAACTATTGTTTAATTATTCATTTACAATTAACGCTTCAAATATAGATCTGTTTTGTTCAAGATTGCATTCCCTTTTGATACACTGAAGGGACTTTCCATCATTATGTTTCAGTCATGTACTCTTCAGCTCATTACTGAGGTGTTTATTGACACCAGTTTTGTTAAGACCTGCCAATAAACCCAGGTTGAATACACATATTACACAAATCGAGCTCCGAATTTAAATGGGCGGTGCCAAATGCAAACTGTCAATCATCATCAGGAGCATACTGTTAAATGGGGGACCTGACCAGAGGAGCTTTGTTTTGTAAAATCCTGAACAATATCCTTCACCTCGAGGCCAGGATCCCAAAAAGCTTTTCCCCAGACATGCCTGTAATTGAATATATCTTTCCATTTTGGGAGACTCTCTTCCAGAGAAGTGCCACAGCAGATAAGCCTTCAGGGAAAAACTCACCTCATCTCCTATCATGATATGAGGCTTCCTTTCCTTATCCTTTTATTCTGTTGATGTTTGTGTTCTCTCTTGTTCTAGTACAGATTTGGCTTATTATTGTAGCTGTAACAACATCCTACTGATCCTCATATAAATATATTTCATATAAAGAGCTTTGTTAGAAGTCACATTTCTCCTTGAACCACTCTTGGGTGTTTTTTTTAGACTGAGCACTTTTTGGGTAGTGCTATGCTTGAGAATCACGATGGCAAGTGACCAAAAAACCAGTAGTTGGGGCTTCCCTGTGTGTACTGCTCATGCCTGAATGCTTTGTGGCCCAATGTCATGGAGATATCAATTAAAATGGGGCACAAACATCACAGAACATACTGTAAATTCAGTAATTAGGATCAAAGTATTTTATAAGAAAGCAGGCTTAATAGAACAGACCAATAGAACTAGACTTAGGCAGCATGCGAACAGGAAGGTAAAGGACAGAGCAGCAACACAGAACAGGTGAACACATTTGCATACTAAACCATACTGTATGTAGAGCAGAGCCGGTATCGCTGGCCTCCCAGTGTCTACCGGTCCTACATGGGTCAGTTTTATCTCATGTTATTGTAAAAAACAATCATGCATCAACTAGACAGAAGCAAAACCAAAACAATCACAAATGGCAGGAAAAAGTAGACAAAAACAACCCAAAATATATGCAGAAAAGTTTCTTGTTTTCTTTATGGAATTAGAAAAATGTAATGTTTTTGTTTTTATGAACGTAACCATCAGTGTGAACGCACAACTTTATCACATCTTGATTAAAGCGAATTTTACTCTCAACCTGTGCTTTAGGACACACTAAACTGGTGCAAATGGTTGCCGATTGAATTCAAATCAAATCACAATAACAGACTGAAAGCTAAAACTTGTCCTTCAGTCATGGATTTCATCCCCTGCATTGTTTGTGGATCAGTTATTTTTGGCACAACTTTGTGTCTCGCTTTTCCAAAAGAAAAAAACCCTCACTGTCTCGTAGGATTTCCTCTTGTTTTCCTTAACAAACAATTTGAATAAATTCACAGGGTGGGTATTAGATCAGTGATGGTTCATGTCTCAGTGTTCCTAAGGTCCACCATGGTCCTGACCGGGATAAAGAGCTTAGTGAAGATGAATGAAAGTTCAACCAAGAGTGTTTACAAACCTCTGAATGGCATATTATGAGCTCCTCTCCACCATCATTAAGACCTCCAGTTAAAATAATTAACTTTGCAGCTTGAAGCACCTTCAAACCAATCAGATTTGAGAATCTGACAACGGTGTGAAATACTAGAAATGCTAAATGTTATAATACTACACCTTTGGCTGTTTATTAGTCTCTCAGCTTTGAAGCGGCTGATTTATGAAGATTTATGAATTTCGCCCCCTCAGGTAGAAGAATTCTACTGCAAGATGTCTGTGAGATGCACGGAATATTAATCTGTGTACTGGGGCGTAGCGCAAATATTGTCTTGTTTGATCTCTCGTCCACCCGTCAGTTACATAGTAGTGATCGTTATCGTGCTCATCAGTGTGCTTGGCGTGAGCTGGAATATATGTTTAGAAATTCCTGCCAATTTCAATTCCTGCCAGTTCCGACTGTGAATGACTTTTACAGGATTTCCAGAGTGACTCCTCACAGCTCAGGAATGTATTATAGAGGAATTTCTCCTTCCTCTGACTCAATAATGAGTCCATTTTTATTTTAAAAATCAACAAATCTTAAAGCATAATCACAGTTGGGGAAAAGTTTTTCCAATCCGCCTTATATACTATAGAGTTCATCGTATAATCATCAGATTTAAGCACAGAATGGATGTAAGGTATAAAAACCTGCAATTATATCAAATAAATGTCTGTTTCATGTTGTTTTATGTTCACACACACACAAACACACACACACACACATATATATATTATATATTATATATATATAATATATATATATATATATAATTAAATTAGTCTGAGTTCCCTTACGTCCACAAAATTGTCTCCAAAAACTTTCGTGACCTTTTCCTCTTTCTTATCTTTACCTCCTGCAGAGCGAGAGTTTTTATTTACCGCCCTATACGTCTCATGCCGTGGAGAAAAAAGAAACACGGGCTCGCGTATCAGAGTTTGTTTTGTGTTTTTATTAACTGATAAAATGAGATTTTCGAGCGCTGTTGGAAAGAAATAAAGACGAGATTTCATGTGGATTCCCATGATGCCTTGCGAGAATCAGGCGGTGTGATATGAACCTTGCGAAATAGCTGGGCGTTTGGATGAAGCTGTGATTTGCAGCTACGCTTCTGTCAGAGCTGCTGATCTTAAAAACGAATCAGCAGTGAAGATCTTGTCATGTTGCTCAGCACCGAGTTGCCAGAAATCGGACTTTTATTTCATCATAAATCAGATATGATTAAACCGTAAGGCGAAGTTTACCATAAATCTTGCTTTGAGAATTATGACGGATGGCTCGGGTCAGCGTGACCTGCCAAGCAATACATCTATTACTAATTAGCGCTCAGAACAGGATGGCTACAGTGAGGGCCGCCGCTCCACCCGGGCCCAAGTAAATCGGAAACAGGCTCGGCATGGCGCTAAGGAGGAAATGTCCAAATAACAAAGAGAGGAATGTGTTCACGCTAAGCTGCCGCCTGCTGTATTGCTCATTACCGAGCGCAGGTGGGAGAGTGAGAAATGGATGGAAAAGCAGCCACTCTGTCTGAATCACCGGCGCTAACGCTAACAAAACAATAGTCTAATAACGGACTCGCCGGTGCCTCGAAGCCTGCGTGTCCCGATAGACCGCGGCCTACAATGGCTCGTCAGGCGCCAGTTCGATACGGGAGAGGTCTTTACTTGGATCAGTGACACAAAATGACTAAAATTGTAGAACCATAATGGGAAAAAAATTTCCTGTGAAAGATCCAGTTTAGAGTAAAGGTTTTTTCCACTGAGCTGAAATTACTGGCAGCTCAAATCCCAGAGTCATATAATAAGCAAGTCGCTTAATCAATGACATATTCATTTTCATAGTTTTCATAGTTATACCTGAAAAGGTTCAGTTGTTATAAACACAGTTGACTTTTTTATGTACTGAAATGGCTATTGAGTGAATTTCATATGAACATCTGTCCCTACATCAACCCCCATGATCCAGTCTGGCAGCGAAAAGAGTAGAACGTCTTAGTTCACTGGATTGTTTCTTCATGTTATGTAGTTTCCTATAATACATAGGTTTTGTTACAATTTCTCATCCAGGCTAATTCTTGCTGGAAAGTAAGAGAAGCATATAAATGCTTTGAGTTCACAAACTCAGTTCCAAAAATCTTTGTCAGCTGCACCATTAGGATCTCCACAATATATGTAATTATTAAGAACAGTCTGACGCAAGTGACACGCCAGGTCACCAGAGCGTTTACTGCTTCCCAACAAAATAACATAATGACGTCTAAAGAGCTACCTTTTCCTGAACTACTTAAATTAGCACTTAAAAAAACAGTGTCGGGACTGATGGCGTTCTTAGTCCGTGACCCACTGAACCATTATTGATGTATTGATTGATGGAGACTTCAGTCCTTCTGTAACTTCTTTCGGCTGCTCCCTGTTCAGGGTCGCCACAGCGGCTCATGTTGTCTGCATGTTTCGATTTGGCAAAGGTTTTTACACCAGATGCCCTTCCTGACATAACTCGCACATTTTATCCGGACTTGGGATTGTCACCAAGAGTGAACTCTTCAGTGGCTGGGTTAGCGCCCTGCAAGGGGATCAAACCCGGGCCACAGCAGGGAGAGCGTGGACTATCAGGAGGCTAAGTCTGTAAGTCTTCTGTAAGTCACTCTGGATAAAGGTGTCTGCCAAATGCTGTAAATGTAAATGTTGTGAGATCGAAAATGAAAAGATGAACTACCAATATTACCAATATGAAGCGTGTGTAAACTGTATGGCTGTGGAATAAAATCACTGTCAAAAATAATCGTGCGTAATTCAGAACTATTGTATGTAATTCAGTGTTTTGTCAGAGTTGGATTCCAAAATCTACGGCCACGACAGTTTATAGATACGAGATTTTGTGTGTTTGTTAGAGTACAACTCCAAAATGTACGACTATGACAGTTTACAGACACAACACCTAGTTTTCACAACACCTCTGTTACACACACGACAGGTGAAATTACGCCCATGAATGTAGTGTGAAACCACTGTCAAAAAATACGTCATCAAGACCACATGCACAGGCATTACTATCCGAGGGAAGATGAATCGATTCCACAAAGTGTGCAAACCACTGGCACCCTGAGAGCTAATCTTTTTTTTTTTTTGACATGTTTAATGGTAAGTTATCACTAATAATAGAGATGAGTAATATTACAGAGATAGTTTAACTACACTACTCACAAAAAGTTAAGGATATACGGCCTTCCGGTGAAATTTCAGGATGCACCTAAAATGCACTATAACCTTTACAGGTGAACTTAATTTGACCTTCTCTACACTTTTGAATGCACATGTCCAACTGTTCAGTGTTTCAGTACTTTTTGCAGAACTTGCTGTTCTCTAACAAGGTGCTTAACGGCAAAATTCACAACTGGTGTTTGATCCATGAATCGATCGTTAAATTTTCTGGTTCAATTAGAATTTGTATTTAAACAGTCCTCTTCATCATGCTGTTCACATTTTGACCTCATGAGACCAAGACCACACCTGACAACTGATCAACAGTACCTCGCCATTGTGAGGCTTCAAACAGGATGTTCTCAGAGGGAAGTGGCCACTGTGCTTAGAGTGTCACAGAGTGTCATCAGCAGGTTGTGACAGAGACACAGAGAGACTGGAAGAGTCACAGAAAGGCATAGAAGTGGACGTCCTTTGGCCACATCCCATGTTGATGGCCGCTTCATTTTGAACAGTGCCCTGCGGAACCGGATGATGAATGCCACTCAACTCCAGGCACATTAAAGGGAGGTGAGAGGCACCCAAGTGTCACGTCAGACCATTCGAAACCGTTTACATCAGCGTGGTCTGTGTGCTAGATGACCTGCAAGGGTACCTGACCACACCACCAGGCACAGGCGTCATCGTCATGCATGGGCCAGGGAGCATTTACGCTGGACGAGGGACCAGTGGCCTGCACTTTCTCCAGACCTGAATCCTATAGAAAACCTATGGGATCAGCCGAGTCGCCGTGTAGAGGCTCGTAACCCCGCACCCCAGAACCTCAATGACCCGAGGGCCCCCCTTCAAGAAGAGTGGAATGCCATGCCTCAGCAGACAATAAGTCGACTCGTGAACAGCATGAGACGTGGTTGTCGAGCTGTAATTGATGGTCAAGGGCACATGACAAATTATTGAGACGTTGACATTTTTTGTTGTGGTATACCCACCACTGTTGTTGGCTTTTGTTTCAATAAATTGTTTGAGATGAGGAAATCACCATTGCATGCGTCTACTTAAATGCCCTACTTTCATGATATAATATCACTGTAGCATGAACTTTTTACATTTTCCATAAATTTCACCCAAAAGCCAAATATCCTTAACTTTTTGTGAGTAGTGTATATTAGCCAAGATTAGCTCTCAGGGATCACAGTAATTTTTTTGGAAAATGTAATATTCATTGTGATTACGAGCAATATACCAGGGTATTGAACTGTATTCCAAAGGCCTTTGTACTGTTGGTCAGTAATACAGTGCCCGGTGTAACTGAAGCTCTTCATTTACCTTCTTTAATAATAAATGGGCAAGATTATATTAGGTGTAGCCTGCCAAATAAATTGATAAGAACTTTATTGATCCAAGATAAATTTCCAAATCAAGCTAGTCGACATAACGTGACTCACATTTTCCCCAAGGGCTCCATTCTTAATTTAAGAACCATGTATCTGTCCTTTCCCATACCCTCCAAAGCTAAATAAGTACACTTTAAATTTTTTAATAATTTCTATCCATCTTTAGAGTTCCTTAGATATAGATGTAATATAGATCATAATAATTGCACCTTGTGTGATGTTGATATTGAAACGACTGTACATTTATTCTTTGACTGTTCATTCAGTAGAGCCTTTTGGTCTCAGACATTCAAGTGGCTTAAAGTTTCAATCAAACTGTCTTTTCCATTTTCTAAAAATGATATCATTTTTGGTTTATTAATGGAAGATGTACATACTTAATTTGTACTGAATATTATTTTCATTTTGGGCAAACTTTATATTCATAAATGTAAGTACCTTAAAACAGAGCCAATTCACCTGTAATTTCACCTGTCGTGTGTGTAACAGAGCTGTTGTGAAAACGAGCATTGCGTCTGTAAACTAGATTTTGGAATCCAACTCGGACAAAACACAGAATTACATACAATAAATTACGCACGAGTAAATTAAAATCACACACAAATATTCTGAATTACGCACGATTATTTTTGACAGTGATTTTATTCCATATATGGCTGGTTACAAAGAACTGAACCAAGCCAAGCATTCCATGGCAATCAAATCACCTAGCTCTTAAACGCATGCCGAAGGCAAAGTTGGTATCGTGGGTTGACTCTTTCAAACAGCTTTAGCTGAATGAAAAAAAAAATAGTAAAATCCGTAAACTCAGCTTGGTTGGCTTTGCTTGGCTTTCCACTGATTCAAACGAGATTTGAATGGCTCCTGGACGTACGTGCAACTTAGCCGGAGATCGGTTCAGTTCGGTTCCTTCATATGCCGAAAAATGCCTCGTATGGCGATGTAAATTTCTTGCAAAATTTTAATTCTCAAGGTGCAAAGTCATAAGGCAGGGCAATCATATGCAGAGGTTCCACTGTATGACTTTTCCTGATTAAACACACTGATGTAGAAAATCATATTTGCTTAATACTTTGAAAGACAATGACGATTGTCCATAGTAAGAAAAAAAATCTAAATACAAAATCTCTTAAAAGCCTCCTCAATTCTTCTTTTCCAATCATCCGCGTTCTCATCATCTAACCTACAGGAAATCAAACGGGAAGTGATTACTGATCTGGGTAAACACTGAGCACGGATAACACCATCTCCACACTATTTTCGTTATTTAAACATCACCGACTTGTTTAAAGGCAACAATGTCTATTAGATTTATTGGAACTTTTTTTTTTATATAGCCCTCAATTTCCTTTTGGCTGACCTTCCTTGAAAAAGAAAAAAAAAAAAGCGGATATTCTTTGTCTGGCTACACATAACTCACCTGAAATCACAAGTGAAATAATATGCAGCGAATTTCTTATGCCAAAATCTCATGCAATCGCAATTATTAGCCTGGGAACATGAGAAAGTGGAACAAAATGAAATCAAAACTTTATCAAAATAATGGGCCTCATTTATCAAACGGAATTCCTTTGCACAGTTTCTGCAGAATTGTAGTATTCATGACAATCCTGTTCATCTGAGGGAAGCAAATGTCATACAGTCACGTCAAACCACTTTCTGTTCACCTCAATTCATTCACCTTTTCAGTCACTTCTCTCCTGATTTGACCTTTTTAGTTAGTTACGGTGCTCAAGAATATATATTCTTTTAATTGTCGAGATGTGAATCAAAATCATTTCCATTTTTAACCTCTGAGAAAGTTTTTGTTGTTGTTATTGTTTGTTGTTGAATTCTCATCTCATGCTTTCAGCTCACTGTGAGCTTTCCCTTATATGGAGTTTTGTGGGCGTCGCTAAATGTAACGCTGCAGCTTTCAGCAGTGTGTGAATATGAAGAAATCGGAATCGGCAAATGTTTTTTGTTCTGTTTGCTGTACACAAACGTCTACATGTGACTTTACTGCACAAGTAGTTAAAATGAAGCCCACTGTTGTGTATGATGTAATGTTTATTTGCGTACAAATGGTCATGCAATATCATCAGATGTGCCCCAGCAAGCTAGGACTCAAATGATCTAAATAGCTTCGTTTCAAGAACAAAAAAGAATAATAATGTTTTTCCAACATGAATAGATCAAAGGTGGTTAAAAGCACCAAAAAAAAAAATCTAGCATTTTGTAGTTATAAATTTCAAATTGTAAATTTAAAACACGAACATTTTCTTTGTTTGAAACAAAACCACACAGTGACCGGTGACAACCGTTCTCCTTCTCTGACCTTTTTGTGGACTCCATCATATTAAGACTTGCGTAAAAAAGCTTTGAAAGTAAAATGTGTTTATTCTTATTAGCCTTAGATCCCTGATCACTGTTCAAAACAGCATTTTTGCTAACAGAAATTGAAGTGTTGTGGAGAAATTTAGAGACTTTGCTTTTTGAAAAAAAATGGTAAAAACAGCGTGAACAGTAACATGCCTGATAAATTATATATCTGGTGTGTTTCGTGTTAGCTGGAAGAGCTGATGTTTTAGAAAATTAGAAGAATACTTACAGCATGTTGCAGTTATAAATGTAACTTACGATCTTCATGACATTTTGTAGCTGAACGTAGTAACTTTAGAGGGCTCTGCGTCGAACTAAACAACCGAGTTTCCCTTTAAGAAAAAAATTTGTTAACGCTTATAAAAGTCCAGAGGCTTGGATTCTTCGGTTTTACCTTTGGGGAATCGTCAAAGGTTCCATGGATGTGGTTCTAGAAGAAAAGGTTTTGTCATGGTTCATTTGTCATTTCTCTTTGAGTATATCCCAGTTTCACTTCAAAAAGCTTTTCTTACACTTTATGAGCTTTGGGGAAACTTGTTAGATAAGCTCTTGGAACTCCAAGGCACTGAGGCATGGAGTCAACGACAGTAAACTTCGGGAGCCGAACTCTCACACTAGACATTAAATTTGCTGTGTTGTGTTTCTGAATCTGGTCACTCTATCTGAACACGGCAACTGACGTAACTTGTCACGTTCCTCCGCTGATATGATGGTACGTCGTTTGCAGGGAATTGGGCTCCAAGGAAATCACTTCAAGTGGCGAGATCGTTTTTGCTGCTGCTCTGAGGTCACTTGGCTGACGTAGGTGAGACATATTTTTAAGTAATGAAACACGGCTCTGGATTGGGAATCGAAGGCTCTGTTCTGATCCGGAGCCCATTTGCCAAGTGGACGCTTTTCCCCTGGACACTTGGCAGATCGTTCTCCAGGGTCTGGTGGACCAGTAAAACCGTTCTCCATGGTGGATCAGGTTGTTTTGCTTTAACTGATCCATTTTGAGGACAAACTTGGCTTGAACTACCAAACTGGAGTCCATATGGCCAGACCGGTTGCCAGGTTCTACACCATATGGGGTTGCTCAGGAAAATAACCCAAGTCTGTGGGCCTTTTTTATACATAAAACACAGTTTGTGTTATTTTTTGAGAGGCACCTGGCTCAATTTTTTTTCCAAAGCCTTATTGCCGTTAGGGGAAGGGTGCGTGGTCTAATCAGCTTGACTTGCATTGATTTGCATATGGGAATTAATCTGAGACACTTTAAACTTTCCTTTGGATCCAAATAGTCTTGCATGTGAACTTTGTCCGTGGAATTTTTTATTTATTATTTTTTTTACATGTTGCTCTCCAGGGAGAATTTACACTAAGGAATCGGAATACCGTTTGCGCCTTATGGAAAATTTTATGTTCTTATGAGCTGGAAACGTCCTTTTATTCATCCTTATATGGCTGATTGAACGTCCCGCAAACGTTTTGACAGGACACACGGAGACCTCTTTCTCGGAGTGTTCGATACACACTGGGAAAATCCACAGTACTTTATTTGGAAGCTTGAGAATCTGATTCTTTATCATCATACATGTTTGTGCACTTGATATATATTTTTTTTAATAATAGAAGTGAGGAATGTTGAGAGGATCGCACACACTGCTTCTCATTTATCATTTTCTCATTCGATATTTTTGGACGTACAGTAAAACGCAGCCCCTGGAGAAGGTAATAGAAATGTATTAAAACTAGAGACTGAGAAATGCTGTGTGATGGTCGAACATGGAGACTCTCACACAACCCTTGCTACCTGTATGGCAGAGTTCATAGATTTGTTCTTGGTCCTCTTTGTTCTTTTACGCTTTCAGTTCATTATATCTCCTTTTTCATATATCCGCGTGATAAAATAAAAGAACATTTTACTTAAACACTGAAACATATTCAGTCTCCATTTTACCTCAAACTTAACCCAATTAGCAAAGACAGACTGGGAAAATAATCACAGCAGCGTGGTGTTAGGTAAAAAAAAAATTTTGTTTATTAAATAATAATTAAAATAAATAGTTTTAAAAAATAATAATTAAAATAAATATATATATATATTTGTTTTTTAAAAAACTACTGTTTTAATATTGTGGAGCCTTCAGGAAAGCAATCATTACCTCATTGCCTAAATTTTTGTTCTTTTTTTTTTTCTTTTGAAATTCAGAACAAAATAATTTCATATAAAAAATGTAAAATACTACAAATTGTTACAGAATTTTCAGAAATACTAAAAAAAAAAAATCTTCCAGAAATGTTCACCACAACAGCGTAAATTTAATAAAATGCGTTCAAATAAATGTGCTTTTTCGTCTTAGATTGTTGTTGTGTTCTACAAATTAGCTGTTGCTATTGAAACAGTAACATTGCTATGCACATACTAACCTGTACTTTGCAATAACTATAAATGGTTGTGATGGTTGTTTATAAAATCATGTTTTAGATTAAATTAACACAGGCACTTTATCCTATCTGCGCTTAACCTTATCTACACTAAAATTGCACTTTAGACTACAGAAACACCTAATAAATATATTAATAAATATAAATATAGATAATAAATTTTCACATTGTACCGTAAATGAGATGAGAAAGAGCTGGTTTCTGATTGGTGAAGTCAGAATTCAAAATTGCACAAAAACAACGTGGTGATGTATAAGAAAGTGTGTTTCATGTTCATGTTGTCAAAACAAAGGAAATTGACTGAAATGAACAACTGAAAGTTGACGTTTTTTGTGCCCTGTCTTCTGTTTTTGTGTTTCTTTGTTGACAGGAAGCTTGTAGGCAACTGACAGAAATTCAACGTTTTCAATCTGAGCCCAAGCTGTCATTTTCTTTATTAGTGAATTTAATGTAAGACAGCTTTGTTTCTGCAACTTAATGTCTGGTGTGAATCACACGGCTGTGAGTAAACTATAAACCAGACCCCCATCCTCTCGCCAAACCCACGTAACTTGTTCCAGGAAGTTGATTCGGCTTGGCAGCTCTCGTCTTTCTAATCTACCCTCTGTGAGGCAAGGAGACTTGGCTTCCAGCAGGTCATGTACCAGGGTTGCCAGACGGTGGCAAAGACATAATTGTAGACAAGTCCGAGTCGTCCACTAGTGACCTCTAACCCTGTGGGTCATAACATCAGAAGACGGAACTCTTGACCCTCTGCCACTTCATCAGGAAGGAATGTGTAGTCAGGAACAGAGTATCGTACGACGGCGTATCCGAGAAAATGGCTTTGGAGCAGTTGTTTTGCAGATGATTTTTTCTTGAACAAACCAGTTACTTTACTGCTGAGTGGGTAGTTTTGGATTTTTGGATTCTGGATTTTTGCTGAAGATCGATTAAAAAACTGGCCCATTTTTGGCAGCTTATTTAAATTTCCTTTTAAATTTTTGACAAAAATGTATAACATTGAATGATTGTTAGTTCCCTTTTACCCGTAAATGACCAATAGCTATTACAGTCTTAGTCAATAAAAGTGAAATAATTGAGTTTATTATTCAAATTTGCTGTATTTCTATACAGCATTAATAAGGGGTCCAAGCACCAGAGATTCCCTAGACGGACCTCATTGTTGCAATTTTCCCCAATTATTTTCCCCCCCCACATTTAAAAATAACTTTTGGAAGCTAAACATTCCAAAATTTTGGTTACTGGTGCTTGGACCCCTATTTTGATTTTTGGCGCATTTATTTGCTGAAGACATAAGAATGTGTTAAAATCATTTCTGTAATATGCTAGCATTAATTGTATGCGTAATATCTGAATAAATAAATAATACCATTTCCACAACCTCTGGCTTGCTCAAAAAAATGTGAATTGTGAATATTTATAAACCTCCAATTGTTAAAAGCACTATTCAAATAAAATAGAATTGGATTGAACTTCAGCAGCTACAACGCATGATAGGATTGATGGATTTGCACAAAGATTGGGGTATATATTCCGAGTAGCTTTTTCTCACTGGTTGAGCTGTAATCTGGTGTCCCTCATGAACCTCACGATTCTTGGGGTGGTGGGTAACCTGTATGTCCGAGTTCCAGTCCAGTAATTAGCTTTCTGTTGTTTCTATTCTGTATGACAGTGGACGTGACACTGGGGCAGATCCAAGCCTGTTTGTCGCCAGTCCTCTGTGTCCTGAGAGAATCTTAAAGCTTTAGACTGGAGTCTGTCTCAGTGGGGGGTTCAGACTCAATACATCCAGTCTGGGGCTGAAAATACTTCAGAATGGTGGAGGAGTGACCACTGCCCTTAACCCCTGTCCCCTGTTCCCTTGTCGCCTTGCTCTCACTCTATGCTCCGTCTCTGCCAGGTGATTTGTGTGCTTTGTTCACGGGGGCTTTCCCACTGCTCCAACTCCTGCTGCTAATCTGCCATCAGCGATACACACTCTCACAATAGAGCCCAACTCGCTGAAATCCCCCTTAACGCACTTTCCCTCTCTCACCTCGGCCCTGTACGTGTGCGCAGTGTCACTCCGGTGGTGTGTGTGTGTGTGTGTGTTTAGTGTTTGAGCCTCATGAGGATTCCTGAGCTGCATTGTACACTACCAGTAATATTTGTTGTGTAGTCCGTGCATGTACAATCGCACAACTCTATTGTGTTTGACACTTAAATAGCTTCCTAAAATACAACAGGATTGGAAATAGAACAGAGTTATAGTCCAGGAATGTGTGTGTGTGCTGAGGTGGGGGGGGGGTTTAATGGACCTACACTCACACACACACACACACACACACTTAGACTTATTTGCTGATGTAGAACAGATGAATGTTGTGTAGCGTTTACACAGATATGATAAAAATGAAGTATTGGTGAGGTTGCATCATTCCTGAGGAAGGAGTTTGTTTGAGTGGCTTATAGTGATGTGTGTGTGTGTGTGTGTTGGTGTTCCTGTGTTATTGTGTATTCCTGTCTCCTGCTGTCACCGTTCTGCTGTCGCCATTGTTTCCGTAGCGTCGTGCTCATAGCCTCAGTCTGCCTAGTTACTGGTACACACACTCATCCACACAGTACAGTCAGTGCAACACACACACACACACACACTATATCTTATTGTGTCTCTTTTCCCAAAACAAGTTCTGAATGATCGTGTCTCAGGAGACGGTGGCGTTTCCCTGATAAACACTGCACAGGTAAACACGGCCCTGTCCCACTCTCAGTAAACACACAAACACACAACTTCCCAGCTATACTTCCATTCACACAGAGATATGAGGGATTACTAAAATAAACCCAAAACAAAACACTATAATCATATCTCAATCTGAAACAAATGGCAAATCTTCAACAAGCTTCTCGACCTTAAAGACGTTCCCAGTGTGGGAAAACTGACCCTGACACTGGAGACTCCTTCCAGGAATGTTAAAGAAATGTGGAACTTGTGTGAATTTCTTTGTTTATTACAGCACGTATTCCTCATCTGTTCACTGATAGGTGACTCAACAGCGAGCGAGCACCTCTTAATCACAGCATTTGGAAACAAACCGGATGTTTTGTAATGTGAACGCTACAACTGGTTTAATAAATGATCTCGATTTTCAGCAAGACTAATCCTATGTAATATGTAACATGTATTGCTTTGTTAAATATTCTACATGTACTCTGCTTTCTCGAGCTCTTGGACAGAGCACACTTCTCAGATTCTTCCTGTTTCTTATTCATTTGGCAAATTAGTGTAAATGTGTTGAATAGCTGATTATTAAATATTGTTTATCCATCTGCTTCATCAGACATATTTGTTTTCTGTCTCTCTGCCTCACTCACTCTCTGTCTCGCTCTCTCTTTCTGGTGTGAGCAGTCTGTTAGGTTAAATATAAGACTATTTCAGCAATCATCTCTGATTGTGTATTCAATGGGTTCTGTGTTCCTGGTTTTTGTCCGCCATAAAAAAGAAAAGAAAAAATACCCTTTTACAGCTCCAGCCTCCTTACACAATCTTCGTATCTGGCTAGTACAAGATGTTCGACCATCGCTGATGTTACGCTCCGTTTATATTGTTAATGTTATGTGTTGTGTTTCCAGATGTTAGGTTTTGCTCGATATGTGTGAAAACATTTGGCTTTTTTTTTTCCATACTAAAAGCTAAAAATGCATTTATCCAAAGATCCATTCAATCAAATCCTTGCATTAGGATAGAAGGAAAATTGAAATATTACATTATATACTTCCTGTCTTTTGAATTTGAACTTCAATTTGAAGTCTTTACCGTCTGTCTCCATCTCTCCATCACTCACTCCCCCCCCCCACACTTTCTCCTTTATGCCCTTTGAACCCTCACAGTTTATTTGTACAGCTGCGAGTGAATTTAACGTCCAGTGGAAACACACGGCGGAAAAATCCGGCTCTGGTCCTTTGGAATGTTTTTGCATTTAAAAAATAATTTTAAAAAATTTCTTTTTTTTTTCTCATGTAAAATTTTTAACTAAAGTAGTTCAGAGAGACTTTCTACTTTTTAATTTTTTTTTTTTTTTGTATATATTTATTTTTAATTTTATTTTATTTTTCATTGGACTCTCGGAAAAGGCATGTTATTGAGTTATTGACGTAAAGGAAACAAAGAAATAATTTAAATACACACTGAATAAAAAAGAAATAAATATATTTAAAAGAAATAGATAAACTGGAATAAAATATATAACCTATTTTAAAAAATAATACATTTAAGGCTGCTTTAAAACATCATGTTCACTGGTAGGTTGTAGCTCATTTTCAGTTTAATGTCAAACTTTACAAAGGTACAATTAGTTGCTGTAAAAATCAGGAATGTTCTGGATCTTCGTAACCTATTTTTAAATTTTGTATTTTATCCCTCTAGTACATTTTAATGGCTTTTCCCCCCCTTTTATTTGTGTGTTGAGACTAAATATGTAGTGTTGTGTGTTATGCTGTGAAAGAAATAAGTATAATATTAATAATATAAGTAATAAATAATCGATTAGTGTTTTATTGTCATGTTAGTTTTTAATAGCTGGTGAGCTACAAAAAAAATGACATTGATTCAGATTCTACTGTATGTTCTTTGAGTTAGATCATAGTCTAGTGTCTGCTGCTTCGTATTCTAATTGACGTTTTTTGTTCAAATTTGCAACAACGACAAGATTCCCGTATCACCTCTCAATCTCATCTAAACAAACATCCAAAATCTGGCGAACGTTCACCGGACTGACTCCTGGAAGTAGCAGAATAAATAAATACGCTGCTTCGCCACCTGCAGTTTGGAGAAGAATCAAAGTCTTTGATTTCCTCTCTTTTTTTTTTCTTTTTCCAGTCAGAACCCAGCAGCAAGCCGAAGAGTCTTCTTAATGGTTCAAAAACGGCGCACAAAAAACGACTTCCTGCTAAAGCTAAAGTTCAACTTGGCTTCGGACAAATTAGTAATAAGTGCGCTGTTGTAGCTGTATTGAATATCAACTGTCTTGTTTGTGTAGTCGTGTAGCTTAAATCTGATCCTGCGCTCTCTGGAGTGGACTAAAGTAGCCCATGTGGCTGCGGCGGGTCCAGTGATGGGCTCAGTGATGTATGTGAACCATATGGACTTGTAAAGAAATGGAACAACGCAGGGGGACGGAGCAGCGGAACCACACTTGCTCTTTCGGCTTGATTCTGGATGCTGTGGATTCGTCATTCTTGTTTTTTTCTTATTATCCTTCACTCTGATCGACTCCAGAGTGTGTGTTAACAGCATGTTAGATATTGCGCTCCTGAACAAACAGGCATCCATCATACCGTGTTCCGTCACCGGTTCGGCCGCAAAGGAGCAGGAACCTCTTAGACGTCCAGCGCTGGTTAAAATGAACAGATCGTTTAGATTTTATTACAGTCAAGATTTTTTTGTGTAGCATGTGTACAGATTTCGAGCTCAGGCTTTTAAAGTATTTGAACCCAATACTCGTGTGCTAAATGTACAGGCTGAAGATTTCCGAGTCGTTTTATAAATTTGTAAGAATCAGCTGATGGGAAAGAGTTAAGGCTATACTGTAAAAATTATTGTGCTAATTAATGTGCTAACAAGTAATTTAGCTGTAATCTTTTAAAAAACATATCTGAATAGACAGGTTTTAGGAATATATAACCATGTCTACCGTAAAAAGTGTAGTTAATTCATCCAAACTGCATTTTTATAAATTGCTCACAATTGCACACAAATGACTTAAAATAATGTTTAGCTGCAGATAATAAAAAAAAGAATATTTAAAGACTTTGACTTTGCCAGTTTATAGTGTAATCACTTTGTTTATATTAGCCTTGTCCATGTGATTTCACTCAAAATAACAATCCTTCATCAACAATGGTTTAAATAGTAAATGGTCTTAATTCTTTGAATTAATTTATTGTAGAAATGCTAATTCACACACACATACAGACACACACAAAAAAACAAGGATGTAAGTGCTAGCGAGGAAGTTAGTTAGCAACTATCAAACAAGAAAGCAATGAATGTTAAGGGACAGCGTGGAAGTGGTAAAAATTGGATAGTTATACAGTCACAGTGGATTAAATCGTTAGATATCACAGTCTCTTCGAGTTTGGTAGCCGCTCAAGAAAACCTCAGAGGCAAAAAGGCATTCTCTCACTTAAATGGTTCACTTCCAAACTGAAAAGGATTCAAATAAAAAGACATTAACGTATCACGTTTCTTCCCACAAGACAACCAACACGCTAGCTACTCATAATTAGCATAACGCGGCTGTCAGTCAGACGTCTCCTCGTCACACGATTCCTCTTATAATAAATTGGATAAACCGAGTACTTCCAAAGGGAGGTTGAGTTTGTTTCAAACCCCACCACCTTCCCCAGGACGGCTGGGTCTGAGGCCACGCTCTTGTTGATTTTAAATCGCTAGCTCTGCCTTGCCTCCAAAATAAACACACCTCTACGAACTTCGTTTAGCAGGTTGGCTCGGCTTCATACCGTCGCAACATCAGAAATTAGCCCGATTGAGGCTGTGAGAAAGATTTAAACCCGATCTGAGCGATACGTATAACTGATTAGAGAAAACATTCGATTTTTATTGCAGTGTCGACAAGTGGGGGGCAAAGCGTGCTAATTCAAACACTCTCGAGTTTATTTGGCCGGAATTATCTTCATATAAATGGGGTTTAGGTTTTAGGTTAAGAGTGCTGGAGCTATGAACAAATCCAACTCCATTACTGGCCATTCATTCTAAAACTTTTCTGCTTATCTTGGCTAAATCAGAAAGATGCTAACGCTGTAAATTGGCGGGTGCTCAGATGTGTGTTTGAAGTCAGTGATTCTGTGTTTTTCCCCCATCTTTAGCACATTTATTAGCTAGTAATCTGGTTGAGTAGGTGTTTCTGTTCAGGAAATGGCTATACTTTGTGCCGGTAAATCCACTAAAATGTTCAAAATTGTCCAAAACTTATAGACTTAATTAGACATAACAGACTTCAGAGAAGGTGCTCGAGAGTGATCATTGTCATAGCTTATCTCTCCGTCTCATTAGAAAGACGGATGGATACCAGCTTTTCTACTTAAGCTGTGATTTATCGAGTGGTAATGTGACGCTCGGTGGTGATTTAGTGAAAGGAAAAGCTCAAGAGTGTCATCAGGAGTGTTTTTGCTGTAGGGATGCTTGCCTTCATTCTTCATTCTCCTTCCCCCCGTGGATTTTGAACACTTTTTCTCTCTCTACCTTTATTACTCCCTCTTTCTCTCTCTATTTCCACAGCATTTCCAGCTTTCAGGAACAACTTGAGGATGTACGAGGCTCCTTCTCGAGACATAATCTAGCTGGGGAAGTTGGTGCCATTATTTTTTTAGTGCCACCATGATTTGTATACGTTAGATTTTACACAAGCGTCAGGTTTTAAAATCAACATATGGTGCTATGGTCAAAATGTTTTGCCAGAATAGCAGGCTTCTTTAACTCTCTGGAGGCTCCGCCCCCTTTCCAACATCTTGTATTAGTCAAATTTTGGCTTGTGTTTTTCATCTTGACTCAATTTTCCTGCTTAAAGTTCGTCATTGTGCAACTTACCCTAATGACAGACTTTATCAAAGTATTAAGTTGATAATGTTAGTGTTGATGTATTCAGTTCTCAGTAATTCTCTCTCTCTCTCTCTCTCTCTCTCTCTCTCTTTCTGTACATTAAATGACTCACATTTCTCTGAACTATGGATTGATGGGGTCCAAGAGTGCAGTTGTTTTCCCATGTTTTACATGACAGCCTGTGTAAGTCGGATAGCAGGTCCGCTGCCACCATCCATTAGTGTCTGTAATGTTCTTGTTGACCCTTTCAGCGCAAGTATCTTGAACATATTTGTCTCAGTGGATGAAGATCACTCCATTTCCCATGGAAAATTACATGCCAGAGTCCAAGAAAGCTGAGTGGAGTCCAGGATCATAGCTTTAATCAAAGATGCTGATGGAGGACTTGCTAAGCAGAGCTGATAAATTAGGTGTATCAGAGTGCAATTGCAGTAGTTCAGGGACACACTAAAAGGCATGTCTACGCCAGGAACTTAAGAGACTGGACACTTTACTCTACTGAAAGAGTTCTTGACAGTTTTTGGGCAGTTTTCTCCTGTCACACAGCAGGTGATCATTTTGTAAAATAACTCAAGTGACACAACCTGGGCAACACTTACATCATTTGAGCACCATGAACCAAAATGAAAATATGTCTAAAGTTTCTTTCAGAAAGAGTTCCTGGTGTGAAAACATGGATCTGGAGTCCTGAGTTTTTGGAAACATTATTGGAAAGAAAACCTGTGAAATAAAACAGTGATGCTAAAACAGTTCCTGACAATTATGGCTATAGTTCATTTAAAAAAGTTCCTAATTTGAAAAAGTTTTGAAAAACTTCTTGCACAAGTTTAATAGTTCCTTTGAAACTTAGTGGGAGTTCATGTTTTCCTGAAAAGTTCTATGTTAAAGTGCCGGAAAATCTAAAAGTGTTATCGAAAACATGGCTAAAGACATGGTTCCTTGGTTCCTGAAAATATTTTTCATAAATTAAATTAATATACCTCCAGTAAATCCAGTGAGGAACTTGCTGAATTCTGCAAAAGGCTCCTGTGATGGAAACTTGCCTAGAGTTTTAGTTCCTAAAAAAGCTTCTTTTTGTGGAAACATGGCCAAAAGTTTAATTTAATTTATTTAGATTTTTAGTTCTTGGTTTCCTAGAAATTTTCCTGGAGTTAAAACAGCTAAAGAAGTAAAAGAAAAGGTACCTCGAGTCGGTGATGTTGAAACAATTCCTGGACTCCTGACAATTTTCCTGTGGTGGAAATGTTCCTAAAGTTCCCAAGTGAGTAAAATTCAGTAAGACATGGAAAAACTGCTTGTTACTGAACATGTTAGTAGGTTCCTGGTGAGATTTTAAACCTCATCAAACAGTAAAGTTGTTTCTAGACTAAAAGTACTGAACTTCTTGAAAAGGTTTATGTGATGGAAAAAAGGCCTAAAGTTCCAGAAGAAGTATCTCCACAAATGTTCATGAAAAACAAAACATTCCTGAAGTAAATGTACTTGTAAAAGTTTCATAAAAACATAAGTTTCTTGGTGAACATTTGCCTGGAAAACTAGGAATTACCTGACATGTAACCCAAACTGGCCGGTTTTGGCAATAAGCTCTGTAGGGATTGTTTCAGGCCAAATGTTTATACATAGTAAATGGAGCTGGAGATAAAATGTATGTAATGTGTCTTATTTACTTAGCATCACTGTGTGTTTTGAAGGTTTTAGCTAAGCAGATTTAGCCAATTTGCTAAATAGGATGCCATAACAGAAATTTTAACAGTCTTGTGTGTTTTCTTTTAAATACTTTTCTTTGTTTATATATACAGTTACATGCCAGAGACAGATAGAACTGAGTAAGACCTTTCCTGCTGGAAGACCCCGAATTAGCTGATGGAGAACTTGCTAAGTAGCTGATGAATTAGGTGCATTAGGGTGCAGTGTAAGTAGTGTTTCAGAGAAAGCTTAACCAGTCTGTCTGCTCCAGAAACTACAAAAACTTGTTCCCAAGGAAAAGTCCCTAAGGTCCCCGCGTTCCTAAAATGGTTCATAGTGTCAAAATATGGCAAATGTTACCATAAATGTTCCTGTTCCTAAAGTCAGAATAGTCCTGCAGTTAATATGTGGACTATATGCTGAAGTTCCTGGGCTAAATGTGCTAGATCCTGGAAGTCCCTGGGTTCCTGAAAAGGTTCATGGGATACAAAATGGTTCCTAGAGTTCCAACAAATTTCCGGAAAACATGGATAAGTGTTTTGAAAACGAAAGGATTCCATAGGATCTTGAAAAGGTTCCCGTAGACCAGTTAAAACTTGGGCTTGATAAAGGAGCCTGGAGTAAAAGTACCAGAGAATTCATTGGGTTCCTGAAATGTTTTCTCTAATGGTATAGGACAATGCTGATGCATTTCTCAAAAGATTCCAGTGACAAAAACTGGTCTAAAGTTCCTGAAACAATTCTTGTGGTGGAAACAGGCAGTGTGTGTGAAACACTTTGAGACTGAAGCTTGCATTATTATCCATCTGCGCATTAATAAGTCTACGTAGTCTCTGTGAGCCAAAACAAATCTGGAGTGCATAAGATAACACACTTGTTAGTAGTGGAATCTGTTGGATTTCTGACACTGTCTGGGAAATCAGTGATTAGCTTACATCACCCAAATCGACCCTGTTTAGCAAAGAGCTCAGTATGGATAATTTCAAGCCAAATCTGACATATTAAAAGGAGCTGGAGATAAAACCGTTGACTCTGCATAATGCGTTTCTCTCACAGACGCTGGAAAGTAAAGAACCTGGTGTTTTAGCTCCACTAGGAATTAAAGAGCCTGGACAATTTTATTTGTGCACTCTGCGAACAAAAACATTCCTGTGGTTTTCCTGGGATGAAGAAAACAGGCATAAAGCTTCTGTGTTCCTGAAAAGGTTCTCTCTACTCCATGTCAAACTATCATTTTCTTGACAAATCTTATTTGCTGGCGTTTGGGATACAGCTTGAATCTGAAATTTGGTAAACAAGTCAGGCTATTAACCCCTCATTTGTCAGCGTGTTGTGACACCACTCTGGCACTGAACTCTCCACATGTTAGACTTGTGTTCATCCAGACATCACTTAAATCACACAGAGAATACCATGACACAAAAATGCATGTTTTTGTCATGCAAAAATGCCCATGCACCCTCACACTTACAGACGTGATTGATGTGATTGCTATGTAATTGACCTGGGAAAGAAATGAGAGGAAATGCAACAGAGAGACGGAGTACAAAGATGAGACAAACGAATTACCATACACGGTTCTATATTTGTTTAAGGAGTCAGATTTGTTTTGCAGCTCTGTGAAACAAGTCTTTTGTGCTCTGGATACTATCAGATTGTTCTTTTTGTTGACATGCTGCTTTGCTGAATAAAAATTGGCCTGATGGGACATCGAGTTTGGGTGGGTGCTGAAATGTTGGCTATGGAAACTACAGGATTAAAAAGGCCACATGGTCCACTTTCCCCCAATCAATCACTGTCATGGTTTTGTAGTGCTTTCGACAAGTAAATGGGGATTATATGTCATGAGCACGGTGGCTTCATGGTTAGCATGTTTGCCTTGTACCTCCAGTGCTGGGGGTTAGATTTCCGCCTTGCATTTTCTCCGTTAAACTATGGGTTTCCTCCATAGTCCAAAGAAGTGTTGTACTCCAATTGTAGTTGTGGTGTTGTCTAATTTGTCCATGGTGTGTGTGCGATTGTGCCCAACGATGGGTTGGCACCCCATCCAGGGTATCCCGTCCCTTGTGCCCCTAAAATAGGCTTCAGGCACCTGTTCCTGAAAGGCAACCAGGAAAGCCATCCATCAAAAGTCAATGCCTGGGGAAAGAGGCGATTAGTCAGAGAAGCAGTCAAGAGGCTGACCAAATGTAACTCTAGCCATGATTCTACCACCACCATGCTTTGCCGTTGGGATGGTGTTCTCAGGATGATGAGCACTTCCCCCTGAGAACTAGGTTTCTCCAAAACTAGGAATTTGTGCCATTTTAGGAGAAAGAAAACTAATGTAGCTTAGGAGGCCGTCCACCAAAGGTTGGGTGGCTGAATAAAGAAAGACCACGGGTAACTTGGAAGAAGCTGGAAAGATCCACAGATCAGATATAAGAGGTTATTCACAGGATAACTTTTGCATTTACAAAGTCCAGGATTTATAAAGTAGTGAAAAGCAAGCCATTATTGAATAATAAAAGGCATATTAAATACAACCTGTTGTATACAGATAGGTGCAGACATTCTCTGGTTCCCTTAGTTCAATCACACTGAAAGCACTATACCCACCGTGAAGTATGGTGGTGGTAGTGGTGGAGCCAAATCTTAGTAAAAAAAAAACTGGTCCAGTCTTCAAGAGACTTGAGACTAGGTCTGAGGTCTCATCTCACTTCATAACAGTACAATGACTCTAACGCAAGGGGTGTCCAATTTTTTCCCCTTTATTTTAAGGGCCGGTGTGGGTGCGGGTTTTCATCCGAGCAGAAACCACAGCTGAGTCTGTTGAAGGCTGGATTGGATTGCTGGATTGAAATGAAAACCTTCACCCACACCGGCCCTTTGCGGATAAGATTGGACACCTCTGCTCTAAGCATTCTGCCAAAGCTACAGTGGTTCAAAACCCAGAATCTGAACGTGTTATAATGGCATTGCCAAAGTTCAGACCTCAATCTGACCGTGAGAATCTTTAACAAGACTTGAATGTCATCATTTACCAATGGCCTCTATCCATTTGGACACAGCACAGAGAACAATTTTTTCTAGAATAGGCAAAAATATCAGGGCACAGATGTTCAAATCTGATAAAATCCCAATTGATGTGAGTTGCGTGACATGAGTTACATTCCAAAATGTGGAAAAGTTTAAAGGGGTGGGTGATACTTATGCAAGACACTCATTTGTCTAATTGTTATATAGTGTGTGAGGCTGATAGATTGTTGTTAGATTGTCTTTAGCTAAATCAGATCAGTGATCTTAGCCATGAATAGTGGAGTACCAACATTAGCCAAATGACATTAGAGGTCATAAGTATGTAAGGACAGCAAAAGGTCTGTTGTCTGTCTGTTTGTTGTTTCTTATGTAAAGCTGCTTTGAGACAATACTCTTTGTTAAAAGCGCTATACAAATAAAATTGAATTGAATTGAAAAAGTATCAGAATAGAAAGAAGAATGGGGACCAGGAGAGTACAAAATCGATATGGTACATGAACTCACCAGCCATGCTAATAGGAAGACCTTTATCCTTGCACAGTCAAGCGTTTATCCAATCAGCCAACTGAGTGGCAAGAAATGCAGTGCATAAAATCATGAGGACACAAATCATAAGCTTCAGTTAGTGTTCACATGAAACATCAGAATGGGAAAAATCTGATCCCAATGACATTGACAGTGGCATGGTATTTGCTGCCAGACAGGGCTGGTTTAAATATTTCAGAAACTGCTGATGTCCTGGGAATTTTATGTATAACAGCGTCCAGAGCACAAAAAAAAAACATCTAGTGAATGACAGTTCTGCATAAGGAAACGTCTTATTGATGAGAGAGGTCAGAGATCTGCCAGACTGATTTGACCTGACACCTCAAGTACTCGCTTCTTACAACTGTGATGTGCAGAAAAGCATCTCAGAACACTCGACACACCTTGAGAAGAATGGGGTACAACATCAGAAGACCTCATCAAGTTCCACTCCTGTTAGCTGAGAACAGGAATAGAGTGGACAAGGATTTATGAAACTGGACAATTAGTGAATAATTAAACTTGATGTGTCTCTGCCTTGGAGTTTTTATTAATCGTCGTGTCTAGTTTGTGTTTGTTGCTGGGACTGTATCCTACCCAATCAGCAGATGTATCGTTTTTTAAGTATTTCAAGTACACAAATTTAAGTACAAAAACCTAGCACTAGAGATATCATTCTATATATCCTTTTTAAACAAAAGACAAATTTTGTCATAAAGCATGCACAGGGCAGTGGTGGGACCAACAGGGTTGTTGATTGGAAGGTCAGGGGTACAAGTCCCAGCACCACCAAGCTGCCACAGTTGTGTCCTTGAGCAAGGCCCTTAACCCTTTTTGCTCTAGAGGGACTGTATCTGTATTTCCTGAGCTAGGAAATGAGGAAAAAAAAATATGCAACAGGCTTCTTTTTTTCTTCTGCAAACAGTTAGGTTTCCTTTGGGTTCTCTAGTTTCCTCCCACCTGCCAAAAATGCCAGTGGGTGGATTGCCTGTGCTAAATTGTTAACGTATGTGCAAGGTGCCTCTCCAGGGTGTATTCCCACCTTGCATCCAGTGTCAAAAGCGCCCCCATGACCCTGACCAAGCTGAAGATAAACGAATGAACATAGAACGAGGAGATCCATCAGATTTGTGACTGTGAGACTTGGCTGGCTTTACAGTCGTTAAAGAATGCAGTGAAAATGAAGATAAACAAAGATGAATTTTGTCTAAGCGATTTGTCTTCCATGAGTAAATTAAAGCATTCTTGGGGCATTAAGATGCATGAGAATTCTTTTTTATTCCTTATGGAGCTGATGCTGAAAACCCTCTTTTTCATCAAGCTGTCTCTCGGTCTCTGTAAACATTACTGTATGTAACAATACGGATAAAAAGCTTATCATTTGATTCAATGATATACTGACTATATTTTTATGTTATCTTCATTATGCCCTGTTTTTGGTCTGCAATCCTACCTTCAGGTCAAGACTAAATCTTCTTAGTGGCAGAGAGGTTTTTCCATGTTTGGACTTTGAACTTTGAGGAGTGTGTGTTTGGACTTTCCTTTGCATGATCTATGGCACGTTTTTCCCCTTCTTCTCTGCCGTACCCTAGGGCTGTTGGAACGAAGAGATTCATCATGCTGCTCAGGTTAGGATCTCATGACCTTTGACCTGTGCGTGCTCTTTCTTGGTGTCGCACTTGTTGACCCGCTGTTTCAAAACATCTCGTTTGTATCGAGTGTTACCTTTGTGATGTTTTATCCTACCATTTATCAATATGTAAGGGGAAAAAACTGTGCAGTGCTGGTATAGGAAAGTGATCCATGTTGAGGAGGAGTGAAGAAGTTGAATGACTTTTATTACTCTGAAGTTGGTTGTTATCATAGCTGTCACAAGGTGTTTATTCAACAATTACAATTTTGTATTAGATTTTTTGTATAGCACTGAGTAATGATGGAATTTGTTTGTTTTGGGGTTTTTTTTTTGAAAAATGTATCCTGGCAAAACATTATTACTTACGGTCCATGGTAGTGGATTTAGACTCTTGGACCTTACCCCATAGAAAAATTGCTAATAATGAAGTGATCTGCTCCCCAGGCAGTACTAAAGGACCACAGATCTGTGTGTGGGATGATTTATCTGCTGTGTAATTGCTCTAGCAGGAGACTAAATGTCCCCACAGAGATATGGGGACCACAAAATGAGGCCCTTGCCGAGAGCTCATGCCTGCAAGCGCCTCCAAAAATAACTTCCCCTTAATCCGCGGGAGGCAAAAATGTAAAAACGCAGCAGGTTGTTTTCCTCTGCGAGGGGGTCCGCAGTTATTTGGCTATAGGAATTAATGACTAGTGTGTAAAAGTCACTGAGTTTTGGAGCGTACGAGATCTTTTATGTGTCTTGCACTGGTTTATGGTTCTGGACTGTGACAATGACTTGTCTTGTCTTGAAAGGCCTGGCATAGACGAAGCTGTTAAGTGTTCTAGTTCAAGGTTAATATATAGTATGTTTAGAAAAAGTTGAATGATTTTCTGTGGCTAATCATTCAGTCTAAATGTTTCACGACAAATTATAAAGGATGAAATGTTTCTTTTTGACTGTCGGCATACGTTTTGGCACAACTGATCTTGCACTCCATGTTTCAACCTTGATTCAGAGAAAGACCAAATGTGTAGAGTTTGTTTTTCTTGCTCCATATATAGTTCAATCAACATTCTTGTATCAAACAAGGGTTAACTGCATTCAAAATGGTTTTTATATAAATACAGTGCCTTGTATATGGAACTTAAATGTCACAAATCTACACAAAGCAACCCCTTATTACTGAAGTGAAATATTATAATGTAAATAAACACAATGCCGCCGCCACCATGCTTCATTTTGCCAGATTATATTTTTAGGTGATGAACAGCATCAAGTTTCTAACATTTTATTTATTTATTTATTTTTATTTAGGAATAATCTTTCAAACGATATTGATTTTTCTCCCTAATATGAATAGGGAGAAATTCCTCAAAAATTCCTCTTACAGTCTTCAATCAGAACAACTTCAGAAGGACACATTTGGCTGAGCAAGCCAAGTACATGTCCAGATGTTTAGAGGTTTTTCAACCTTGGCAGGACTTCATCTGAAGTGGTCAGCTTGGCGGTCTGTTCCAAACACTCTGATATGTGCAGAATGATATAATCCAGACATGTACGTTGAAATATCAAGGCATCTCGACATGTTTTTC
This sequence comes from Hemibagrus wyckioides, assembly GCF_019097595.1. Lineage (NCBI taxonomy): Eukaryota > Metazoa > Chordata > Actinopteri > Siluriformes > Bagridae > Hemibagrus > Hemibagrus wyckioides. The sequence goes on along the minus strand of NC_080736.1, from coordinate 19,283,120 downwards.
TTCATTGTTGTCATAAAGCAAGCAAAAGGGGGTTTGCTTTGCTTAATGTACCCTGGCTTCTAAACTAAATATGGATTGTCTAAATATGTCTTATGTAGATATAGTACACAATTTTACTCAGCTGCTATTTATTAGTTAACAAATATATTAATTATATATTTATATAAACATAAATTAAATACATAAATTAAATATATTAATATATTAATAAATTACAGTTAGTTTTGTGTATTTTTCCATAGGTTGATTATTTGTATTTCCATAACCTGCAATGAAGTATATATTCTGCTAGCAAACATGCTACACTTCTACATGCAATATTTAATGAGTAAACTCAGTAAAACATTGTTGTTGTGTTTATACTTGCAACAAAATAATCACAAGAAAACAAAACCTTTGTGCTTTTATACTTTACTTCATAGCTATTCGAAATCATAAAGAAGAGTATACGAAATCATGAAAATCTCCTTGTTTACGTTATTTGATGTCACTAATCGCTTTAGTGATTAAAAATAGCTGCTGAAAAGTGATTGCTAATTTATCAAACGCTAAATGAGCTAGCTAAAACTTTAGATCGGTTAACAACATTAGCCATGTTGTAGTTCCATCTTGGTAGTCTAAAAGTAATGTTCACATCATTACTGTGCCTTACAGAAGATAAAGAAATATGTACGACAAAATTATTGTAATAGCTGGATTTTAAAAGTTTTGCTAGCTTTTGTGTGATTAGCTTGACCTCTATACATTTGGTTCGTTTTGAGAAGTAGCAAGAGTGTCTTTTATAGTTCAAGTTTGTCTTATTGAATGAATGTGACCTCAGGGTCCAGCACTTTGTTTAAACTCTGTCTTTATTTTTTAAAGGAACTTTTATGTCTAGCGAAAGATTTATAGCCCAGGTGACTGAACACATACAGGCGGTAAACTTGAAATGTTAATCTATTAAAATAAAAAATGATCACGTGAATAATGAACAGGTAATAGGAAGCTCCTGGGTTTGCATAAGAAAAACAGGACAGCCTTCGGCCGGATGACGAATCGTCTCGTTAAAATCTCATCAGTGAGCACTCAGAGGCTAAATCAAACCATCTCGCTCTGCTCACCTTCTCTCTTCCTCTCGTTCTAGCATTCTCTCTCTCTCTCTTTCTGTCCTTTGTTCCTTCTTGTCAACCTGTGGTGCTTTTTTATTTGAAGTATTCCATGAGCTGAAATGTGAATACAGAGCAGAAATGTCTCATGGTAGAGCCGTGGCTTCCCTTTGCCCTCTCTGGGTTAAAGCAACATCAAGAACTGGAACATTCCGGATCTGTTTACAGTTACGTTAGGTGAAGCTGCTGTTTGTTGGACCTGAGGGATCTGCTGTTGTAGTAGCTGTACTTTTCTTCCCTTGCTTTGTCATTGACAGGGGATATTGAATCTCTGAATAGTCTTGAATAGTAGCGTGGAGTCTAAATACCGCAGTGAACATAGGATGAAAAAAATACTGAAATAATTTGACATTTTTATTTCACTGAGGAAATTTTAACCCATACACTGCATGTTCCTCACAAAAGATTATTTAGTACCAATTAACCAGCACTGTGGTTTATTTTGTGCTAGCAAACATTATTAACTAGCTTCGTTTAAAGCTACAATTTCCGTTATCAATTATTTCTCTCCAGCCTCTGTGCCTTTATGTAGTTTTGTTTTGAATTCACTCGGTGTGATTTTATTTCTGGTCTCAACCCCAGTGCTGTCATTTCTTTACTACCCTAACATGTCTACCTGTATTGTCTCGCACCTTTTATCAGTTTGTTTTCCTCGTCAAAAAAAATCTGATCATGGACCTTATTGTGCACCTTGTTTCTCATGTTCCAGTTTCCTAGTTTGCACGCCATGTTCCATGATTATATTATAGTCTCTTTTATTCGTTAAAATCGTTTGACGCTCTTTTCTTCTGTTTCGTCCACCGCCTTTCACGGACTCTGACGATGATTCCCTGATTTTTTTCTAAAAAAAAAAATAAATAAATAAACTACAACACTTTCATCACCGCACAAATGTTAACCAAGAAAATAAAATTTTTCAAATTAAATATGTGACGAAAGAAACATCTAGCTTGAAAAGATATCTTTGTGCTGATGCACTTTTAATCCAAAAATTTTGTAATCACCTGCTAGTCAATAGGCCAAATTATGGCTCGCAGGATAACGCTATATGAATCAACACACTCTGATTCAACAGTTTAGCCGCTAGGTGCTTGATTCTAGCTAAGGCAACTCTACTAACTAAATTTCAGGTCAGTATCTTAATGTCGATACAACATATATAAATGTAAAGATAATAATAAACATGCTAGTTTTCCCTGACTAGCTAGAAGGCAATTAACTCACGGCTAAATCTGATGCAGTAGAGTGTTTGCTAGTTCATAATGAAGGATTAAACAGAAACTCGTGGTTTTTTTGACCGACACATGGATTTATTTGGTCTGAAGTCTGGAAACTATTTGTATCCATGAAGTTATCCAGTGAGATAATGGGTTATGGAATTTCTCTCAAAGACACAGCGGTCCAACCTTCTCCTCTTGCAAAATTGATGTTACCCACCCGCTTGAGAAATTTCACTTGGCTCAACTCCAGCGTTAATGCAAAAGCCACAGCTATGAAAGGCTTTTCTTTTTTTTTTCCCTCACTTGCAGGCTAAATATTTAGTTTCATATTAACACCGTGATTTTGCTTCAGGGAAAAAAAAAAAAAAAAAAAGATTTGTTGTACAAATGAATAACTCTGAAACTATGGTCTAATCCCATATTTCACCTTATTACTGTATACAATTAGAATATTATTCTAATCTATTGTCCATTGGCTACTTTCACGTTTAATTTCTAATCATAGGAAATACCAGAACTCAGAGGTCGGATCTATCATGCTCACGGTGCACATGGAGGAAGTGTCAGAGGAAGCTATACATGGTGAATATTTTCCGGTTCATTCTGGAAGGATACAGGGATTATAGTGTGATTCGTGCCAAATGATTTACCGTACGTTACAGTGTCTAATCAAAGAAACATGCTTTGTTTTTTTCTTAATGCTACGTAGTTACGGCTCTTATTCAATAGGGGAATATTCCAAGAATTCCAGAGAGCCCGTCTATAATAATGTGTCTGGGATTGGATGGTGGAATTTGGGGGGTGGGGGGCGGGGCATTTTAACATGTGAAAATTAATAAAATTCTGTCTAACAAGACGTAATGATAGTCTATATCATAGCCATGGATCATATTAATTTACTGTTTTCAGGCTAACTGGAGGAATCTTGCCCCAATACCTGTCCCATTTCCCCAACCCCACCCCCCTGTCTGACCTCTTCAACATACATGAGCTCACAGAAGCCCATGATTCGCTGGAGTATGGTATCTGTTCCACCATCTGTTTTTTTTTGGTCTAGGGTGGCTGCGAAATCTCATGAGTCTCATGGATATCTACTAAGCAATGTTAGCTGATATCACAGAAGTAAAACTGTGCCTTAAGATCGGGGTCACAATCACACGTAACTGAGACACACCTCTGTTTCACTTAAACTCCGCCCCACTTGTGTAACTCTGGCATAGCTTTAGTTTGAAGTTACATCTGATTACTGAGGCGGTTTCAGTATCCCAGCTAATTCACCTCTTGCTTTTATTCCAGTCACTTCACTTGCTATTAACTAGCTACCAAAAATGGTACGATAGGTAATCGTCTTGATGTGGTATATACATTTTCTCAACAATCCCTACTTATCCAAATGAGTCTATGAAACCTCTGCTAGCTTCTTCTAGGATCCATATCAGTGTGGATCATCTAGTTGGGTTTCTCAGTCTGTGAGTCTGTGTGAACAAGTCTGTGTGAACAAGTAACCGTCAGTCAGATTTGCAGGTCTGTCTGGTTCCTGTTAGTCCTCAGGTGCTGGTTTAATGTCTATGAAACGTCTCTGAATCACTCAAGGTCTTTCGGAGCGACTCAGCAGTGCTCTGATCAGGAGTGCGTGGTTCACTTCCTGTACTGATTCAGTCTGCAAACTGGGCATGGAGAGAGAGAGAGAGAGAGAGAGGGAGAGAGAGAGGGAGAGAGCTTGATTTCACTCAGAGAGGTCATTAGACTGGATATCATCAAGCCAGTGTGTGTGTGGAGTAATTAGAGTCTGGATTTAGACAGATGGGAGAGCGAAATGGGAGGTCTTGGGGTCGATTTCAACATGTTCGTCTCCTCAGAGCTGCTCAATTATTCTAGAAATGAAATCCCCGCGCGATTATTAGCCTCGACGACTCAGGAGTCATCTTCATGAGCTTATCACGCCGCCGCTAATCGCTTTCGAAAGTTTTCCAGCACGAGTGTTGAGTTCTGTTTAGAGTAAGGGGAAACCTAACACTAATGAAGCACTGAACCCTTGTGTTTAACACTATACTCTTTTTTAAGAGATTGGTTCTGATTTTAGCTACCTGAAGATCAGCATGATGTCTGCAGATTTTGTGTGGGGGGAAAAACGGTATAGCAGATGTGTGTATTGCCTTGTCAGATACTGTAATATTAATTATAGTGATGCATATGATGTGCAGTTACTGAATGCAGGACACAAGCATGGTACTTATTGCTAAACCACAATCCTGGAATGACCCATGCTATTAAAGAGTTTCTATGGGTTTCTTTTTAACATGACTGTTTTACAAGATGAATAATAGAACTTTCCTGGTCTATCCTGATGCCCTACTTCTGGCAGGAGTCTCATCACTTGGCTCCATATGGACAGCCTGGGGATAAATGGCTAGGCTGATTGTGTGGATGGTACCATTTAGAAACCATGAAGATGGATTTGGACTGCAGTTGGTATGAACCATTTTGCTCTCAATTCTCCATTAGTGAGCAGCTGAGAAGTTAGACTTTGACTTAGATTTAGAATTTTTAATCATATAGTACACAGTTATAGAAGGGAAATGATTTATAATCACACTCTGTGGTGTCACCCAGATGAGGATGAGGTTCCCTTTTCAGTCTGGTTGCTCTCAAGATATCGTATCAGGGAGTTTTTCCTCACCACCATCACCTCTGGCTTGTTGATTAGGGATAAATTTAAAATTTATAATCTGAATCTCTGGAAAGCTTCTTTGCAAAAATGCCTGTTGTTAAAAGCGTTATACAAATGAAAAGGATTGGAACTGGATAATGATGAATCAGAGAAAACTAAAAAAAAAAACTTTTTCTTTAAATAATCATAATTTGTATGTTTTTAGTTACTAAAATTTATACATTTATAACTAAAGTAAATATATATTTATATATGTATTTTTTCTTACGTGAAATGAAAACTATTAATGAACAAAAATACGCATAGTCAATTTTCTGAATTGTTTTAATTCATTTTAAATTTGTGAATAAATCAGGAATTAAACAAAATCTTTTCCTGACACCTCGACCGAAAGGGCCTTTTATTAAAAAAAAAAAAAAAAAAAAAAAATGCTCACAAAATGACCAGTAAAGTCAATTTTATTAATTATATAAATTCTATAAGTTAAAAATTAAAAATTTTTGTTCTTAATAAAAAATAAATAAATAAATAAATAAACTAATAAAATAAAATCATTGTCTATAAAAGGCTTTCTTTGCGTTTTTAAATGTGCTTGGCTATTACACACATTGTTTTAAATTCATCTGAACAAATTTACGAAACAATTCAGCATAAATTTATAGATACATTTTATGCATATGGTTGAAGTTTATGAATAATAAAAATAAAAAATGTATTTGTTTATTAGCAAGTGGACATTTGAAAACTTTTATTGTATAGTGTATAAAAACCTTTATTGTATATTGAATTTAGGTAAAAAAAAAAAAAAAAAAAAAAAATTTGTTTCGGAAACAAAATCTGCTAAAAACGAAATGACAAAATGAAATGTAGTGCTTTACAAACATAGAATATGAACTTTAATTATAATACTGTAAATATGATACTTTAGATATTTCATATAGTTCCATATCCCGTGATTAAATCAAACACAAGACAAATTGTTTTGTTTTTTTTTGTTTGTTTTTTTAATAACTTTCATGAAAAAAGTGACTAAATAGATTTATCTCAATACATTATTACAAACAGTGAGCTTATAGAAATATAACAATAAGAATAAGAAAAAAATAATAATAAATCCTACATGGAGATCCCTATGCAGAGAGCTGCCTCATAGAGTCTACTTCACATTCCATAGCACCTTATCACTGTTTCTTTTCTATTTTTCTTTTTTTTTTGCATCACGGCTAAAATTCGCACGCGGGAATGTTCGCAGGTGGCGATAATGAATTCTTGCATCTCATCATTTTTACCACTAGTGATAATCCAATCCATGTTAGTTTTTCTTTTTAAATATATATATTGATATATATATATATATATATATATATATAACTACAACTACACATTCAGGCTAGCGGATGAGAGAGAACCTTCACAGACATTCATAGAATTCGACAAAGTTCCTGAAAAAAAAGTATGTGTATTTCAGTAACGTCTAGCTCTAGTTTAGCATAAAAGGTTTAGCATAAAAAGTTAGAAAATAATTTACTGGACACAAGTGTATCCCATAATTCCATCTATATATGAAAAGTGGAGGCTTGGAGAACCTCGTTTGTCAATCTGTGTATGAACAAATTAAATTCGTGAATCCATTTTATTTGTGAGAGAGAAATTTGTTCGTTCAGGGGAAAAAAAAGTTTGTATTCCTTGAGAAATCCTGAGTTTTACGTAATTTTATTTTATTTTTGTACATGGAAGCATTAATTTGAACTATGAAATTATTTCTTTTTTTAATTTGCACTGAGTTATTGTGAATTTTTATACGGATTACACAACAATGTTTAAATCGCTAACTAATTTCAGTGACACACAAGTTTTGAAAGAAAACGAGCAAATCCACAGGAATTGATTGGCTGCAGTGGCTGAGTCGCGTTATTGGATATGTTATTTTATTTATCTATTTTATCTATACAGGTTTTTATAAATTATAATTATTTTTTGTTAAGATTGATAAACGAGGCTCAGTGTAATCTGATAAAATGGACTCTACAATAAATAACAACTTTCGCTGAACATTTAAACGCAAAGCCAGATCAAGGGTCATGTTTTTATTTTTATTTTAGATTATTTCAGATTTAAAAAAATGTATTGGTGTGCATTTTCTATATTTCAAAATTTCTGCACATGGGAATGAAACATGAATTGATGAACTGAGTAATTCCTTCTGTGAGACTGTTGAAGTCTCTGGAAAGCAGGTGAATGAACAAAAATGAAGAGAAAAAAACATAAAACACCTCCTATACCTACATACCTACATTGTTTGAATTTATTTTTATTAAGTTAAAAGGAATTGCAAATCTAATTCCTACTTTTCTAATTTTATTGTGTGGAAAATGAGCAAAAAAAATTCAATAATAGAAATTATTTTTTTTGTTGTTAAATTTAAAACGATGTTCCACTAATCCTTTGTTTTTTTTTTTAGGAACAACAGCCTCTAAAAATGACTAATAAATTTAGTAAAGAGCTTTACGGATAGAACAGACACACTTTCTAAATTTTTTATGTTTTACAGTTCAGGAAAAAACATTTAGTCATTGCAAAAAAAAAAACAAAAAAGTCATGTACAGCAGTTGAAGTGCTTATTGTTTTGTCCTGATAAAAAACACATGTTTCATTCCCTTGGAAATCATATCCACATGTTATTATTATCCCGTTACGATTACACGGTTAATAAGCCGGGGGTTTGGGAGCAGCTTGTCATAGGCTAGCGAGCCTGTTACTATGGAAACGGAAACGTGTGATTAGATGTTTTTTTTTTCTTTTGTTCTCTCACGAGTCATATGATTTCATGTAGCTGAACTTCCTTCGTAGGTTCTCTCTTAGGAAAATCTGTATCTAAACTGAAATAACGTTTGTAAATAATCCAACGGCACTAAATATGTTCATAATTACGGAAACATCTCGACGTGACACCGAGCCAAACGTTACATCAACACCTGATTCTCCGACTATATACAGGTTGAGAATCTGATCTATGGTGGAACTAACGGTCCATAATTATGATGGATTTGTAATACAATACACAATCAAGTAAAAAAGCTGGATCAGTAAAAACAAACAAAAAAAAAAATCATTAAAATCTTGTCACTGTTTTGGTGGATTTTTTTTTTTTTGTGTGTGTGTGTGTGTGGTTTTAAAGCATTTTTATTTTATTTTTTTATTCAGATTGTTTTGGTGGATTTTATGTATTTAAAAATATTTTTTTTATACATTTCAGGTTTTGTGATTTTAAAACGTTTTTAAAAAGTTTCAAATGTTTTTTTTTTTGTGTGTGTGTGTTTTTAATACATTTATTCTTTTCTTTTTTTTAAATCATTGTTTTGGTGGATTTTTTGTGGGTTTTTTAAAATTATTTTTTTATTTCAGCCCTATTCCACTTTATACCAATTAAATCGATTTCAACAAAGTATTTCAATTCGTCTCCGTTTACTGAGCCAACCTTTTACGACAAAGCCTACATCATGATCAAGCGTGCAAACACAACAGAAGAAAACGGCTGGCTTTAAGGAGATAAGGAGATACGCTATATAATATTTCATAAGCACAGGTTTTAAAAGTAATAATAAGTATAAAACTAGCAGCTGCCAAGAGAGATTGCATTGATGTGAAAGTTGCATTATTGAAAACAAACAAAACAAAAAATTCCTGATAACTTGAAATCTTCTTTTAAGCAAACGAAACATTTCTAAAACGTTCTAGAAAGCCAGTTATGCCGTATGCATAGTGAGCATGTGTACGAGTCGGGAAACGCCTCTTTTAACGCGTTTTGCTGTGCAGACGACGTTTTTCTCACGTAATTTATCCGATTCTGGTTTATATTCATCTAAAATGTTGTCATTTCTGTAATAACAGCTTCCACTTGGCCTTGTATTTTGGAAATACCTCACGTTTTCTGTGAGGAAAAGCTGTTTATTGAACGTCTGATGGAAGCACTTTAAACGGGAAGTATTTTAGCGCTCACATGATTCTACCAAATCTGCAAATTCTACCAATTCATAAACGTAAATCCGGCCTCGTAGGAAGCGTTAGCAAAAAGTAAGCTAGCTATGCCAGTGCTCGGAAGATCATCCTGCGACTCTTAAAGAGGCAGCTTTGAGGGAAACCTTACAGAAGTCACTGAAAGTGTCATCGTGAACCTCATTTCCTCATGAATTGTGAACATTTGTTATTTCACTGTTTACACCTTTTGGGTTTTAGATCTTAGAGCTATGAGGGCAAGTGTAGCTAAGAAATAGCTGTCAGTGTAGCTGAACCACTGAATCACATAGCCCCGCCTTCAAACTGTAAGCCACGCCCCCTTCTGCACCTCATGGTGGTCTGGGTAATATTTTGTTTTTGTTCAAACTGGTCTCTCTCTTTCTCTCTCTCTCTCTCACCCTCGCTCTCTCTCTCTCACTTTCCTTCTTAATTCACCATGACACTTATCAGCAACTTCTTACTGAAAAAAATAAAATAAAAATAAAGGCACAAAGCATACAGAAAACACACACAAATATTTGTATCCACATTCAGCCACTCAGTTCAGTTCAGCATACAGACCTGCACAAGCCTGAAGTCTCACAATGGCAAAATGGTGCCCTGTGTGTGTGTGTGTGTGTGTGTGTGTGTGTGTGGTTGGCTTCTGGTGCAGGAATAAAGGCATTCGTAGGCGAAGTGCTGTTTGTGCAAGCAGTCCACACAGGGACAGATGGTGCGTGTGTGTGTGTGTGTGTGCGTGTGTGTGTGCGTGTGTGTGTGTGTGTGGTGCACATGTAATACAGAGGTCAGAGTCACACGTCGGCTCTCCTCACACCAGCACCGCCTTTAGTTTTCATTCTGTCTTGACTTCTTTATCCTGAAATTAAGAGAGAGAGAGAGAGAGAGAGAGAGAATTGAATAAAAGTCTTTATTACATTTAAAGTATTTAATGTAATATATTGTAAGTATAAATACATCACACACTCACGAACAAAAACTTACTAAGAGAGAGAGAGTGAGAGAGATGGAGAGAGAGAGAGAGAGAGAGAGAGAATGACTGAGAAAGAGAGAGAGATGGAGGGGGGAGAGAGGAGAGAAAGACTGAGAAAGCAAGACAGGGAGAGAAAGAGTTAGAGATCGAGAGAGAGAGAGAGAGAGAGAGAGTCTGAAGCAGAAGAGTGCATAAACTGAACTGATGCTTGCTGTATATGTGAGAAATAAAACATTTGAATTTGAGATATAATTTCACATAAATTCAATTTACTGATTTATTGAATTTACTGAAAAGAAACACACACACACACACATGCACACACACAAACACACATACTAATCAATCTAGCTCTTCCTCAAAGTGACATTACTGTGTGTGTGAGAAAACTAACATTGTCTAAATATTTTTATTTCAGTTTTACTACTCGACTTCACGCCTCGCTCCGGGGGTGTGGGGGGTGGGGGACCCATAACACCACACCGCTCGCTCATTACAGCAATTAACATAGCAGAAACGATTATATAGAGGGCAAGATGTCGGCGTTTTACGCCTTTAAACCAGTTTACCAACCAGGTGTTGGTGTGGATAATGAATAACGAGGCTTGAGGCGAAATCTACTTAAAAATGTGACGTTATCAGATGCCAGCGCTAACTGGATGCTGCTTTGTCTAAATCGTGCATGAAAAGTGCAAACCACAGTCAGAATTTTAAAAGTAAATTAAAAAAAGAAATTCCCAATTTATCCATCAGTGGTGACGCAATTTCATTTAAAATTTCATTTCTTGAAATACAGAAGTCCACTGTTTCAGCCAGTGATGTATGGTTTTTAAATTTTTTATTTACTTTTTTTTTTTTTTTTTAATTCTAATTCTTAAACTTTGTGCGGAATTTCAAGTCCCAGAATAAAATTTTTCAATCTGACTTCAATTTTTTTTTTTAATTTTTTAAACTTTTTATTTTATTTTATTTTTTTTTTAGTTTTTTGGAATTCAGATCATGGTGACGAATTAAATCGTAATCAAATTGCTTGAAAAATTTTACTTTCTAAGAAACGTCTTCAGAGTTCATTCAATTAAACTCTGTTTTTTTTTTTCTTTTCTGTCAAAAATTTACAACCTCCATACATTCAAATTACAAAGTGGATCAAATATTTTTTTTAATAAACAAACAAAAAAAAAAGGACAGATACTTCACTTTCAATGGTGTGAGCAGCCATGTGTTTTTATTTATTTATTTTATTTATTTATTTATTTTTAAATGCCACGGGCAGGGGTGGGGTGGAGGAGAGCGTCACATGTTAAAAAAAAAAAAAAAAGAAGTTTTTCTCAAACACAGTGTTGAACTCTGGATGGAGGAGGGGCCTGATGTTTGAAGGTGGAGTTTTGGTGATAATATAGATCCAAATTAAGTTTCTCATCATTTTCTACCAATGCTATTAAACTGTGCACGCATAAATGGCATCACTGAGGCAGTGATTGGTTGTGATTTAATCACTTTGTTTTAAATAAAGCAGGCTCCTGGTTGTTGAACCTATAGATGGTGTACACACTGATAAACTCTAACCTCCACTGAATGCCCACAATGCCCTGCGCTTCTGTTCCCTGTAACCGTGTCCTTGTCTATAGTGCTTAGTGATTTGGAACACCTCGATTCATTGGCCTTTGTGTCTGGAGGCTCTTACTTACTTGCTAATGGCGTTCTTCAGATACTGCTGCAGCCATTTGGTCTTGGGGTTGATGCAGACCTCCCTATTGTTCTTCAGCTTGGCTCTGGAAAGGGGAGAAAGGTCGGAGTGAGCGCAGCAGAGTGATAACGAGGGCAAAAGAGGAGAAAGGGAGGAAGGGAGTCATTTCAGCTCTTCAGTGTGGATTTGGCTGAGAAAGGAGAGAGAGAGAGAGAGAGTGAGAGAGAGAGCGACTGAGGAGTGAGAGTCAGAGAGAGAGACAGGGAGGGATTAAGGGGGAGAGATTTAGTTGTAGAGCTCTTCTCTTCTCCTCTCCCCAGTAGATAAAGCGAGAAAGGAGGAGAAAAAAAAGAGACGCTGAGAGAGTATAGGGTATGTAATTGATGCTGTTGGTTTTTGGCTTTGCGCTGGTAATGAGATCAGGTAAGTCACTTTAAAGCGAGGGATTCGGTTTTAGACGAAAGAATGAGACTGAAAGAGTGTGTGTTTCTCCCTCTGAGGCCCTGAACTCTGTGTTATCAGATCGGTGCTGCTGCTCCATTAAACCCTCACACTGGTGTAGGAGACGCTTCAGTCCATTACAGAGTGCATGCAGGGTAACACACACACACACACACACAGGGCCATGGCTACACAAGCAGTTATCTAGAACCCAGCATTGATAGGAAGCAGTTGATAGATTGATGGATGCAGTATGTGTAGCCAATCAGAAACTATCAGTGCTACAAGCCCCACCCCTCTAGTACCACTAAAACACCTTTCCACCATCCAGCAGTGTGGATCATCTGAGCTCAGAATGACTTCCAGATTTCCAGATTTACTGGAAGTGAAAAAAATCTAAACAAAAAGGATTTTAAATATGCATTTAAAAAAAAATACTCTACGGGGGGAAAAAAAGCTTCAAAAGAAAAATAAATAAATAAACACACAAGCTTCTCAATAAATAGTTTTAGAACAAGTATTAAACTGTCCAGAAAATTAGGAGTTACCAGGGGATAAAACAACATTTAAGAAAATTTTATAAAATCAACTTTTAATTAAAAAAAAACAAAAAAAAAAAACACAAAACTTTGGGTGGGTTTGACCAATCAGTGACCTTTAGCTCCGCCCACATTGTCTTACACGGTACCTGGTTAAGAAATGGAACAGAAGTAGATATACAGAAATAGTGACACACCTGGTGCATTGTGGGTAATCCGTTACATTTCAGTTCTGGTTCATTTATTAGAAACTACGTAGCACTAGTTATTCGTATGAGCGGCAAACTCAGAGGCTAAATGAAGCTTTCAGAAGAAACGGATTTTGTTTCCAAAATTATGCAAAATGACGTTAGTTTAACATTCTGTCAGAGTTTCTTCCACCCCAATAAACACACACACACATACACTCATGCTACAACTGCAACACATGCTTGTTCTCCCTCTCTGCCTCCCTGTGTGTCCGTCTCACTCACACGCGCACACGCGCACACACACACACACACACACACACACACACACACACATGCATATCACACCTCTGCGCCAAAAGGTCATGTTTGAGAATTAACAGCTCAGAGGGGCCACGACTCACACCGCTTTGCAAATTAACCACATCCACACTGAGCTCAACCCACACACAAGCATAAACACACACACACACACACACACACACACACTCCTGTGGTCTGGGACCAAATGGTCCTCTTCAGCAGACAACCCGAATCCCCACTTAACACTAGCGAACTTCCAGTGTAAGTGGATCTGTGGGTTTGTTAGTTTAATTTGTTTTGGTGTTTGTTTGGTTTTTGTTTGTGTTCGAGGCTCGATGCATGTTTTCCAGGCTTTAATTCAGCAGCCGGCAGCATGTCTGCACAGGGAGACAGAAACAGCAGGTAGTAAGTGCCTCACAGCCGGCTAATACCAACAGCAAACATGACTTCTAGTGAGTGAGTGTGTGTGTGTGTGTGTGTGTGTGGGTTTGGACAGGGTTTGTGTTTCAGCTGTCTGTCTTTCATCTGTCTTTAAAACTCCAGATCCTTGAGATTCGAGGCTAAATTCCTAAATAAACACTATTTGGCTTGTGTGTGTGTGTGTGTGTGTGTGTGTGAGTGAGAGAGAAAACCCCCCTCAGGCTAAAATTCTGTCCCGATCCGACCTTCCGCCTCGCCATGACCCCTGTGGCCCCTTTTATCGAACCAGTCACCGTTTTGCTTTTACATTAATATGTTCCAGGTTAGCAAAATGATACCAAATGTTAGCGGCTAAAGAGATTAGCGCTGGGAAGAAAAAAGAAAAAGATATCTAAGAAGGTCAGGAGAAATCTAATCATAATCACTTTGACCCTTGATGAAGATTTCCTCCAGAAGGAGAAGTAGAAACACACACACACACCGTGTCTCTCACACTTCCTTTTATCTCAAGCTCTTGATAAGGATCTTATACACACACACACACACACACACACACACACACACACACACACAGCCCTGACTCCTCAGAGCTTCCTGCAGTGTAGATGGTGGTGTTATGAAAACGCTGGTACTCTGAATGCAGCAGTGTGATTTGTGAGGTGTTTCCTGGTGTTAGTGACCTACATGACTTGGAAAGGGCAGTGTGGCGTGTGGAGGAACTTGATCTCACGGATGCTCCTCTGCGGCACGGTGTTGAGCGTCGAGCGGCACCAGCACCTCTCCAACAGGCTGATGGGCTTCGCTGTAAAACAGAGAGTTCGAGTATTTTAAGATACGTTCCGACCAGAAAACCGTGGGTTTGCGTGGCTGTGATGCCAAAATGTGGTTTAACAATCTGGTCAATGAATAAACGACAATTGTGATGTCATAATACGATGCTCATAAGAGTTGATGTCATAATACGGTGGCTGTACAGATCTAATGCAGCCATGCTTGTTTTGTTCCAACAATCGTGATGATGCTCTGCTGTAATACAGTGTGATGTCATAACGAAACGATTGTCATGTCATAACATGACGATCCTAATCATAGGCTATAATACGTACATAATGCACTCTAATAGGATTGTAATATTAGAACATTCTGATCCTATTGTAGCATATTATTTATGCATTATAGAGTGTTAGAGTACAATGATCATCAGGTTATAATACTCTATAATAACAACAACTGATCGTAATGTTATAACATATATATGAGGTGCTCTAGAGCTCTAGTGTATTGGGATCAGAATGGTATAATACATTATAATACATTTATAACAGGCCATAACAACATCATAATATGATATGCTGATCGTAATGGAACACTGTGACTAATTATAATAATGCTAGAATGTGATGATCATAATGGTATAATACGTATATAATAATATGTATATAATGCGCTATAATACATATTTAGCACTCTCTGGCATCGTAATGTTATAATACATATATAATGCTCTACAATCCATGTAATAAGACGATAATATTATAATGCACTATAAAATGTATAGTACTCTATAGCATCATAATGTTATAATACCCTATAATATGTATATGATGCGTTATAATATGTATCTAGTACTCTATAGCTCCCTAATGCTCTAATATGCTATAATAAGTATGTAATGCACTATGAGAGGATCATAATGTTATACTACTCTATAATACATCTATAATGTGTATATAATACACTAAGATAGGATCATAACTCTAGAGTACAATGATTGCAATGTTATACTGCTCTATAACACGTGCATAAGATTATAAAATGTTTAGGATACGCAATTCTAAGATCTTAATGTTCTAAAGGTCTATAATACTCTATAATATACTCAGGCTACACTGAAACAGGCTACAGTGGGATGGTAGTGTAATCATACGCTGATCGTAATGCTACACCGTGACAGGTGACCGTGACGATCGTAACGCTATGATCCATCAGTCATATCGGTGAAACTTTTTTCCTCTTTACATTTCCAATTTCGTGATTTTTTCACACACACACACACACACACACACAAAGTAGTGGTGAGAGATTTTACAACTCCGAATCAATCTGTCCTTACGCTCGTAAAAGAAATCAGCAGCTAAAAGCAGACGTCTCCCATCACCACATTCCACCTGCGAGCACGGATCATTAAAAACAGATTAAGCCGTCGCTCTTGGTCCCATGTTCCCACACGAGGGAAGTGGATTTCTCGCTCACTACCGTCGTCAAGAGCCCTTAAAAGTTACTCAGGCTGCTTTAAGGAGCCTCACACTGCACTACACCAGCCTCCAGGTTCTGATTGATTGGTCTGAAGAGTGCTCCCTGCTCTTCCTCAGCAAGTCCCTGGCCTCGTCTTCGGATCTGTGTGTGTGTGTGTGTGTTTGATTAACAATCTCAAGTGCATTCTTAGTGTCGTCCTGGTCTTCATCTGCGAACCCTGACTAGCGGACTATGTAGCGCTGTTATGATTTATTCGATAAATGAAGATTTCAACAGAGAAACTTCTTCCTTTTTGTCAACATTTTAGCCATTTCTAATCCTCTACATAAGTCCATAAACGTTAACATTCCTGACATAACATGCCTTAAAACACACATCGGGATAACCGTTTCTCAAACACGTTACGCTAATTACACAGTATTATCATTTACCATGCGTTATAAGCCTGATTTCCACCACCACCACAAGTGCATTAGGAATAAAATGTATGTAGATACAGATGCACTTTTTTTGGTTCAAAATGTTCACCAAATAGGGCTCATAAGGTGTTATGACAAGGTTATAACGATCACAATCCATGCATGAATTACATACATACACAACTTTTTATTTAAAATGTGTAAAATCAGGGCTGTAGAATTTTTCAACTGAATGTATTTGTTATATGTGTACAAACACTACATATTCCATTCATAACGCATTATAACGCTTACTATTATAAAAAATGATATAAATAAAAATAAATGATGAATTTCTACATTATTCAATGTTTAGGTTAAGCTATTTTTTTTCAATTTATTTTTGAAAGAAAGGTTTTTTATTTGTTTTAACATAATATTTTGTTATTTTGATGTAAAAGCTCGAAATTCTGGAGTAAGTTTCTCTCAACTGTTATCGAGATGCTGTATAGAAAACTAAACGTGTCGAAAGATTTCCACTAAAGCAACATGTGAGGGACAGAAGACGGAGTAAAAATGGCGAGAATGAAGCCCGAAGGCCTTTTTATTATTATTTGGCGCGGTGTATTAAATGTTAAATCGAAAAATGTTATGATATTTTGAGTCATTATGTCGAAATGTATGAAGATATCAAGTGAATCTCGTGCTGAAATAACCAGATATGTATTTATATAACGAGTTGATAACAAAAATAGTGATATATGAAGTGAAAATATTACAATTTTTAAAAAAGATTTTTTAACAGGAAATGGGTTGTCAAGTTTGATGTTTACTGTAGAAAAAAAAGACGTGTGTGTAAATGAACAGATTTTTTTTATGCAGCCAGTGTGAGAGAGGGAGAGAGAGAGAGTGAGAGAGAGAGAGAGAGAGAGAGAGAGAGAGAAAATGATAGAGAGATTCCCGGGCCTCGTCCTCAATTGAACGCTCCTCTACCTTCACCCCTTCAGCGCCTGTATGCACAGGACGGAACCAGACTCGGGTTCTAAACCCCAAACAGATCCCTCGTGCAAATTTAGCCTTTTTCACGAATCGGTCGCTTTGATGAACAGTCGGCGTTTCATTTCAGAATTCTCAGAGGAAAAGAAATAACTGCTAGATTTTTCCAAAATGCACACTGGCATGAAATATATACACACACACCACACACACACACACACACACACACAATAAATAAATAAAGCACAGCTAATCATCTCGCTTCAGGCTCTAAGAGATGCTTTAAAATAGAACAGATATTTACACAGAAGATATTTATATTTGTATATTTATATTCAGATATTTATTTTTTGTCTTCTTAACAAGAGGTTCAAATCATTATAGAAAAATTTCTTTTTTTAATTAAAATAAATGAATAATAAATGATTTATTTTATTATAAACTTATATATTTAAATAGATAGCTATGAGCCCAGAACAGTTTTTTTTTTTAACACAATTTGATGCTTTTAGACCCAGATTCTGTTCATCACACACCAGCTCCATCACTCTAACACATAATTATTAAACGTTCAAAAATAAAAATAAAATAATTCAACATCCTCAGGATGAAATGAGAAACAGCAGCTGTCTTACCTTCAGTCTCCAAATCCGACACAGTCACCATGAGGAAAAACATCAGTGCCAAAACTTTGACATCCATATTGTGTGTGTGTGTAAGCGCAAGCGAGTGAGAGTGTGTGTGTGTGTTTATCGAGAGTCTTTGTGTTAGTCACAAGCAGCTTCCAGGACACAGTGTGGTGCCTCAGTGCTGAGCCGGGTGTTAAAACACTGCGGAGGGGCAGGAGAGCACTCCCACTTAGGAGGAGGAGGAGAGAGAGAGAGAGAGAGAGAGAGAGAGAGAGAGAGTTGGGGAAAGTGAATGGGGTGTTTTCTGGACCCTGCTGTCTTTATACAGCTTCTTTGGTCAGACAAACATCAACAATTAAAATGTTTTGGTGGAGACTGGAGAAACAGTTTACATCTCTCTCTCTCTCTCCCTCTCTTGCTTTCTGTCTTCAAGTCTTTCTCCCACAGTCTCTCTTTCTAATGTTTTCTTCCCTGCTGTTTGTCTGTCCATCTGCCTTTCTCTCTCTCTCTTGCTGTCTGTCTGTATGTCTTTTCCTCACACTCTCTCTCTCACTCTGTCTGTCTTTATTTTTCTTGCTCTCTCCCTCTCACTTACTGTCTATCTGTATTCATCTTTCCTACAGCCTCTCTGTCTTTCTTTAACTTTTTCTTCCTTTCTGTCTCTCTCTTTTGTCTCTCCCTTTCTCATTCCATCTCACTTGCTGTCTGTCTATATGTCTTCCTCTCAGTCTTTTGCCTTTTGCCTTTTCACACTCTTACCACATGTAGCAGGTTTCCTCAGGGGGGTTGGGAGGGTCCACAGTTCTAGCTTTCAAAACTTTAAATCCTTTCATGGAAATGAAACCCTCTGAGTATGCAGTATGTATGTTTCTTTACATGGCTGAGACTTCTTAGACCACTAACAAAAGGTTGAACTGCTTACGTGTGTGTGTGTGTGTGTGTGTGGTGCCCTGTTGTGTTCCTGGTCCAGACTCAAGCTCCACCACAGCTTGGAGCAGATCAAGTTTTATTATAAAAGGGTAAAGGCAATTACTGTAATATTGGTTGGAACGTTACAGGAAGTAGGAATTGGAGAACTATTTGTTATTCTGTGCCCTAGCATGTTGTGTTTTGTTTTATTTTTGTTGTTCTTGTATAACATGACGGAAAATCCAGACGATAAACCGGATTCAGGGATCTGCTGCGTGTGACAGCAAATAAATTTTCCTCCTCTCGGCCTCTCACTGGCCGTTTCTCATCCCTGTTCTTGCTACTAACCCCAGAGGAGTTCACACTAATCACTGCTTTAAAAAAGTCTAACACACTTTAAACTACTGGAACCTCATCTGAGAAAATCACATGGCTGATCCCGTCACATCTACAACTGTGATTGGCCGATTTAAAAAGATTCTGATGGACTGAAGCCGCCTAATCACGCGGAGGTAAGGTGTGGAAGGTGTCGTAAAGCAACAGAATGCTCAGGGGTTGAAAATGTCCGAAATGCTGGAGAAGACATCTCACGGACCTCTTAATGGACGTGGTTTTATTTTGAAAGACACGCTCCAGCTTCTGATTAGTTCAGGGCAAAGTTGACTGAAAATGATCCCGCCCACTTCGTCAAAAGGGCATGTAGACTTTGGAAAGTCACCAACTGCTCGTTCTTTGCGACCACCATCAACCTCGTTAGATAGCAATCACAAGCCCTGTGGCTTTAAAGCTGCAGCATGGAATCTGTGGAATCAGCTGGCATGCTGGCGCAGTCTTTCAAAATGTTTAAACAACCACCAAAATATACAGTATGATCCTTTAACAAGGCCCGTGTAAATAAACACGGAGCTAATCGTGGCGGTCTTTCAGCGACTTCTTGTCGGGCTCTTCGAGGGTTGTGTGAACACAAATTGTTATGTCACGGAGGGGTGAAATCAAAGAGACACTTCATTTTTTTGTAGATATATATATAAATTACGTCAGAATGTAATCTAATAAAGGACATAATAAGAAATGACTTGAGGGGTTGAGTCTCTGGTAAACGTGGCGCGTCAGCTGTGCAAGTCATAAATCAGCGACGTCGCACTTCAGCGAGCGACGGCGTCTTATCGGTACTTGTTTCCCGTCCTTGTGTCCTCAGGGGGAGGGAGCTAAGAAGCAACAAATATGAGAATGACCCCAGGATGCAGGTTTGACTTGTGTTTATTAGCATGAACTGTCAAGCAGAGGCGTAGTCGTGGTATAAAGTGCTCAAGGTACAGCCGCTAGGAGGTTTGGGGTCTGCAGGAAGCCAGAGTGGAGACTGCAGACATGTCAGCTGCAGGATTCTGGATCAGTTGCCAAGGTTTAATGGAGTGTTTAGGAAAAAGAGCGTCAAAGAATAATGATGGACCGAGCAAGCACCTAACCTTTAATTATGGTTGTATAATAAATAAGGAATAAATCATTTGTGGTGCAAAGGTTAGGGTTACAGATGTTTTGTGTGTGTGTGTGTGTGTCTTATTCACACCCCACAACTATTCCTCAGCCTCGCTTTTCTGAGATGTGCAAACCCCTCTCAGCCTAACACAGGTTAAAGGCCAGCGTTAAAGCGCTGTGTGTAAAGTTTCACACACTTTGTTCCCAACATCGGGTTCATCCAGAAACTGTGATTTGCCATGACAGGTTCGTTTCAAGTTTTACTCTGAGGGGTTTGATTCAATAACTCTATACTCGCTATAGACAATATATTCCTTATTGAATAATTTAATATTCGGGGGGAAAAATATTCAGAGGCCTGTGTTTTTCCCCTCTTTCATCTAGGGGTTTGCATTCTAGTTTTCTAGTGTGTTCTCTAAGCTTTTTCTACACTCTCATGCAGAAATATAACATAACTTGTTATGAAGTGAGTAACACCGCAAGCAAACACTGCTGTCTAGAGCAATATAGACTGTGAACATGCAGCGATTTTGATGTTGAAGATGTCAGAGGATAGCATGCTAATGCACGTTGCAGTCCTCTATTCTGAGTTCTGGAGTTTATTTTTGCCGATAAAGAAGACCATGCTTATGTATTGTTCTCCTGGTAACACAGCTGTTGATAAATATCAGTCTTATACCATTATTAGAAACATCTGTGCACTTGGGTTACATTCGTCCAATCAAGTGGTAGATGGATGATACACAAAGGGGTGGGGATGTTGTAGCTTAGTGGTTAAGGTTTTGGACTACTGTTCGGAAGGTTATGAGTTTGAATCCCAGGTCCATCAAGCTGCCACTGCTACGCCCCTGAGCAAGGTCCTTAGCTCTCAATTGCTTAGTTGTATAAAATGTAAGTTGCTAGATGGGCTGATTGTTAGCTGGCTATGGTAACCCAAAATCACTCTTTGCAAACGTGGCAAGCTGAAAAGCATCTCAAAATACATTCAACCCTGTGGATACAACAACAACAGAAGACATCGTGTTCCGTTCCTGTGAAAATAACCAATTAGGCTGTATGGACCACCACTTCTGGGGCCCTGAGCAAGGCCTTTAACCCTCAATTGCTTAGTCGTATAAATGACATAAATATAATTTGCTTTGGATAAGGGCATCTGCCACAAGCTGTAAATGTTTATGATTTTTTTTTATGAAACGGTCCATTACTTTGGAATTAGTCACTGAATTCATTTTCATTCCCCTTCTATGACAAACACAACTGCTTTCTTTCAGAGCCTGAAGTTGTAAAAGAGAGCCCCTGCCCTGTAATTTGCTTCTTTAACCCGTAACACGCAGTCAAATTAAATATGAAGCATTTTACTGTGACAGCCTTGTGTTATTAAATACTATTCACTCATCTGATTCGTCATTGTATGCGAGCTGCAGATGTCGAGACGCTATCGGGACCCCAGAGGACTATATGAAGGGCCCCCTATGGATTTTTTTAAACCCGTGTTGGACTCGTGAGAACTGGGCACCGAAAGGAAAAAAGACGTTTACTTTGCAGCATTGTGTGGCAGGTCCTGGCAAAATCCCAAAGAACACTCCAAGTGTTCAAAGCGCTGGAGATAAGTGCAATAACTGCGAGTCGGTCGCTTTCTTTCTCCCGTTCCCATTCTCTCAGCCACCACCACATTCGCCTTTATTTGTGAAGAGCATAGTTTGCTGATCTCCGTGGACCTTAAAGCAGACAATCTGAAGCTCCTGGTCTGCAGCACGGCTCCCGGAGATCCATCATCTTTACACAGTTTAGTTCCAGTGCTAATCCGACACACGTGGGGAAGCTAATCAAGACCTCCAGTGGTATCAGAAGATTAGAGCCAGGTGTGTTTTCCTGTAACGCATCGCACATGTGTTTTATTCCCTATTTCTTTTTAATTCAGGCTAGTGTTAGCTAACATTAATATCAGTGTTATGACTCTTTCATACAGCATTTAGCATTAAATAAGCTGTAGAAAATTAAAGTTCCTTCAAAGCTCTTTGGGTGGTTAATAGTCCAAAATTTCCAAAATGCGTGTTTTGGAAGGTTTTCTGAAAGGGAAGCCCTGTGATGCACGGTAAAACTTTTTCCCAGTGCAGATAGAAGGAGCAATGAGTCACAACTGGATAAATCATGCAGTTTCTTATTTCTGGCCTAATTGCTGGAACTCTTCAAGGTATTTACAGATGATTTGCGGCTTTTGGATATCAGAATTTACGGCGTGATGTCGGAAACGGAATTTTCTCATGGCCACTGTGTCTTATAGCAAAGGATATATTTGATCCTTGGTGTATTACACTGCCTCAATAATAATAATAACATTGAACATGGTTAATGTAGTAGAGTCCCTTGGCTTGAATAAATTGTTGCATTGTGGGTAATCAGGAAAGAGAGAAAGCATAGAGCGGCGCTGATTTCAGGGTCGCGACCCATGCAGAGGAAACTGTCCGAGTCGTTTGAATCAAACCCACACAGGTTTGTCTCCCTTGATTAGACAAAGAGTCCTGAAGTGGTTTCAGGTGAGTCAAAGGACAACTTTTTTTTTTGTACTTCTTCATAGAAACATACCACAAAATTTCGGGAGACGATTTGATGTTTCGCATGAAGCCCTGGCCCTGCATGTCGCACTGGTTCGGTTTAATGTTTATTGGACTGGACGTTGGATTCCTTCCATTCATGAGCGAGTGGGAGCTTACACTAAGACCCATTAAAAGCTCATTGTGATATGAGGAGAGCTGGGGAGAGTTCGGCCAAGAAAGAGGAATTAGAAGCAGACGTTGTTCATTAATCACTGTCTGTATTTACATTTCTCTCTCTCTCTCTCTCTCTCACTTTCTCTCTTGAATAACCACTGATCCATATTGGAAACATGACTCCACTTTTTGCACACCTGCATGCTCAGAATAAATCCTGAGAGTTATCTGCTGCAAGAAAGCAACACAACTCTTGGAGCGAACTTTCTCTACGTCCCAGGTCAGTCAGACGGATAGACAGAATGAAAACAACGGCCTTGCTTAGCACCTACTAAATACGAGCCAGTTAAACACTTAAACACTCAATTATAGTTACGAGCGCCTGAGATTTGGATGTTAATTAGAGCTGACACGTCTTGCTTTAAAGGTCTCCGTGCTAAAGGCGTCCGTTTCAGGGCATTATGGGTGGTTATGGTGTGAAGAAATGTGATGGAGGAAAATATGTTTTCAGCAGTCTGGAGGGAAATCAGGAATTCGGTTAGCAGAAAAAAAGTCTTTTTTGATTAAACGTTTAGCATGGAAAGCTTCTCAATGACCATTTGAAGGATTTACTGTATAACCAATCCACAGTTTGCTCCATTAAGAAAAACTAACTTAACATCTAGCATGGGAAGGTTTCCAGTCAAGGGCTTGTGTTAAAAATATAAGGATTATATAATGAATAAAACAGTTCAAGAGGAAGAAAAATCGAGGTGCTGGTGAAGGAACATCCATTTCCTCCTCCTATAACAGGCACTACGTTATATTATAGACGTTACCCAACAATAAATGGAACCAGAAAATGGATAAAAAAAAATATGACGTGTCATTCTTTGAGAAATAAAAAATCATTTGTGTTGACAATAGAACGCCATAAAAATGATTAGAAAGCGCTGACACTGGAGAGTTCTTCCAAACATGACATCATGAACATGAAAAGGACATCATGCCAAGAATTACAAGGCTTTATGTTTGTGTAGAATGTCTGCAGAACAAGTCCAAGAACCAGTGCCTTTATTATAACCCTATAATAAAAACCAGAAAATTAATCAACACTTTCTAACCAGTCAGAATTGCACAGTGTTATCAATCACCAGTGTTAACTTACTGCAGAATGGTAATGGTCTAACATGGTCACTGTTTTGGTCTGTTCCAGTGTTTAAGAAAGGAAAATATAGTGCTGGGTGCTGGGGTTTGTTACTTTAACAAAACAAAGGTTCTCCATCCAGAGTTTAATCAATGTTCAGGACATATGGTGTCTTTCGGTGTCAAACTGATTGGGAAATAACAGTTCGTCAAAACACGATCAGAAGATCTTTCTGAAACCTATTCATACAAATGTTCCAAATCTAAGGTCTTAATCTCCAGGACATTTGTTGAACTAATTGAACAAAAGGATAAAGGAACAGATTACAGGATGTATTTTCTCAACAATCTCGAAAGGGAATCTTGATTTGTGAAGATTTCTTTAGCGATACATTGAAATTTGCTTACTTAACAAGTCAAGTATTCAGAACCTAAAATGAAACCATTGGAAACATTTTCATTGTTTTTTTCCCCTTTTAACACAGGGATCAAGTATTCATTATGATAGCCACCCGTGTCTGAAAGCTAGCTGAGGTTCGCCTGGCTCGCTCTCAAACCTCTGTTGGCCATTAGATTGTGGCACATGTTCTCCTACTCATAATCCCAAGCAGATTTCTGCTCAGATAACAGGCTTTGTCTGACTGATGGACAGCTAAAGCAGACAGACACTTTCATTCTGTCCGAACTGTTTTGGAGATCGATCCCAGATGCGACTCGAATGTAAATCTCATACCGCTCTGGGACGGGACCTGATCAGATTCATCAAATCTCGGGCTAACAATAAGGAGCGACGTTAAATCACTCACTTGCTCTCCGATTCCTGCTTTTTTCATGCTGCAGCCAGGCACCCTCGGCCTCACAGGAAGTGAAATTTAAGTAATAACGTTCATATTGCACACAGATGTTCAGTAATGGAAGGGGGAATGATGACTAGGTGTGGTGGCTGCTTGGCCTTGAACCACTTCTAATTATTAAAGCAAAGATTCTGGTCTAGTACCGAGAAATGTTTTTGTCTTTCATCAGTTAAGAAACACAAATGTGGTTCTGTCAAAGTATATTCCTCACACAATGATTACAACATCCTTACAGTATAAATCCCCAAAACATTTGTTCTAATTGACCGAGAGCAGTAGTACAGTATACATAGCCAAAAGAAAGTTTACCATTAGTCTTAAATATATATGGGGTTATATCGAGTCACTTCACGAGGAATGTCTGTACACCTGCTTGTTCATGCAATTATTCTGTCAGCCAATCACGTGGCAACTCAATGCATCAAATCATGAAGAAGCCTCAGGGGAGGGAAGAAACTTGATCCCAGTGACGTTGACTGTGGCACGGATTTTGGCGCCAGTTTTGACTCTGATCTCCTGGGATCTTCATCCGCAGCAAAAAAAAAAAATCTATTGAATGCCAGTTCTGCTAATGAGAATGGTCAAAGCTGACAGAAAATCAAGTGAGATTTAAATAACCACTTGAGCAGAAAAGCATCGAATCAAATCTTGAAGTGGATGGACTACACGGGCAAAACCTTTAACGTCTACAAAAGTGATGAAAGAAAATCAAAGATTCCCCAGTGCTACTCTTATTTTGGTCACTTGTGCATGTGCAAAATCACAAGCATATGGACTTCTAACATGATTAACGTTTGGGTCGTGACACATTCCACGCTCGATCGCTGCTTGTGTTAACTGATTGGATTCTTGTGCAAAACAAATAGCCTTGGTAGATCAGGTACTTCGAGTAAAAGACCTCCTCTCTCTTTTTAAGTATTATGTGCAGACGTTCCTTGAGCCTTCCTGTCCTTCAAAGAGAATCTTCCTTGAATGTCTTTGCCAAAGAGAGGATGAATCGACAGGTTTCAGGGATGACCACAAAGACACCCCATCCTTTATCTTGGAGAGACATGGGTCAGCTTGGTCATGTTAAGGCTTTTTTTTTTTTGATGTGAGAATGGGATGGGTGGCTGTGCCATTGTCCGGTGACATCCAAGGTGACCCCGCGGGGTCAGGACTTAGGGTTATGGATGCATTGAATGCAGAACCAGATGCTTAAGTGGCCGCTTCAGTGGAAAGCAACAAAGCAAAACCAACAAGAAGGAGGAGAACGGCTGAGGAGAGTTCCTGTCTGGGCACGGTAAACAAGTGGAAAGGAATCTGTCGTTCTGATTGAGCTTGTTGAGCTAGTTTCAGTATTTCTAGGCATGCTTGTATACGTAGCTCTCCTTTAGATTTCAAGACAAAAAACATGCCTTCCCCTGGGAAGGTGGGAACATTTCCAGCAGGAATCCATCTTGTTCAGTTAATTTCTCCATTAATGCACAAAGGAGAGTTAATCACCATGGTCTGTTAGCAAGAAATATTTCCTTTTAATTTTGTTTTGAAAAAATGATCTGGCGAACAGACTCTGAGCTTTGGATATTTGACCCCCTGAGATATGCCCTATTTCTACAGCTTCTATTAAATTGGAAAGACTTGCTTGGGAATAATGGATAACATTGATGTCTCATCCCCTAAATTCCTTCCATCACCTTTATCTCTCTAGTGTTTACTAATTTTCCTATAAACAACCCATAAATAGTGATCACTAGTGCATCCATGCAAATCAGGCCAAATTATTCCCGATCAATCCCCAGTGTGCAGAGCTTGTTTCTAGATATTGCCTTAAATGGCTAACCTTTGCCCATGCCCATTGGTGCAATGTTTCCATGACAAGGCTTCTGGAGGTAGCGCTCTGGTCACATGAGAGAAGGCCATGGGTTCATCATAACGAGCACATCCTGTTTACTATGCTGGGGGGTTATCTCCTCAGGACAACTGATCCTGGACCAGTTAGAGCAAAGCTTACTCGTATCCCCCTTCTCTGGCAAGTGACAAAAAATGAATAGATCCTACTTGAATCTGTATTTGTATTCATTAAGAACGAATGAATGGTCTACGTCGTATTTATTCTAATTAAATGAATGGGTGCAGAATCATTAAGGTGAAAAGTCAGCTTTAGGGTATCTGGTGGTATCTATATAGAGTATAATGGCTACTTGTGCATGGAGAGATAAACGGAGCTAAGCTTGAACTCAGTCTACTGTTTGTTTTGCGTCTTCGCCTGAGTCAACACTACGCGGGTGGGTTTCGCCATCTGCTGACAGATAGAGTCATCTATGTGGAGAAGGTAGGGGGGTTACAGAGGGCAGGGGGCAAGGGCAAAATGACCACCATCCCAACCCCCTCAATCCCCAAAATCCCTTTTATCACCACTCAATTTCCCCCCTGCCTCACACCCTCCCAGCAAGGGTTATTAAACCTGTAGGAACGGTCCTGCTGAGAGATGACAGGAGGGAGGGGAGCTGTAAAGGTGGGGGTTCGAAAAGAAGAATGGAACCTGTGGTGTAAACCAGAGCAGATGGAGTACTTTCTATACCAATACCCAAATCACTGACTGACTGACTTACTGACTGACTTACTCACTCAATTTGAATCTATGACCTGCCCAAGACTTGGGACAGATGATTCAGCAATGCATTCCATGTAGCTAACTTCCTTAGATACTGGTGAACAATGTTTCATAAACATGGCTGTACTTTGTAGGTCCGACTCCATCAATTTCCATCAATTGACCAGCTTTGCTCCACTGTCTTTAAAGGCTGCTTCAATACTAAATCAGCTCAACATGAAGGTTGTTAGATGAGCTCTTGGCAGACTGGGGGATCGAGTCGACATAACCCAGACTTCATGAGCTGGAAACTTTATTTTATAGTTTTCATTTGTTTTTCAAAATAGTCCACCTATACGTTGTTTGCTATGCTACTCACAGACTTCCTTGTAAGCTCTGTTTTTTCTGTAAACTTTTATAAAGAGGTCTAACATTTCAGGCATCCCATAACCTGGAGATACCCCATGGGCTGCATCATGTTCAAGGATGTTGGAATACAGAATTGCTAGTTTCTAAGGTCATTTATTCTTAGCCTTAGACGCTCCCCAGTGGACCAAATTGGCCACTCCAGAGGAATGATCCCAGTTCAGATGCCGTCAACTGACAAAAATGCTTCCACATAGATTTAAGTGGACAAAACTGATTCTAGATCAGCTGTCTTACTCTGAGAGGTTATAAATAGCTCCACTGGACTTTCTTAGGGTTGTGTGGGAGAGTGATAAAGAGCCTGTGATGAGAGACCGACCGTGACCTCCTTGAGCTTCAGCTGTCTCTGAGATGGAGATGGAGATGGAGAGCTTTCTTTGCTCAGGTAAATGAAGAGAGAGAGAGAGAGAGAGAGAGAGAGAGAGAGTCTGTTTGGTTTTCCTCACGAGCAAACACATTTGCAGGACATCGGCATGCCCCAGGCTCACAGCGTCACTCTGCACCCCGACTTCGTTCGCGCTCAGGAACCTCTTGCTGTGTTGAAGGCATTCATCACCATTTCCATGGGTGCGTTTAAGCTAGCTTTAGAAGATGAAGAGGCAGCCAAGTTATGCTAATGCTTTTTAAATTACATAGACCAGGCACTAGACGCATGGAACTAAGTAACCTGACTTAACGTTTTTTTCTCAGGCATCAAAAAAGGGTCTTTCAAAGGTACTTTCGATAGTTTCCCAAAGGTTAGCGAAATTAAGACAAAATTTCTAATTTCTTTTGTAAATTTCTTTTGTAAAATTTCTAAAATGGCAAAACTACAATGTTTGATATATAATTATTTGCTTCATAATGCAATTAGAATTTTATGTTCTAATTTTGTTAAATATATACACTATATTGCCAAAAGTATTCACTCACCTGCCTTGACTCGCATATGAACTTAAGTGACATCCCATTCCTAATCCATAGGGTTCAATATGACGTCGGTCCACCCTTTGCAGCTATAACAGCTTCAACTCTTCTGGGAAGGCTGTCCACAAGGTTTAGGAGTGTGTTTATGGGAATTTTTGACCATTCTTCCAGAAGCGCATTTGTGAGGTCACACACTGATGTTGGACGAGAAGGCCTGGCTCTCAGTCACCGCTCTAATTCATCCCAAAGGTGTTCTATCGGGTTGAGGTCAGGACTCTGTGCAGGCCAGTCAAGTTCATCTGTCATCCATGTCTTTATGGACCTTGCTTTGTGCTCTGGTGCACAGTCATGTTGGAAGAGGAAGGGGCCAGCTCCAAACTGTTCCCACAAAGTTGGGAGCATGGAATTGTCCAAAATGTCTTGGTATGCTGAAGCATTCAGAGTTCCTTTCACTGGAACTAAGGGGCCAAGCCCAGCTCCTGAAAAACAACCCCACACCATAATCCCCCCTCCACCAAACTTTACACTTGGCACAATGCAGTCAGACAAGTACCGTTCTCCTGGCGACCGCCAAACCCAGACTCGTCCATCAGATTGCCAGATGGAGAAGCGCGATTCGTCACTCCAGAGAACGCGTCTCCACTGCTCTAGAGTCCAGTGGCGGCGTGCTTTACACCACTGCATCCGACGCTTTGCATTGCACTTGGTGATGTATGGCTTGGAGGCAGCTGCTCGGCCATGGAAACCCATTCCATGAAGCTCTCTGCGCACTGTTCTTGAGCTAATCTGAAGGCCACATGAAGTTTGGAGGTCTGTAGCGATTGACTCTGCAGAAAGTTGGCGACCTCTTCGCACTATGCGCCTCAGCATCCGCTGACCCCGCTCCGTCAGTTTACGTGGCCTACCACTTCGTGGCTGAGTTGCTGACGTTCCCAAACACTTCCACGTTCTTATAATACAGCTGACAGTTGACTGTGGAATATTTAGGAGCGAGGAAATTTCACGACTGGATTTGTTGCACAGGTGGCATCCTATCACAGTTCCACGCTGGAATTCACTGAGCTCCTGAGAGCGACCCATTCTTTCACAAATGTTTGTCTGCATGCCTAGGTGCTTGATTTTATACACCTGTGGCCATGGAAGTGATTGGAACACCTGATTCTGATTATTTGGATGGGTGAGCGAATACTTTTGGCAATATAGTGTATATATAATATATAATATATGGAACGTTCTCACAGTTACAAATATTGTAGCCTCATACTGTATATAAGAATTATATTAAAATATTCTAGAAAACTCTAGCTAGGTAAGGAGTTTTTATCTGTTCTCCTTTAAAATTTGCACGTTTTGAATTTATCTACATTAAAGACGTTTAAAGATACCAACAAACATCCAAACCACAGAACCCATTCAACCTATTCAAGTTTTATCTTAAGCATATTTTTTTTTTGCATATTTATAATCTATCTAACCAAAAAAAAAAAAAACAAGAAAGAAGCAAATTATCAGCTGTAAATAATGACACGAAGAACAATAAAGCCATGCACTGAGCTCAGTAACCTTAAGTACAAACATTGCTTATCACACTAACACACTAATTTGTCAGTTTAGTAACTTCATGATCTTACCACACTGATAAACCTGACACACCAAACACACACACTGTGTTTTAGATGCCTCAGCAATTGATTAAAAAAACAGATATATGCTAGCACATAACACAGCAGGTTTAATTTGATAGCCTGATGTTACCACAGGTTGATTTAACCCTTTTTCACCAGTAGACTGGTTTTCATTCCACCGACAAAATGGAAATAAACTTAAGGGACGTTCTCACCAGTATAAACCAATGAACGATGTTCTGGCTGTGAGTCTGATATAAAAGTGAGTCAGGACTCTGTTGGCTTTGACTCGTTGGCTTTTTAAGTGTGTTTTAGACATGCATTTTTCCCTCTGCTGTATAACCATACACAAAATTTTACTGGTTGAAGATCAAATCTGAGCTGCTTTTTAGATGAACAAGCACTTGCACCATCTCAGAGAGCAGAAATGGGTTTAATATCAACATTTACTGTGAAGATAGAAACATTTGTGTGGAAAAAAACAGAACCCTTTTTGTTTTTTTGCAACTTTTCTATGAATATATTGCCCCTAGTAGGCTAAAATCAGAAAGACTTCTGAAACGCTACAAATTCCTGAGTGTCGACTTTTATATGAGCTTCATATTAACCACCACTGTGGAGTGAGACATGGCAAAGACATTCAATGAACCACATGAACACAACAAAACAGGAGCAAACGCCTCTGGGAAAGAGAGTTGGATTTAAATCTGGCCAGATGAAACTCTCAAAAATATTATTGTCCTATAACCAACATGTCCTCAAGTGTTTATTTCTTTATTTATAAGATTATAGACTTAATGAGAAACAGGGATTTTGAGTTCTTTGGAAGTTGCCTGCACACTTTTTATTCAAATGTTTGAATTTTTCGCAATAAAACGTGGATCATGTTTCCATGTTTTTTATTTATTTATGTATTTTAATATTAAAAAAAAAACAAAAAAACCCAAAAGTATGTTTTGGATCTTTTCTTTAAGACTATGCCAAATTCAAATTCACAACATGCCTGCAAACAAAGAGAAGAAGAAGAAGAGGAAGAAAAAAAAGAGTTTTCGATATTGGTTTTTAATAGAAAAACGCTTTGCTCCACTGATATCGCTGTTCTTTTGGGACGATAGCTTTGAGCACACGTTCATACGCATTAAAGCTGATGGAAACCAATTCGACCTGCGAGCCAACGGAGCTTCACCGATGGAGCGAGCGTCTGTTTATAATTGCTCTCAAACCCACGGCGGTGATCTTTCCGATCGTGAGAGTCGGCGCTGGTGGTGATCTTGTCTCAGTTTTCACCTGAAAACTTCATCGTAAATGGAATTCGTTAAAGAGACAAACGGATCGACAGCCTGCTCTTCATCACAATCACGAACTTTTATAGAAGTGAACAAGGAATTCGTCTTGATGCCGGAGCCCGAAACACACCATACACAATTCACCACATAAAACCTACACCCAACCCGCACCGTATACAATTTACACTGGAACTTTATACCAGCGTGCGGTGGAATTCTGACTCCTGATTGGTTGATGCTCATCATATTTGGAAGAAGCCTCCAACATCAGCTGTATAAGTTCAACTAAAATACGAAGAAATAAATAAAGTCAGTCAGTCCAATGCATCACTAAACCCCAACTTTAGTCCTCAACGTGACAGAAATTTTACACAATAAAAGAAATAAATTAAAAAAAAAACAGATTAGGTTGCTAAGTTTTGAATGGGATACGAGTAGCTTTTGTTGTTGTTTTTTTGTTTGTTTGTTTGTTTTTGGGGTTTTTTTATTGATTGATGATGTAATGAATGCTCGAAAAAAAACGATAATGAATGAATATTCGTTAGAGTCTGATGCAGAAACAATAAACATGATGTGAATTTCTTCATCCACAGGAAAATTTTTGGCGTCCATCAGAAAATATGGTGGCCACATTAACACAGGCCAGAAGACCAGACGTGTTGAGTGAATTACGGACACACACACACACTCACACACTCACAGTCTACCTGGATGTTTATTTGCTCAGACTTCATGAGGTTTGTGATCCATTACATGAACTTAACGGCCATTTAGGAGAGTAAATGTTTGTGATGAACTGCAGCACCGGTAGCTAAAGCTCACATGTTTTTGCAATTTTGCAAGACTATTGAATAAAAAGGATAAATTGAATAATAGAATCTGATAATAAAATAAAATAATAGAATAAACCTTAACCAATCAGAATGTTTAATATCTTTGCAGTCATGTTTCTTCGAAATAAAAAACGGTTGTAGAAGAAGTTGCTAGAAGTTATGAAACGTTCAAAGCTTACATTAATGATGAAGATGAAGAGTTAGCTGAGTTGTTGTTATTATTGTTGTTGTTGTTTTTGCGGCTCTAAACGTCCGCACTTAGTTTGTAGGAAAATGTTCAGATGTTTCAAGCTAGTTTAACGACTTCTAGTCAGGTTTTACTTTAATTTTGATTTTAAACCCTTACAATAACTGGATTGCGCTCAGAATTTTTATTTTATTTTATTTATATTTACATAATTTTTGTACTTTATTTATTTATTTATTTATAAGAATTTTGAACATAGCATTTTGATTTACTTATTTTTATTATTATTCTAACTTTCATCTTTTTATTCATTAGAAACAACTCAAACGCAGCACATGTACTCTGCAGTATGTTCATTTTTTTTTATTATATTTTATTTTTTTCTGTCATTGTGGCTGTTCATAGACACAATACAGAAGTACTGTCAGATGTGATGAATGGCAACAAATCACATTCCGACACGACCGGATCCGGATCCAGAATTTATTCGACTCAGAATTTCCAGTTGGAGGTCAACCCCCCCCACCCCCCAAAAAAGTAATAATAAATTTCTCGTTCGTTTTGGATGTTTCTCCAAATCCCAGACGTCTCAGTCAGAGCACTGAAGTAAAAACCCCAAATAAAACGTGAATTCTATTATTTCTGGGCAACGTTGATTTCGGTCCAGCTGTTTTAGAGGTTCCTGTGTGTTCACCGTGTTCTCTGTGTGTGTGTGTGTGTGTGTGTGTGTGTGTGTGTATTAACCAGAGATTACAGTAGATACGCCACATGACTCAACTCCTGATTCTCCTCCAACGCTGCACTAATCTTAAGGTTCCACTTCTCACACTATTTCTACTATACTATACTACTATATACTCTACTTTCTCTCTCACTCTCTCTTTCTCGCTCTTGCACTCTCTCTCACTTTCTCTTGCATTCTTTCACAATCTTTCTCTCTCTTCCTCTTTCTCTCTATTGTTCTCCCTCTCGTTCTCTCTCTTTCTCTCTCTCTCTCTCTCTCTCTCTCTCGCTCTCTCTTCCTCTTTCTCTCTATTGTTCTCCCTCTCTTGTTCTCTCTCTTTCTCTCTCTCTCTCTCTCTCTCTCGCTCTCTCTTCCTCTTTCTCTATTGTTTTCTCTCTCTTGTTCTCTCTTACTCTCTCTCTCTCTCTCTCTCTCTCTCTGTCTCATTTTCTCTCTCCCTTTCACACACACACTCTGTCTCACACTCTCTTTCCTTTTCAATCTCTCTCTCTCTCTCTCTCTCTCTCTCCCTCTCTCCCCCACAGGTTCTTTCATCACGAGCTGTAAATAAAAATTCTGTTTAATTCGCCAGACACACTCCGTTTCTTTGTGTGTGTGAATTTCCAGCCTCCAGCTACAGTGTCTTCAATAAACACACAGATTTCTCGGCGTGTTTGTGCGTTTGCGTGTTTGTACGTTTGCGTGTTTGTGCGTTTGCGTGTACGTGCGTCTCCTCGATGCCTCTTATGATGAATCAAACGGCGTGGTAAAGTGTAAACACTGGGAGTTTCACCTCAGGCGGGTGTGTAATTCAGATCAGTAAGGCTACAGGTTCACATCTGCACTCGATGCGTCTGCAGAAATCCCCACAGGAATACACACCAAGCATCTGGAGCACAAAGCATCCATCCTGGTGCTTCATCTTTCTCCTGTACATCAAGACACACTTCTCCTGTTCAGCATTTCCTCTCAGATAAACCACCAGCGTGATTTTTACTGAATATTCCACTGCGAAATTCTTCATGAAGCGACTTTCTTGAAACAAAAAATATTGGATCTGAACTCTGAAGTCTGTCCCTAAACTCTAAAAGTTTCACACTTCACAGCACAGCTAGCACAACGGCTAGAAAAGTCTTGATAGCTAGTTAGCAGCCAAGCTAGTTAGCACACTAGATAGAATGTTATATAGCAGGATGACCTGATTGTGTATGTAGGTCCATATGAACCAGCTCCTAAACTCGTGATGTGTCATTTCACAAACGAATCAGCTCTTTGAGTCAGATATTTGATTCAATTCTTTGATTCAACTCTCTGAGTCAACTCCTTGATTCAGCTCTTTGAGAGCTCTTTGTGTTGGATCTTTGATTCAACTCTTTGAGTCAACTCTTTGAGTCAACTCTTTGTGTCGAGTCTTTGATTCAGTTCTTTGAAGTCACCTCTTTATGGCCAACTCTTTGATTCAGCTCTTTGATTCAATGATTTGATTCAACTCTTTTTTGAGTCAACTCTTTGATTCAACTCTTTGAGAGATCTTTGTGTCTTTGATTTAGCTCTTTGAGTCACTTCTTTGAGTCAACTCTTTGAGTCACCTCTGAGTCAGCTCTTTGATTTGGCTTTTTTATGTCAAGTCTTTGAGTCAGCTTGTGGTTTTGAATCTTTAAGAGCTCTTTGTGTTGGCTCTTTGAGTCAACTCTTTGTGTCGAGTCTTTGATTCAATTCTTTGATTCAGTTCTTTAAGTCACCTCTTTATGGCCAACTCTTTGATTCAGCTCTTTGATTCAATTCTTTGATTCAACTCTTTAAGTCAACTCTTTGAGTTAACTCTTTGATTCAGCTCTATGAGAGCTCTTTGTGTTGGATCTTTGATTCAACTCTTTGAGTCACCTCTTTGATTCAACTCTTTGAGTCACCTCTTTGATTCAACTCTTTGAGTCAACTCTTTGAGTCAACTCTTTGAGAGATCTTTGTGTCGGATCTTTGATTCAGCTCTTTGAGTCACTTCTTTGAGTCAACTCTTTGAGTCACCTCTGAGTCAGTTCTTAGAGTCAGCTCTTTGAGTCAACTCTTTGAGCGCTCTTTGTGTCAGCTCTTTAAGTCGAATCTTTGACTCAGCTCTTTGAGTCAACGCTTTGATTCAACTCTTTGAGTTGACTTTCTGAGTCAGAATTTTCTGTTGAGTTTTTGAGTTCATTTTTTCAACTCTGGATCAGTTCTTTGAATCCTTTTTTTAAGAGTCAGCCCTTTGAGTCAGTTCTTTGGGTCGTTTTTTTTTTTGAGTCAGGATTTTGACTCAGCTCTTTTGGCCTCTAAGTAAGTTATTTCAGTGAATTAGCATAAATGCATTAGAGTTTTTTCAGCAGGACTTGCTGACTGAACTGAGAAATCCTTGAATTATTTATAAAACATTTTTTTCTTTTAATTCTAAATATTTAAAGTCTTATGTCTTCATATATAAAATGTTAATATTACAGTCATTATTGATTCATTTTGAGTTTTAATATGTAGACCAGTGAGAATCAGTTCTGCACATGAATCAGCACGTCTTAGAGGGGAAAGTTGAATGAAAAGTTTACCTGCATACACACACACACACACTCTCTCTCTCTCTCTCTCTCATAAATCTCTTCTGCTATCTGATCCATCTGTAGCCTGGAGTCTGTCCGCGATGCCCCTCACATCTCAATCAAACTGCACTTGCTGCCTTGCTCCCTGCTTAGTGGACTTCATCAGCCACAGCTCGGAGGTATTAAGGCTTTATCTGCTCTAAGCTGTGATTGACAGGACAGAATTATCGTTACTAATCTCTGATTGGTCTGGGTGGCATTTCAGTGCTTCTGAGTGCTGTTGGAATTTCAGTGGGATTTTTGTAGGGGGATCTAATGGGGAGGCATTAAAAGTGCCCTCAGGGGGACAAAGATTTAACACCGATATCATTTAAACCCCATCATCATCATCATCATCAACATCAACCAGCCACAATCAAACATAGTGTCATGTTTCATCTCTACACAGAAAACACCAACAAATCAGCAGTAAGCTGTTACTATAGTAACACAGCGATAGAAACATGTTGCAGGTGGAATCACTGTCTGAGCCACTGGTATAGAAAATGAATCGTTTTTATGTTTTGATTTAACATAAATGATGACTGATGAGGATGATGATGATGATGATGATCCACATTAACCACTTAATGCTTGTTCTTGGGGCCTTAAACCTGATTTACACTTTATTACTATAAAAGAACCTGTTAAAATAACCAGTAATATCAACGTCATATTATAAACATTCCATTTAATAGACAGTTTGCTAAAGATTTGCAACAAAAGCAAAAAAAATCTTCATCTCCTTCATATAGCATTAGTTTGGCAGCTTTTCCCATGTGTACTGACTTCTAGTAACTTCTATAAGTTTTCCATAAAACCTTTCCTCTTATTCGCTTGCAACTAATGTAGACGCTCGGATTGGTTAAGGTTCTTCACTCCTATAAGATGCAACAAACCCATTATTTTGTTCCAGTTCTTGTTGAGTCATGAATGTTACAATACAGTTAATGTTAGCATGAGACTTGAGGTTAAGAGACGTACCTGAGAGATTTGAAGCTGAGCTGAGAAAACGCTGACTCATTCGCGCCAAGAGGGAGATTTTGGGCCTGAAAGCCGTGTGTGGTGTTTTTTAGCGTTATATGAGCGGACTTTTGAGGATTTAAAAGCTTGGAAGGCTGTGTGTCTTTGTGTTGGAGAGAAGCACAAGGTCAAGTCACGCCTTTACACACAAGCTAATAAGCCTTTCTTCACAGCACCAGGTCATGCTAGGTCTCGTACATTAACAGACACACGCTGATGTGGGATTGGACTCGGAGGATCCGGATTCTGTTGGCGTTGCTGGCCAGTTTGAACAAAATCTTGGGGGGGGATTGGATTCCTCGTTCTTTTAACACCTTCGGCTCTTCATTCTAGTCCACTGACTGTCTACAATGCAACACGTCTTCTGGAAAGAAACTCGCAGACGCTTTGAACCCCAGAGTGTGAAGGCGCTTTGAGACGCACTCAACCATACTAGACCTCCTGTGGTCCACCATTAATAGCGACATGGAAGGTTGAAGGTCAAAATTAAAGAATTGTTCCTGCTGTTTTAGCTACATTTTGGGGTTTTTTTTTTTTTTTACATTTTTTAAAAAGTTTTTTCCTGGCTTCATTATACCGAATACACCAATACTTTCTATGAATTATCGTTATTTTGGAATTTTACAGGAGTGTAAAAATTTTTATTTAGATATTTATTTTATTTGTTAATATTTATTTATTTATGGCTTGTGACATTTAGTCATTTTTCTTGACTGTAAAAAATAATTGAGGGGACCAACACATCATTTTTCTTAATGGTTTCATCTAAATCACAACAAAATCATGGTCATTTATTTAGAGAATCAGATGGATAATAGATCTGTAATTTCAGCTAAAAAGAGAGAAAAAATGGTTCCAGTCCAAATTGGCTAAAAGTAACAGCTGTGTGATGTGAGTGATTCAGTTCGGGGATTTTAACCAGAATCCAGTGCTGAGAGAACGGAGGACGTTATGGAATTGACCCGTAAGGCTATTCTTTGTGTTGGAGAAAAGCACAAGGGTCAGCTCACACCCTAAACACACCAGCTATTGTTTGCGCTCTGTGAAAGAAACAATGCTACAAATGTGCTCAACATATCCCTCTGGACAAATAAAGCCAAACCACTCCTGATCAATCCCAGTCTGACCTCACGGTTCAAACCCTTCAGCTTCCTTTTGAAGTCTTGGGTTTAACCCTGTAAACTTCAGACTCTTAACTTACATCAGATTTCTCTAATGCTACTAATATAAAACGAATACACACTCTTTCAGTTTGTTGGGTCAGATTGTGGAAACGTCCTGGATCATCAGGATGTCCATCAGCTATAAGATTAAAACCACTGTGTAGGTTTCTCCCAAACAGCTCTGAAGGTGTGCTGTGGTATCTGTGACCAAGACATCAGCAGTAGCTTATTTAAACATGAGGTCGGATCTCCAAGGATTGGACTTGTTTGTCCAGCACATCCCCTAGATGCTTTATTAGATCTCTTTATCATATTTCTCAAACCATTCCTGAACAGCTCCTCCCAGGCCTCATTCTTCCCCTGCTCCATAGTCCAAATCTGAGTTTAATGTGTCCATT
Source organism: Hemibagrus wyckioides (assembly GCF_019097595.1). Lineage (NCBI taxonomy): Eukaryota > Metazoa > Chordata > Actinopteri > Siluriformes > Bagridae > Hemibagrus > Hemibagrus wyckioides. Next base: position 19,244,416 of record NC_080736.1, on the reverse strand, counting down.
TCTGGCTCTTTGGGTGGTGTACAGGAGTCACATGGTCATTCTGACCGCTCTGCAGCTTCACAGCTCCATACTCAGCTAAACTGTGATGCTTTGTGTGATCCAACTGATTTCTTTCAGAGCCATCACTCACTTTTTGTTGCTGCAGTAGCTCTTCTGAGGGATCAGGTTCATTGGTCTAGCCTTGGCTCTTCACCACACATCATCGAGCCCTGGGTGGCTGTGACCCTGTCGCTGGTTCACTTGTCCTTCCTCAGAGCACTTTGGGAAAACCACACAAGTCCTGCTGTTTTGGAAAGGCTCTGTTCCCCAGTTTCCTTCACATGAGAAACATCCCCACAGCGCCATGCTTCCCAGTCAGGATGGTGGTGTTTTGGTGACTTTAAACTCTTGGGACTCTTCTTGCTGCTGTCCCAAACAGGCCAGATCTCTGAAATTGTGCTCTGTTGTCGTTTAATGGTTAAGTTGTTGGACTACTGATTGGAAGGTTGTGAGTTCGAAATCTAGATCTACCAACCTGCCACTGCTGGGCCCCTGAGCAGGGCCCTTAACCCTCAATTGCTGTTGTAAATAATGAGATCAGTTGTAAGTTGCTCTGGATAAGGGCATCAGCCAAAGTTGTGTTGTGTTTCTTTTTTGGCCATAAAATCCTGTAGGACTTTCATATTTCCTGTAGGCCTCTGTGACTACGTGTCTTCTTTCCTGGTTGTTCTAGTTTTGATGGACGGCAAATTGTTCCAGGGTAAATTCACAGCCTTGGAAATCTTTTTATATTTTGTTTGTGGAGCTGTTGTGTGGAACTGATGTAGTTAGCTCACACATGATTATCATCACGATTTATTCAAGATTGTTGCTGTTTACCAGCCGTTTTAAGTTTATGTCACTTGCTGAACTCAGAGTCTTCTCTCTCTCTCAGGTCTGGTCTAACAGCTCAAGTTTATCTCCGTAGCTGTCACACCATAGCTCCCTCTCAGATCTGCATTTCATCCTCACAGGCCACACTTTACAGAGTTTCTCTCTCGCCTGCTAAGTGATGAGATTTACTGAAGCCCAGCTTAGACCTTTCTGTCCGTCCGTCTGCTTACCGCTCGCTCATAAACACACCCAGGCAGAGTTATGGCCGCTCTTCCAGGCCTCTCAGGGTTAATCCCTCTGATTACACACCCGCCGAGCGCTCTGCCATTTGTCAGAGCCTGATTGGAGTGTTTATCCCCAAGCCTTAACACATCAGCTTCTCCTGAGCCTTTGATGGACTTCCCTCAGGAGTGTGCACTAATATCATGTTCACTACTTAGTAAACTCCGGGATTTCCCTCAGGGCAGCTCTGTAAGTTTTACTTTTTTTTCCCTAAAATACTCGTCTCTATTTGTTATTACAACAGAAACAAAAACTCACCACACTGTTTATTAAAACACTTTCATTTAAACATAAGAAAGAAAGAAAGAAAGAAAGAAAGAAAGAAAGCAAATACGAAAGAAAAAAACTTAGAAAGGAATGAAAAAGAATGAGTAAGGAGTAATAAAGTAATAATTTAAAAAAAAATTTTTAGAAAGAATTAAGGGGAGAGAGAGAGAATAAGAAAATGAAAGAAAGCCTTCTTTAATATAATTTTTTGAAGAATAAAGTAAAGAAAGGATTCAGAGAAAGAAGAAAAAATAAGAATAAATAGAAGTAAAATGGGAAGCTGATTATTTAAGGATTGAGACACAGATAAAGAAAGAAAGAAAGAAAGAAAGAAAGAAAGAAAGAAAGAAAGAAAGAAAAAGAAGCAAAGACATGAAGATGGATGGATGGATGATGAGACATTTTAAAGAGTAAAATAAGGAAAAGAAAGAAAGAGAAATAAAAGAAAAGAAAGAAAGAAAGAAAGGAAAGTCTTCATTCATATAGAATTTCATAGATTGAAATAAGGGAAGGAAGAAAGAGGAAAAGTACAAAGAAAGAAGAAAAAAATGAAAAAGAAATAAATGGAAAATGGGAAGGAGGTTTGAGACGGATTAATAAAAAGGGAAACAAAAAGAAAGAAATACAAAGGGGGGGAGAAAGAAAGAAAGAAAGAAAGAAAGAAAGAAAGAAAGAAAGAAAGAAAGTCATTTTTTTAATAAAAACTTTTCTAAAATTTTTACCACATCCATTCCCCGACAGATGGCTTTTAGAAATCTGATTAAGTGGAGGAAAGGAGCGGTCGGTTTATCTGATCTCAGTCCAGCTGAGGACTGTGGAAACACACACACACACACACACAGTGTTGGTCTCCTCGCTGTGTGCTGGTTTGAGATCAGATGTTGACTGATACATGCAGGATCTGATCTGTGAGTTGGAGACACCTGATAGGACACAGAGGCAGATGAGGTGTTTGTGCAGCTGCAATCGTCGGGGTGAACTGGAGTGATGCCGCCGAACTCCTCACGTCTCCGATACTGTGAGAGTCGCAAACTCCGAGCTTCCATTACAACCAAACATCCAGAATATTCCAGCACGACTCGTATCCTTCTTCCCAGAGTAAGGAATAAAAGACGCTGCTGTCTGGTGCTGTTAAAGGGAAATAATCCGCTGGAGGAGTTTCTGTTACTGCTCTGACTTTTTAACACGCTTTATTCAGATGATGGCAGAAAACTTCAGCCTCAGGTTCTTCATCATCATGCAGCTCTCTGCTGTCGTAACTGTGGATAGGTACAAATATAAAAATAAATAGAGAGCGATACAAAGATGGATGGATGGATGGATGGATGCATGAATGCTGAGACTAAGAAAGAAAGAAAGAAAGAAAGAAAGAAAGAAAGAAAGAAAGAAAGAAAGAAAGAATGAATGACAGAACAAAAGACATGAAAATGAATGAATGAATGAATGAATGAATGAATGCGGGATGTGGGGAAAACAAAGAATGAACAAACAAACGAATGAATGAATAAAAAAGATAGAAACAATAAAAGACATGACAATGAATGAATGAATGAATGGTTGGATAAACAGAGAGAGAGAGAGAGAGAGAGAGAGAGAGAGCAAAAGACATGAGAATGAATGAAAGAATGAATGAATGAATGAATGAATGAATACAGGAATTAGGGAAAAGAAAGAAAGAACAGATCAATAAATAATGGGATAAAGAAAGAAAGAAAGAAAGACACGAGAATTAATTAATTAATTAATTAATTAATTAATTAATTAATTAATTAATTTGGAGAAAGAAAGAAAGAAAGAAAGAAAGAAAGAAAGAAAGAAAGAAAGTGAAAATAGAAAAGTAAAACAAAAGGAAAGAAAAAAAGGGAAATAGAATTTGAAAGAAAGAATTAAGGGAAAGAAATGGATAGAGAGGGAAAAAGAAAGAGAGAAATGAGAGCAAAAGGAAAAAGTAATAAAATGAGAAACAGACAAGAAAAATGGACAAGAAAGAAACAAATAAATGAATTCTGGCTGAATAATGAAATTTGAAAGAATAGTGAGAAAAGGATACAGAGAACGAGAAAAAAGACTAGAAAATGGAGAAATAAAGGTCAAAAGGGGGAGCAGATGATGAAAGGCTGACTTCACCGTGAGATTTTTTATTTTTTTTAACAGGAACATTCATTGAAGCTCACGACTGCTTGATGAAATAACTGTATGAATAACCAGTTCCTAATAAAGTGGCCAGAACTCTGACTGCTTATCTACAATCCAAAGTGGGGAAAAAAAGATGCTACGCTATCAAGAGTTTTTAGTTGTGTAGCCACCTGATCTTTACATCTTCCCCTGCTTCTGACAGACGCCTTTGTCTTTCTGTCTGCGCCGTTTCCTTTGTCAGATCGACGGCAGCGATTATGTGGCTTTAGCTTCCTGTCTCTGCAACAAAACACAGCGGGTGCTTCAGCTCCTAAAGTTGCTAAAAATGTACTGATTAGCAGTTAGCATGGCCATTAATTGACTTATATACTATATGTTTTCTTTGTAACCATAAAAGTTAGCATGCTGAAAATGTCACGAGCTTCTTCTATTAGCCTAGTGCTGCGTTTAGCCACATAAATAGCATCTGTTCAGCAACAAAATGAATGGTCAAGTGGTCAATTTTTCCCAACGGGGCCCTAAACATATGAACATGTTAGCTAGGGGACACAGAGGTCAGCTAGCAAAAAGCGAAGAATTAGCACAACGTTGAATATGACATGTGCTAAGCACATCTGTATGAAAAGCTGCAGGATTAGCGGTTTAAAAACTGACCGATTTTAGCTAATTGTAGTAACTACATTAGGATGGTTTTGTTTTTTTTAGGATGGAGTTATTCAGTTAGCGCTAAAAGCGTCTGGAGGCATAAAAATTACACAGGCAACATTGTAAAGCTAGATCTTTGGCTATTAAAGCTGAAGTGTTTGTGAGGGTGGGGGGTTTACGACAGGGTCAGGCACTAATTGTTCGAGACTTGAGGGGCGTTCTGGGCTTCTGACGTTTCCGTTAGCTTTATCGTACCCAGTAAAGCCCAGCTGATCTTCGGGGTCCTGCGGGTTAGCCATAAAAACGGTGTGTAAAACCTGTAGGAATGCAGAGCGAAGGTCGAGGTGAGTCCTCAGTGTCCATCTGGTCAGTAAGCGGACACCCTTTGGAGAAGAGGCTTTATAGCTTCCCCTTGATCCCGTGGCTTTTTATGCCTCGGCATGTCAGACCCCGCTGAACCACATCCAGGAGATCAGGGAGGTGTGTCAGTCAGGAGCGCTAGCCATTAGAGAGCCTTCGGACTGTTTATGTGAAAGCAGCATTTGGTCACTCCATCAAGCAGGCATCTGAAAAGAGCAAACAGATGTGGGTGGGGGGTTTGTGGGGGGTATGAGGGCAGGTAAGGTGAGAAGGAGCTAAACGGTTAATCTTCTACAAACAGAAGCTTCCAGAACGCCACTGTAGGGTCTGATGTGCTGGGTCACGACCACAAATCAGCAAACAGTCTCTTTCTCTATTTGCTGTTGCAGTTTTTTTCTGATTAGCGTTAACAGTTTGCAATTGTATGGCGCCTGTGGTCCGACTTTTCTTCAGTTTCCAACTCAAGATTTTAGTTCCTCTCTGGAATTAGTAGAAGAATCTCTGCAAACAAAGCTAGTAAGAAGCCGAGAGCAACAAAAGGAATGCAAACCACCAACTTTCACACTCAGTAGAGCATTATTTAATTTGTCTTTTAGCTTTAGAAGCTATATAAACATAGCTACTAGAGAGAGACCGAGAGCGTGTGTGTGTGTGTGTACATGCCTGGTCCCATGCACTCGGTCCAGCCAAAACTATTTTCATACCTGAAAATACATATCTGTGAAGGACAACCGCTCTCTTGGGCACTTGGCATGTGTTATCTTAGCAAATAGCAGCAAGTTAGCATCAAAGTATTTGGGATCATGTTATGCAGGGTTATGAGCCATTAACTACAAAATGACTAGCAAAATGAAAAAGTGTAATTCTATGTAATATTTCACGAAGCCTATATTACTGTTAGCAAGCCGGGGAAAACGCCGAGTTATCTTTTCTGCTAGCAAAGGGGAAATCTCAAGTAAAATAAATTAGCCGTCAAAATAAATCTGGTAAAAAGCTGAAGTTCTTCAACAGATTTCCTCTTACGCTGAAGAAGAAAAGGATGAATTCTTTCATTTAATTAGCTTGATATATGAAAATGAAAAAAGGATGCCTGCTTCGTTAGCCAAGGCTAACAAACAACAGCTTTATTCCTAATCTTTCAAATGTTAGCTAGCTAGCATAATAAGAATGTATGGTAAGCGCTAGCTGTGACACTAATAAATGCAACTTTTTTTTTACCAGAGAAGTAATCACACAGTTTACATAGGGAAAAAAAATTCAGGTCATTAGGTCACCTGTGCTAGCACGCTATTTTCTGTCACCTGTATAGATTGCTGTTAGCGAGTGAGGAAAATCTGCTGAGTCATCTTTTTTTTTTTTTTTTTTTGCTAGCAAACATTCTGAGTAAAATCTTAAGTAAAACGATTTAGCCTTCAAAATAAAAATCCAATGGTAAAAAGCTGAAGTAGAAAATGATCAACTCTTTGATTTAATTCCAAACATGAAAACAAAAATGTTAGCTAGCTAGCATAATAAGGGTTCTGCATGCAAAATAATGGTAACTGCTAGCTGTGACACAAAAACAAGCTGCCAGTAAGATAAACACTTTTAAAAACTTTTTACCAGAGAAGTAATCAGACAAATGGCTAGCGCACCATTTTCCATCACCTGCACAAAGCATAGATTGCTGTTAGCGAGTAAGGAAAATGCTGAGTCGTCTTTTTTTTTTTTTTGCTAGCAAACATTCTGAGGAAAAAACCCAATGAAAACAAATTAGCCAGGTAAAAAAAAAGCTGAAGCAGAAACTTCTTCCACTCCTGCTGATGCAGAAAAGGATCAACTTTTTATTCAAATATGAAAACAAAAATGTTAGCTAGCAAACGAGCATAATAAAAGCTCTGTATTCGAAGTAATGCTAACTGCTAGCAGTGACACAAAAACAAGCTGCCAGAGTTAATATGACAGGAACTTTTATTTAGAGGAGTAATGCCACATTTACTTGAGGCCCACAGCTGCTAGCGTGGCATTTTTCATCACTTTGCTTCACTAGAAACACATGATATCATCGTCATCTCTGCAATAGACACATTTTTATAGCTGAGACTAATTTAGCTAACTCGGATCATGCAGTTAAAGGTTTGTGTATTCATGCTAAAGCTGTGACCATATGCTCACTCACTCTGTGTGTGTGTGTGTGTGTGTAAGTGGGTTTTTACTGTAATAATGGAAAACAGATCGTCTCTCATGGCTTCCTCAATATGATTCAATTACAGTACATACCCCAGTGTCAAGATCAGATTGGGTTTCACTCGTCGTCAGTCATTTGGCCCCATGTAGCAATCACAATACCACAAAGAAACCATGATTTTTTCATCTGTTCTGCCACCAAGAGAGGAGCTTTCTCTCGTACACGTCGATGTAACAGAATATTATTACATAAGGACAGGATTGAGTTAGCGCTTCCTGTTTCCTCTTCAGCTCTTCCTTCTGCACCTACAGAAGGTTAACCATTCAAACCAAGAACACACCACGTCCCAAAGGCATCCAGTCGAATCATGTCAAAAAGAAAAACAAAAACCCCAAGACTCCGAAACATTCCGGAGCGTTCCATGCCAAAGACGTTTGCTCTTGTGTCCAGGCAGAGGAAGAAGAAAGCGTAGGTTTTGTGAAAGAAGCCACTTGTATTCGATTAATTGGATTTCTGAAGAGCCCTTCCCTCCCTCCGGGCCGGGCGTCCTTTCTGCCTTTTACGCTCACTGTTTCTTTTAACTCTTCATGCTGCTAATTGTTGGTGTCGGTCAAAGCGGAGGAGAGATTAAAAGAGGTGGAATTCATTTGGGCCGCAACACGTATCGTGCAAGCTTGAATTGTTTGAATGTCGACATGTGGGGATTCAATGATGGACGGGTTGCCAGATTTACACCACAAAAGCCAATTCCTTGCTCTATAAAAATCCAACGATTGAACTAATGATCAGGGTCGTAAAGGGCCAAGGATCTAAATATATTATTATAAATGATGTTCATTTTGCGGAAATATTGTAGACATGGCAACCCAAATGCTGAGTGTCGTCACTTAAAAATAAATTTAAAATAGATTTTTATGACTAAACCTGGAGACTTGAGTCCAAAAGTCCTGTCGTGTTTGAACACAGAATTCAGACTTCCACTACATGGGTACGCAAGATATTCTGGGGTTGCCAGATATTTTGTGAGTAAGCCTGAAAAAGAAATCAGGGATTGAAAATACTGACCAGAGAAGGAAATATTGTTTTTTAGAAGTTTAAAGATGCAAAGCAGTGAAGTAAACCTAATAGGAGTCTATTACATCGCCAGGATTTCCAGGGGGATGCTGATGTTGATGATTTCAGACATTTTTTTCCTCAAGAAACTCCAGACCAGATGGACTGGATGTACAGGCAAGAGCAAGAAACATGGAATTAATCATCTGTGGAATCTGGACAGCATTTACATTAGTAACTAATGTTAAAACTCATACGGTATAGTGGAGAAACGTGACCTGTGTCACGGATTAAAGCAAGGCTCAGGAGAAGGCGAAGGGGGAGAAAAAATAAAAATAAAAACAGGATTCTTTTTTTTAATCGCAGTGGATTAGAGCACTCGGAGACACCGCTCCTGGAAAACATGCAACACTGAAAAGTCTTCAGGACCAGAGGCTTGTACTGTGGACGTCTAGATTTATGTCTAAGAAGAATTATCTTTCTGTAAAGTGTGCTTGCTTGGTATGTAGGTTTTAAGTTAATACTTCATTCGTCTGTGTTTGTAAAGGAGAGTGGCGAGGTTTCAGCCTGAGAGATTTACTACAAAGGAACAGAGATAGCGATGAATTAGCATCCATCACACACACACACACACACACACCATTCCTCCTGCTGTGGTGTATCTGCTCTTTTATTAGCATTTGTGGAAGAGAGCTAGCGTCTAACACCCACACCGTCAGTGATTTAAAGCACTTCTTCTACAGTAGACAGTCTTCACATGCTCCGCTAATCTTCTTTCGCTTCAAACAAAACCAAGAGCGATGACTAGAACAGGAAGGATTTGTTAAGTGAGAGAAATCATGTGTCTGAAATTAAATTTATAGGCAATCCTTTATTCTGTGTGTTTATTTAAGCAAGATTAGTTTGAGACTAGCTTGAAAAAAAAAAAGCTCTTTCACAGAGACGTGCAATACGTCACGGCATATGGATCCTGACAGAAACCAGAGGGACGCAGAAACATGCTTTCCAGTCAGCGAAGAGGTGTTTGATGCGGGACAATTTTTATTTCTTTTTTGCTAATGCTAAATAGTAATTAGCCATTCTAGGACCACAGACTTTCCTCAAATGTCCTAAATACCTTGTGTTTATGTTTTATTCTCCTCTGTTTATCAACTGATTATAAACAAATGGTGCTAATGAACAAAGCGACATGGTTTGACACGATGCTAATCAACGCTAATAATCGCTGCCTTAGCAGCATTAAATTCATAGCTCCAGCGCAGAGATAAAGAACAATAGAAACCGCCAGGACGTGCCTGTGATTTGATATAAGTGGAAAATACGGAAATCTTAGCGTACGTTTGACTACGTCCCTGAACTCTTCCTGTTGGAAAACGGAGGCTGTTTCCTCTGTAGCGAGCGAGACGTCGCTGAAAGCTTTGAACTCGTGGTCAGTCATATGGAAGCAATCGAGCGTGAAGGAGACACACGGAGGACTGTTTACCTTTGAACATTATTTCATAATTGTTACAAGTGCTTCATAAATCAAAACGTCGGAGAAGGACACTGTACTTCATCTGGCTGATTTGAAAAATGTTTCCTGTTGGGGGGAAAAATAGCACTAAATTGTGTGTAATTGCTCCACTGTTGGGATCGGTGGCTTGGTCACTTTTTAAATCTAAATTATAAACGTTAAAAGAAGATACTATTGGGTTGATACTGAAGCTGATGCTCCGAGTGAGACGCTGATGAGGGTTGTTTTTTCTCCCAGTCTGAATTTGTCAAGTGTTGGTGAGTCTGTGCTCATGAATGCCTCAGATTCTTGTTCTTGGCTGGAAGGAGAAGGAATCATCAGCTTTTGTAGCTCATCCACCTCAAGGATCGATGTTGAGATGCTTTTCTGCTCACCACGTGACTCATCTCTCTCATCAATGAGCCTTGGGGAGATCCTTCATACTGGATGTTTTTATTTGTTGTTTTTCAGGCCATTTGTTATAAACTCTAGAGACTCCCAAGAGATCGGATGTTTGGGAAATCCTCAGACCAGATCATGTGGTGCAGTTAAACTGAAAGAGACTTTTCTCCTCGTTCTGATGTTTGATGTGAGGAAGATCTTGACCTGATTTGATGCACCGTGTTGCTGCCACATGATTGGCTGATTGGATAGCTGGATAAATATCCAGCTGTTCCTAATAAAGTGTTCCTTCTGATAACCGATTCTTGGGTTAAGTGCTTGTAGCTTTTCTTAGCAACTGAAATTGTTTTTGTGTGGAATTATTTCTTTGGAAGAATGTTGTACCGGTCGAATAAATGACACACAAGACAGTCTGGAATTATATAACAAAACCAGGATTTAAATATTCTCCAGTGTTTAAATAGAAAGCGCAGTCCTTGACCTCAGGGCATCGACTAGAGCGGACTGAAGTCTTCTGAAAAATCTCCAGAGAAATGTGTAATTAGGGACAGAGAGAGAGATAAAGGAGATCCATGTGTCTTTAGGAGCTTGGGAACTTTTCCTTATTAAATGTTTGTTTTGTGTAGCATCATTACACTCAATTATATTCTCTTTGTTATGTGCGATCATGTCGTCTTACTGATATTATGATCCGTACGGATTTATTCGACCGGTTGTTGGCGACTTGGGTGTTGTTTTGGAATCTTGTGGGATTTTCACGCTCAGCAGTCTCTACAGATTACACAGAATGGCGAGAAAAGGAACAAATAAACATCCAGTGAGAGGCAGTACCGCGGGAAAAATAAGGTTTGGTGATGAGAGAGGTGACAGGGAGAGCAACCAGGGCGGGTCCAGCTGACTTAAAGCATCGCAGGAAAACCTGAGGCAGATTGATATAATATAACAGCAAGTTCATCAAGACTCGTATCTGAAAGATTTGCATACTACAAATAAAGATGTCAGAATGAAAATGATTATTTGCCTAGTACTTCTTGTAAAGAATTGAAGAAATCCATTCTCCTGTTTATTTTATTTTTTTTTTAGATTTTTTAGGAACAGAACAGAACACAGAACACACACACACACACAAAAATGATGTAAAACGGATAAGACGTCCTGCTTTCTGTCGAAAATAAAGAGTCTTTGTGTGTTGGTGTGTTTGTGATGTAATGGAGTTGCTGTGGCGCGTGTACTTCACCTCATCTATCTCCAGCTGATCTGTTTGTTGTTTTTTGCCTCTGAACACACACAGTGAGGATGAGATGTTTATGAGGGAGTAGAACCCTGTGTGTGTGTGTGTGTGTGTGTGGGTTTTACCTCAGATTTGTTAACAGAGTTGTAGGTCATGAACTGTGTGAAATTACACAAGTGTTTATCTCTCCTTGTTAGACGGACTGATAAGAGAAGACGTGCAGTTTGTCAGCTTGCTCTGTGTGTGTGTGTGTTTGTGTGTGTGTGTGTGTGTGTGTGGTGATCTTTCCTTGTCCAAGAATCTGCATGAATAGCCATTCACTGTAACACACTTCATTCAGAATCAGTGGAGAATGCCAACTGAATTTGCTGGTGGGTAAGGGGGTGGGGTTTGGAGTGCTGTGTGTGTGTGTGTGTGTAAGAGTGTAAAACCATTTGATTTACTAACAAGATTTATGCAGGTTTGCATTTGTTACCCGAGCAAAATTCTTGTTTACTTTATGTGATTTAGGGTGGAGTCAGGGCGGAGTCACTGAACAGATTAATAGAGCATAAGAGTGAGGTTTTCCAGTGTTTGTGAAAAGTGATTCAAGAATAACAAAACCCTTAAAGTATGTCCAAATGGTTTATTTATCTATGTTCCCACCAACTAAACACCACTCAACCCACCAACCAACCAACTTGCTACCCAAGAAACCATTCAACCAACCTACTATCCAACCAAACCAACAATACACCACCAACCAACCAAACCAACAACCAATCAACTCCTCACCCAACCAACCAAACCAAGCCACCAACCATTCAACCAACCAACACCATCTAACCAAACCAACAACCAGTTAATTTAACACCCAAACATCCAATTCACCCAAATAATACCCCATCAGCCAACCAAACCACCAACTCCCCAACCAACTCACCGCCCAACCAACTCATCACCCAATCTTTTAGCCTATTCACTAACCAACCAACTGACTCAGTAACCCCCCAACCAGCCCAATAACCCCCAGCCAACCAATCAACCTACCCAATAACCCCTCAACCAACTCACCACCCAACCAACTTATCACCCAATCTTTTAGCCCATACAGTACCCAACCAACCATCTAACCAACTCAGTAACCCCCTAACCAACCCAATAACCCCCCAGCCAAACAAACAACCTTCCCAATAACCCCCCAGCCAAGAACCGACCTACTCAATAACCCCCAACCAACCCAATCTTTCAGCCCATACACTACCTTACCAACCAACTATCCAACTTAGTAATCCCCCAACCAACCCATTAACTAGCCAACCCAATAACCCCTCAGCCATACCACCAACCAAACCCAGAAACTCCCCAACCAACCCAACATCCAACCAGTCCTTCAGCCCATATACTACCCAACCAACCAAACTACTATCCAACAACCCAATAACCCCTCAACCAACCCATCACCCAATCTTCCAGTCCATACATTACCCAAACCACTAAACAACCAACCCACTGCCCAACAAACCAAAGCACCAACCCAAGACCCAGTCCACAATCCAACTCGATGTTTTGCCCATGAACATTGCCTTTATGTTATTAGTCGAGTAATGTAGAGTGACATGGTTTCTTACACCCTCTAATCATGAGCACCACACATACAGGCGACAGTTTACACCACCCATAATTTATGAATGTTAAAAAAACTTGTATTCAGGAACCAGGCATGTTTAGCAGAACCCATAATGCCCCGTAACACGCTGTTTTAACATTCACCAGTTCTTCAGGGACTGCGCTTTTAAATAAAGGTCCGATGTGTGAACAGCGACCCGGGGCTCACATGTTTTCGATTAGCCTGTAATCGGATCATCACGCCTAAGCATGATGGGTTTGAAACTAATACTCCCGCATCGCTTTAACAGCCGCTTAATGGCCCTCCAAAATTCTGCCTACCCAGCGTCCCTTGTGCCTCAGTTTTAGAGCCAAATCAGCGCCGTCTCTATTACGGCTGTGGGTGTGTGTGTTTGATATTATTTAGGAATCTAATTAGCCTGTGTGCACTAAGCTAACAGGTTTTTTTGTCATTTTTGGCAAGATTTACAGACCAAACCATTACACTTTAGACCTCAGAGCAAGGAAATGGAGTGGAGTGTGTTTTAGTGTCGGTGTTAATTACTGTGAAAAGTGTCTAATTGATGGACGTCCTGGAGAAAAGACAAACGTTGGGTTTTTTGGATATATTATTCAAGAAATAATCTGGACAACATTTTAGCATTTGCATCTTAGATATTATTTAAAACCTTTCTGTAATTTGTAGTTTTTTAAAAGACACGTTTTTAGCAAGTTTAGGCCATAGATGTGGGATTTTTCCCTTTTCAGCAGCAATATGCACTACTGCGACACACACACACACACACACACACACACACACACACACACAAGCCTTATCTGTGTGCTGTCATGTCCTGTTCTTATCTCTCTTCAGTAATAAAGCTCCTTTCATAAGCATTACAGAGGAATTTCGCTCTCATTTACTTAGCTTTCCACAAAACTGGGTTTTACTGGGTTTCAGTTTTGCACACTATATATATAATTTTTTTTAAATAATAAAAAAAAAAATAATGACTTGCACTGAGTCCAAGTTTTTAATGTTAAAGCTCCTAAATATTATTATTATTATTATTATTATTATTATTATTATTATTATTACAGAATGTTTTATTTCATATGGTTTTATTTGTTTTACTTTTGCTGCTTGTTAATGAATCCTCAATATTTACAATATTTGGTCATATTTTATTTATTTTACACAATTACATCATGACATCACTATACCTACATCTAGTACTTTGAACTGAATTTCACTCATTTTTGAGAATTTTTCTTATTTTGAATAAACTGTGATATGTTTTTTAAATCATTTTTTTAAATTGTATTTATTTCTTCATTTTGTATTGAAAAACACCCTGAGATTTTATTAGAAATTTAATGTTAGAAAGTAAATAAACTAGATAGATAGATAGATAGATAGATAGATAGATAGATAGATAGATAGATAGATAGATAGATATTCTTCTTCAATTAATACATTCTTTTTTTCCACTCTTTTCCAACACTATTTAGTCTGATCCATTTCAAAATATTATGGCACTGTACAATCACACCAGTAATTGTACAGTACAATTACTAATAATACAATAATAATAATAATACAAATACGATAATAATAATAATACAAATAACTCCAGTAATTGTAGTTCTAGTGATATTATTTATAAAAGCATTCATCATATTCAAATATTTTCCTATTAATAATGTTCAGAATCCATTTTCTGCCATATTGTAACAATTATTATTACAATAAACACAATCAGTTTAGAAGCACTTCGTTTTGGAAAGACAAACAGTGCTCTAGAGTTTACTCTGTGTGAGTGTGTGTGTGTGCTGTCTGTGTAAGGGTTATAACTGTAAATCACAGCGGTACACACACACGCACACACACACACACACACACACACACACGCTCACATGTGCTCGGAAAGGAAGCGAGCAGTAGCTGCCGCAGCTTGTGTTACTGTGTGCTGTGTACACTGCAGGTTAGTGTGTGTAAAACGTTCAAAGCCACTGTGGAGGTAACACAACACTCCGTCTCACACACACCAGTATCTCAGGGGGATTAATAATTATCACAGCTACTGTAGAAAGAGGTGAGGGGGAAAGATTTTTCAGAAACTAATTTTAAATTCATAAAAACCTGGAGAAAAAAATTCTTTCAGACAAGTGTCTTTATGACAACAAATTGATTGATTGATTGATTGATTTAAATTTAAAAAAAAAAATTAAATATAAAAATAGTGTCTTTATATCAACAAATTTATTTAGTTTGTTAGTTATTTAGTTATTTTATTAACCTTGACACAGATTCCCACCTGCTGTTATGTTTTTGTAAAAAAAAAAAAAACAAAAAAAAAACAACAACTTGTTGCTTTTTATAAAAAAGAAAAAAAAAAAAGAAAAACACATTTCATAGTTAAGAAACCTGAGTCTTTTTAAATGTTGAGCTGGAAATGTTTAAGCTGTATAAAAAATTTTTACATAATGTAGAATAAAAAGGGAAATGGAAATTGTGTCTCGTAAAATGTCATGCTTTTAATTTAATTATTTGATTTAGTGTTTTTTCGTTTTTGTTTCTGTGTAATGTGTTCTTTTATGTTCAGCAAAACAATATTACAATTTTTATTTTTTATTATTATATATATTTTTATTTAAGTGCTTTTGTTCAATTAATTCTTTTTTTCTTTTTAATTACATTTTAAAAAAGCAAATTTTATGTGTATTTCTGAAAGGCAAAAGATATATTAATAATAATAATAATATTCTTAAGTTGTTTATTTATTTATTTTTATTTTTATTTTTTCATTTTTTCTAATAATACCATAGCAGCATGCAGTCCTAAATATTATAATAGTCTGCACACAGACTGTGCAGTATATAGTCACACATGAAAAAATTATTATTATTTTTTTGGAATCAGCTGTAAATCATATCCATTGTGTGTGAAAGTGATCTCTCAGTCCTCTGAGCTGTAAATGGAGTGTTTCAGTCAGAGATAACGCTGATCTTTGAATACAATTAAACCTCTCATGACTAAATATCTGTGACGATTGAAGGTGACTGAGATCCTTTAGATAATCTCTGGGTTTTTGTTATTTATTTATTATTATTATTATTATTCCTTCCCTAGACGTCGGCGCCTGAATGTGAGCTGGATGAACAGGGCCTTTCACTCTGAGGCTGACGAACACCACCATGTCCACAGATCAGAATCAGAAACCAGAGCCGGGGTTAGGAGGACGCACCAGGAAGGAAAGGTACGGGCTCCAAGCCAACGATTTCTACCTGTTTTTTTTTTCCTCAAACAGATAAGCTTTTTTTTCTTTCTTTTTATTTAGTCACACTGGTGGTCGCTGCCTGTTTAGCAACCTGGGACAAACTGTACATTGTGAAACAGGGCATGACTTCACTGAATACCTACATGATGATTAATCCCTGTGTTTATTTTGTTTATGTTTATTTTTATTTTTTTTTCAGTTTAGAGAAAATAAACAAAATTCTTATGATTTACGATTTTTTTTTTTTTTTTTTGAAAAATGTAATTATTTTATTTTATTTTATTTAAATTGAATTATTTTTTATAGATATAATATATTCAGGCTTTATGGATACCAAAACACAAATTTAGTAAATAATATGTCAGTAAACAAAGTAAATATGAGTACAGAACTGTATTGTGTTTGTTTTGATTTTCTTCTTTTTTTTCTTTTTTTTGTTTGTTAGCTTGTTTTTCGTTTGTTTGTTTTTTAGAAAGTGTATGTTTCGAAAAATAAAAAAAAAAACACAAATAAATCATCTAATGAAAAAAAATGAAAAAAACAAATAAATCATCTAATAAATAAACAAAAACAAACAAATAAATTAATAAATAATTTTATACACATGGCCTGATGAAGCTCTTCCAGCTGTCGCTGTCCACCACAGCGTCCATCGTTTCAACCCCTGGCTTGATATATGTCTTTAATATTAAGTGTATAAATATGCGAGAGTGTGTAGGTTGTACGATTCTCATGACAGCTCATAACTGAGTCTTTGCTATTCTTGTCAGTAGCAGTTCACTCAGCGCTGAGCGCCGGACCTCAGCTGGACATAAATCAGAAAAATCCATAAAGCAGTTCCTGCCGGTCCTCCGCGGGATTCATCCAGGGGTTTGATATCGTCCACCTGTTGTTTAAATAGCAAACTTCATATAATCTAAATATCGCACTAGCGACAAGCCGGGGGTCTGTCCAGGGACGAGATATTGGACAGAGAAACGTATGAAGTGACCGAACTCCCATGATGAGAATTTGAAAGGTTAAACGGTTTGGTATGTATGTGAACATGGCAGCTTGTGGGACCGTGGGTCCAGCAGGGAGCTTTTTCTTTCTCCACATGGTGCCAGTTAAAACAGCGAGGTCGCCGGATAATAACCCGGACCTGTCCGAACCCTGACAGAGAGAGAGACACGCTGCCGGGTGGTGAGGCAGGAGGACGTGCAGGCACGCCGGGTTTCACTGCTCCTCCATGGCTGGGTGAGTGCAAGCCGTGTACCATGAACGACACCGTGGGTGTTTTAGTTGGCAGCGAACACCAAAACCTGTCAAAACCTCCAGGAAAGGGCCTCCTAAGTGGGCAGGAAAAAGAAGGAAACACTGCAGCAGTGTGCGGCCCTTATTTATTTTTTTTTAATGATTATTCTGTTTTAAAAAAAACCCTTTGGAGTTTCACCTTTGTTGCTCGTAACGTGATATTTTATCTGTCTCACCGTTTTCCTCCGATTGTTGCCAGACGTGCTGAAATATAACTCCCGCTTAAAGTGGAGGGAAACTGAAACCCTGGCTGAAGAAGCGTTGCCAGACCTTTTCGGATAATTTAGCTGACGCGCGTTCAAAATGCTAATTATGAATTAGAACATGATGTCATGCGTTAATTTACATAGTCATATATTTGTTCTAATGCTAATTTGCATATTAAAGAAGAAGGATTTTCTGAAGACCCACAAATACACAGCTGGACAAACAATGGTGATTTGTGATTGGATGTTAAAAACAACATGGATCACTTTCTGGTCATTGGGAACTGTGGGTATTGCTGGTCATCACTAATGGGTCATTTATGGACATTTATCAGGGATTGTTTTTCGGAACAATATTGATCAGTGATTGTTTTTTGAGAACAATGAGTATCGGATCATAGAGTGTTTATTGGGAAAAATAGGGATTTAGGTCTATGTCATTTGGAAGAATGGTGATTAGTGATTGGTCATTTGGAACAGTGGTAATAAGTATTTAGTTGGTGTGGACAATGTAGATTAGTGATTGGTCATTTGGAACAATAGTAATTAGTGATTGGTCATTTGGAAAAACGGTGATAAGTATTTAGTGGTTAGGAATAGTGGTGACTGATCATTTAGAACAGTGGTGATAAGTATTACATTGCTGGAAACAATAAGGATAAGTGGGATAATAGTGGTAATTAGTGACTGGTCATTTGGAACAATTGTGATAAGCATTCAGTTGTTGGGAACAGTGGTGATTAGTGATTGGTCATTTGGTACAGTGGTGATAAGTATTCAGTTGTTGGGAAAAGTGGTGATTAGTGATTGGTCATTTGGAACAGTGGTGATAAGTATTTAGTTGTTGGGAACAGTGGTGATTAGTGATTGGTCATTTGGTACAGTGGTGATAAGTATTTAGTTGTTGGGAACAGTGGTGATTAGTGATTGGTCATTTGGAACAGTGGTGATAAGTATTCAGTTGTTGGGAAAAGTGGTGATTAGTGATTGGTCATTTGGAACAGTGGTGATAAGTATTTAGTTGTTGGGAACAGTGGTGATTAGTGATTGGTCATTTGGTACAGTAGTGATAAGTATTTAGTAGGTGCGAACAATGAGGATCAGTGGTTGGTCATTTGGAACAATTTTAATTAGTGATTGGTCATTTGGATCAGTGGTGATAAGTACTTAGTTGTTGGGAACAATGAGGATTAGTGATTGGTCATTTGGAACAGTTGTGATAAGTATTTAGTTGTTGGGAAAAGTGGTGATTAGTGATTGGTCATTTGGAACAGTGGTGATAAGTATTTAGTTGTTGGGAACAGTGGTGATTAGTGATTGGTCATTTGGTACAGTGGTGATAAGTATTTAGTTGTTGGGAATAGTGGTGATTAGTGATTAGTCATTTGGTACAGTGGTGATAAGTATTTAGTTGTTGGGAATAGTGGTGATTAGTGATTAGTCATTTGGTACAGTGGTGATAAGTATTTAGTTGTTGGGAATAGTGGTGATTAGTGATTGGTCATTTGGTACAGTGGTGATAAGTATTTAGTTGTTGGGAATAGTGGTGATTAGTGATTGGTCATTTGGAACAGTGGTGATAAGTATTCAGTTGTTGGGAAAAGTGGTGATTAGTGATTGGTCATTTGGTACAGTGGTGATAAGTATTTAGTTGTTGGGAACAGTGGTGATTAGTGATTGGTCATTTGGAACAGTGGTGATAAGTATTTAGTTGTTGGGAAAAGTGGTGATTAGTGATTGGTCATTTGGAACAGTGGTGATAAGTATTTAGTTGTTGGGAACAGTGGTGATTAGTGATTGGTCATTTGGTACAGTGGTGATAAGTATTTAGTTGTTGGGAATAGTGGTGATTAGTGATTAGTCATTTGGTACAGTGGTGATAAGTATTTAGTTGTTGGGAATAGTGGTGATTAGTGATTAGTCATTTGGTACAGTGGTGATAAGTATTTAGTTGTTGGGAATAGTGGTGATTAGTGATTGGTCATTTGGTACAGTGGTGATAAGTATTTAGTTGTTGGGAATAGTGGTGATTAGTGATTGGTCATTTGGAACAGTGGTGATAAGTATTCAGTTGTTGGGAAAAGTGGTGATTAGTGATTGGTCATTTGGAACAGTGGTGATAAGTATTTAGTTGTTGGGAACAGTGGTGATTAGTGATTGGTCATTTGGTACAGTGGTGATAAGTATTTAGTAGGTGCGAACAATGAGGATCAGTGGTTGGTCATTTGGAACAATTTTAATTAGTAATTGGTCATTTGGATCAGTGGTGATAAGTACTTAGTTGTTGGGAACAATGAGGATTAGTGATTGGTCATTTGGAACAGTTGTGATAAGTGATTGGTCATTTGGAACTATGCTGAAAAGTATTTAGTTGTTGGAAATAGTGGTGATTAGTGATTGGTCATTTGGAACAATTGTAGTGGTTGGTCATTTGGAACAGCGGTGATAAGTATTAAGTTGTTGGAAACAATGAGGATAAGTGATTGACCATTTGGTAATCAGTAACTGGTCTTTTGAAAACAATGGCAGTCAAAGGTGGGTCTTATGGAACGATATTGATCAGTGATTGTTTCAAATGACGGGTCACTAATCACCACTGTTCCAAAAAACAATGCTGCTAAGTATTTAGTTGTCTGGAACAAAGTGATCAGTGTATGGAGTGCAGGACAGTAGCTAAAACGTCTGCTCACAAACCCAAAAAATTATAATAAAGTCATACCTTTAAAAGAAATTAAAAAAACAAAAAAACATGAAAACTCTACACTCCTGCGTCACTTCAAAGCGGAATTAACTTGCCTTGGATTATTCCTACAGGTCACGTGATTAAAGATACCATAAACAACAATACCAATAATAACAATCATAATCACATGACCACTCTACCCCACGCATGTTTGCAATCAGATATGTCAAAACCACTGACAGAGTGGACAGCTTAATGGAGATGTCCAGCCTGTTGTTTTTGGCTCTGTTGCTGTGAACACTGTTAGGAAGAAGCCGTTTTCCGATTATAGTGAAATCATCCGTCTATTTTTGTCTTCCTCTTGCCCCCTCATACTGCTTTCCCCCAGAGTGCCTGTGTGTTTCCCAGAGAAACTAAGAGCAAAGTTAATTCCCTCTCAGACAGACACACACACACACACACACACAGACCCTAAGACACAAGAGCACTCATTCATCAGGTGTAGAAACACTCAGCTGTGCCGTTGCCCAAGCAGCCCATAAATCCCCAACACTTCACCCCACAAAGTGGACCATATAGCTTACTAATATACACAGTAACCTTGTGGTCGCACCAAATGACAGTAATATATGAGTACGCTCTATTCTCCTTCTCTTCACTCCACTAATAACCAGAACTACACACCAAACACCAAAATTCTACTCAAGCTTTTAGGATATAATGGCTGCCTACAATCCCTAAACACAGCCATGGGGTGCCGATACTTTTAAAGCATTATATAAAAACAAAAATTCTGTGCAAAAACGGTTATTTATTTTTATTTTTTGTTTAAAAATTTGTGGCTTTATTTTACATTTAATATTCTCACAGATTCACTACATGCGCTCCCTCCGTAGGGTCAAGGAGTCAAGGGTACAAGAGAAGGCAATGTATATTTTGTGCTACATGTTTCATACATGCTACGCAAAAAGGAGCACTGATATACATGATGATAAAGTATATGAATAAAGTATCGGCACCCTAGGTTATCGTTCAGGCTTCGAGAGTGTATGATGTGGAACAGACTTGGAAGGAGGTTCTCATGTTTTAACTTTAACTAAATCTACAAACCCTCGTACTGTAATGAGCAGTTTATGTAACGTTTATGGACGGAGCCTCCGTTGTAAGTTAAGTTTCCCGTTTCATTGCCCTCCAGACGGAAAAATCTCCGTCTCCACGTTCTGTCTTCACCTCCACGGACACCGGGCGCGAGTTATGCCGAGGCTACGTGGAGGAGTTTCTTGCAGGTTGCATCTAATAGCGCTCTGTTGCAAGGTTCCTTTTTGGACAGGATCTTGAATTGCGGCCTTCACGTTTCATCTCATGCTGATATGTAATGTGAAAGATGAGACTGATATTGAGAAAGAAAGAGAGAAAGAAAGTGTACTAGCATGCTTACATTCCGCAGAACACTAAAAGCCCCAGATATTTCCCAGTCTCCACCGTGGACAAGTCTCATACTTGTCTTTTATTCATCCGTGTTCTGTATTGAAGCCAAATGCACTTTTTTTCTTCGCCCTCCTAAAACGAGGGATTGAAGATAGCATCGGCTATTCGACACAGCAAAATGGCTCCCTTATATAAACATTCTCGATGGAGGTGACAGAGACGAGGGCGTGAGGGTTTGCAGCGCACGTCCAGACGCGGCGGCAAAGACACAACACGTGTATTGTTCTAGCTCAGCTTGAGACGTGACACCGCCTGAACGTGAAGCTTCAGCCTTGAGACGTGACCCAGAGTCCTGGATTAATAACGTCTCAGCAGATGGACGTTAAGCCTTGTTTGGCTCTTGTTGTTTCATTGTGTGTTTTCAGGACGGCCCAAACAAACAGGTGTTTTTTTTTTTTAAGGATTATTATCTTTGGGGTTTGTGTATTGTGTGTGTGAACGTTTATCCGTCTAGACACACACAGCTGTGCTGGATGAAATTGTTGGACATGTCCACGGCTACTGTACTCGATGGCCTCGTGTAGCCGGATCGTCTCTGCTCTAGGAGCCACATGGGATCTGAACAGCTGGCCAACATCTCCACGATGTTACGACTCGCTGGTGTCCGGCTTGATCGGATCTGTCACTGTTAGCGTTTATTACGCCAATAAAAAAAAGGGGGGCCTAGAAGTAGTTATAGAGGTGTCTGGTACAGCGCTGTTGAACTCAAGAAGCTGACTGGTTCAGAAAATAGCAGTAAATGTTAGGCATTTCTATAGTAACAGAAGGAGTCTCCAGTGTCAGGGAAGAGTTTTACGCTTTACAGAATGTTGATGCGCTTTGCGGTTTCTCTGGAACTCGTGTCTTATTAACGTCTAGAGAGAGAATAAAGACATTCAAAGGAATGACTGTTTTTTTTTCACACTGTAGTTCCAGTTACAAACAATTAGTTTTTGTTTTATAATGAATGTTGTTGAAAAGTTGTTTGTTTTTTTTTTATTCTAGAAAGATTTCCTAAAGGTTCGGGGGGTTTAATCTAATCCAGTGCCCTCGATGTTCACCCAGCCCCAAGAGCTATTCACGGGTCATCACTCAAAATTAATATCTCCCTTTCAGCAGAAATGGCATGCCGTAGATGAATCACAGAGGATTGTGGGTACTACAGTAAGGATCGACCTGAATGCAATTAACCAGCCTGACGTTGTGTTGAATGGACGCCCCAGTGACCCAGGTCACGTTTTTATATTCGTTTATTTCAAACGTAGAGTGTATCTGACACACTGAACGGAGACGTGCAGCTTTTAGAGTGGAACCCCGGCATACGAATGCCCTCTCTTTTCTCTTTCGCCTTAAGAATTTAAATTTTGCAAGAAATTTGCAACGGCATACGAAGCATTTTCGTCACAACTTTTTTGCTTCAGTGGAAAGCCAAACCAAACTGAGTTTACGAATTTTACCAAAACATTTTCTGTCAGTGAAAGCTGTTTGGAAAGAGACAACCCACAATACCAACATTCCCACATAGCAGTCGGGTCTGGGCCAGATCTGGCAGTAAGCCGGCACTGCACTGTGAGTTCTGGCATGGCAAGTGGTATGTCAACCAGATGTGGACCAGGTCTGGCAGTGGTGGCACTGTTTATATGATGGCATGCCAGATGTGGCCCGGTTATAGTTTGGTTTATGTGGTGTGGCCCAGTGCTGGCCTTGTGCTGGTCCATGTTTGGCCCACCTCTGGCAAACCAGATATGGGCCACCAAAGGGCCATCATTCTTTGTGGTATGTGGGCTGGGTGTAAGTGCATTGTGTGGGCCAGATCTGGGCCAGACCTATTTTGCTATCTGGGTTGCCTTCAGCATGAGTTTAAAAGCTAGGTGATTTCTCGGGTGTTTTTTTGTTGACAGATCGGTGGTGTGGGTGGTCTGTTCTATTTTTAGCCCAAGCTTGGTGGCATGACTTCCTGTGAGGAGCCTTGACATGGAATGCTTGGGTCAGTTCTTTGTAAGCGGCCACACAGTTTACATACGCTTCGTATTGGTCGTATTGGTCATAATTTGGGTGGCTGGATCGGATTATCTGCATTTACATTATTTCTTAAGAAAAAAATTGATTTCGCAATATAACTTTTTGCCTTAAGAACTCTACTGATTGCTGAATAATAATAAGCTCGCTAGTGCAACAAATCTCAGAACTAGCTGAGGTGAGTTTGTGTGTTCTTAGATAGCTTAGCAATATATCATAAGCTAGCTATGTATATATTTTTTAAATCGTGTTCTTGTTAATCTCTGCTAAGGTCTTAGGGAAAAACATAACCGAAAAACACCTTATTTATTTTATTTTTTTTGTTTTTACTTTTTATTTATTTATCATGACTTCTGGATGCTGTTACAGTAAATACCCAGTAAATTAAATTTCTGGAGCTCAGTAACGCTGTCATAGGCGCTGTTGGGGAAGTGTGTGGGGGGGTTCTATTAGATGATGTAATAACTGGATTGTTTTGTTTTTGTTTACTTTTCGTCAGACATACACACCAGTGAGAAATCAGCGGAACAGATGGAAAGGTGAAACAGCTACCTAATATTAAATAGTTCCGTTTTTTTTTATTATTTTTATTTTAGCAGCCACAGAATCAAAGGTTCCACCCACTTTGTTTTGATTTGTCCTAACCTTATCATTTGTAAGGTTTACAAAATTTAACGTCGTGACAGCTGAAGATCTGGAAAAGAGAACATTCTAAAGAGAAAGTAACAGATAGTAGATGTCTTTCACGTCCCGCCTCCTTTCCCCTTCGGTGAGTTGTCTGTCCTTTCGGGTGATTGGTTCCTTTCGGTTTTGCTGTAAAAAATAAACCACAGATGAGAAGATTCCTTGCAAAAGGAGAATCCCGCTGAGAGAAAGAAACAAGTTGGCGTTGCTTTTCGATTTGTCACACTAGGAAAACATAACACACGGAAAAGCAAAACCTTTGTTTGTTTGTTTGTTTGTTTTAAAAAT
The DNA here is from genome assembly GCF_019097595.1 of Hemibagrus wyckioides. Taxonomy (NCBI): domain Eukaryota; kingdom Metazoa; phylum Chordata; class Actinopteri; order Siluriformes; family Bagridae; genus Hemibagrus; species Hemibagrus wyckioides. Next base: position 19,220,021 of record NC_080736.1, on the reverse strand, counting down.
GGAATTTTCTTGTTCTTGTTGTTTGGCTTTCATCACTATGTTGCAGCCATGTGACACAGCAGTGTTCAACTAAACATGATATAGTATTTAAGACACACACACACACTCACAGAAGCCTGATATGCGAAACCTCGAACCTTTTCTAACCTTCAGTACAGGGTTTAAGACTTAAGAAAAGTCTCCACTACAAGAAATATTGCTTTTCCACTAGAGCCTGTGATTTAGCTCTCACTAATCCCAGGAGGGGTCAGAGGTCAGGGTGATAATCCAGTGTATCTCCTTTACCTTACTGAAATCTGCCTCTTCATAAAGAGTTATTAAACAGGAAAGAGAGAGAAAGTGAGAGAGAGAGAGAGAGAGAGAGAGACATGCATTTTTTGGGATTCGCTGAAGACTTCTCAATCAGCTCACTAATGCTGATCAGAGAGTCGGCTATTTAAAGTGCCCCGGCTTTGCTATCTAAAAGAAATTCCCACAATGCACCGCATAAACCGAATTCTTAGCCAATTTCATCTGCAGACGTAAGTAGCTTGTCGTAGATCGAAAAACAACGAAGTCTTTTTAGTGTTTAATGAGTTAAAAAATAAAATGCACTAGCTAGCCTTGAAGTAGCTTGAGAGACATATGATGTATAAAACTTATTTATTTTCATTTTTGTTTTGTTTTTTCGGAAGATAAGGAAATTATGACGTTGCCAGAAATTGAGTTGTCAGTCCCAGTGACTTGTTCATGACCTAGGGAGCTAGGGAGCTGATTGAGACACAGGCCTTGTGCTTCTTAAATCATTTACCATTTTCCACGTTTACAATTTATACTGATTAAAATATCAAGCTTTATGGATTGAAAAACCGAAGCGCTGTCCGTTTACGTGAGGATATGTAATAAAGTCGCTCTGGCGTATCGTGGGTAGAGGTTACTGTGGGTCGCGAAGCTCTTACTGGTTTACGGGTTGCACTCCATCTGTAACCCTGAGCCTGACATTCACAGTGATGACAGATTTCTAAATCAGGCGTGTAGCCTTTCTCTCCGAATGGCGTTTTACTCGCTGCTGTAAAAGCCGCCCGCTGACGAGAGGACGCAGGAGCTCAACAGGAAACTAGCTGGAGGTTTCATTCCTCTGTATTTAGAAATCATGTCCAGAACGAGACGCCCCGAAGACAGGTATGACAAGACGTATGTTGAACGGTTTCTCAGACGTGAGAGCTGCAGGAGAACAAACCAATCAGAAGCATGGACATACCTTCTCCTGGAGAAAGGGTTTGTCATTCCTTCATCTGGATCTGATCATCCGGAATATTCTTTGGATGTAAAGCCACACGGAGCTGCATTCTAAAGAACGACGAAACGGCTTGTATGCAGCGGAGGAACAAATAGAGTTACATTTAAATTTATTAGATGTTTCCCATACGTGTGATGCCAAGATCTCACTTACTGCTTTTAAAACATAAATAATAATAATAATAATAATAATAAGAGGAAGAAGAAGAATTAAGTATTGATGATGATGATGATGATGATGATAAGACAAGGAGGAAGAAGAAGAAAAATTAAGTCTTTGTTCACAAAATAAATATATTGATGATGATGACGATGATGATGAGAAGACGAGGAGGAGGAAGAAGAAGAATTAAGTCTTTGTACAAAGAATATACATATTGATGATAATGATGATGATAAGAAGACGAGGAGGAGGAAGAAGAAGAAGAAGAAGGAGAATTAAGTCTTTGTACACAAAATAAATATAATAATAACGATTATCATGATGATGATGGTGATAAGAAGAAAAAGAAGAATTAAGTCTTTGTACACAAACTAAATATAATGACAATGATGATGATGATTAGGAGGAGAAGAAGAAGAAGAAGAATCAAAACTTTGTACACAAAATAAATATGATGATGATGATAAAATACTACTAATAATATTAATAACAAGAAAAAGAAGAAGAAAAAGTCTTTGTACACTTGATTAATTCATTTTTTGCCCCACCCCCTTTTTTAATTAAGTATTTAATTAGATAGATAGATAGATAGATAGATAGATAGATAGATAGATAGATAGATAGATAGATAGATAGATAGATAGATAGATGCTGAAATCTGCGCTGGACTATGTTACCCATCCGCCCCAGTGTGTCACATGACCAATACCGCGCTTCCTATAAAAATGGTCAATATTTAAATTTGAAAAAATGAACAGATTTGCATTTTTTTTCTTCTTGTTTTCATTTTAAAGAACAAACGAATGCAACCACTTTACAATATGATTTACTTAACGTTGCCTTTAAATTTTCACCTTCAATTGCGAAAAATATTTACTCATCCAGCAAGAAACCGAATTCTAGAAACGTACTAGAAGAAAATGTCAAAGTGGTGCTAGTTCATAACTTTACCTCCGCTCTCGGTCACTCTGTCAATATTGACCTTTTTACTAAGTTAGCTTTAAGGCTGACGCCGTCGCTGTAATGGAGCATGACGGAGAATTCCCCGTCAGCATTTCTGCTCATCCGTCGTCTTCTTTGTTTTAATCTAGCTGTATGTTCAATCTGACCAAACATAAAATAAAAATACGAGGGAAAAAAAACACCTGTGTACTGTTTCATTTTCAGAAAACCCAAAATAAAGTACGTATAATATATAAATAATATATAAATAATAAATATGTATATTTATAAAACTAAAATTGAGTTCGCCGCATGCCTGGAATTCCTCGGTGTCTAATGTATTTAGTCTGGAACTCCGTCAATTAGAGAACATGTACACAAATAATTACGCCCAGCAGTTTTTTTTTCCCTTCTTGTAATAAACACCACTTGGTGCGTGGAGAGCAAACAAAAGTGCTAATCTGCCCCATGTGTGACCCTCAGGGTGGAAATATCAACCCGTTAACTGACCCTTTTATGTCCTCGTAACTCTGATGTGAAAAGCGAACACGGCTCCGGGATCAGCCTTCGAACACGTTTCCCAGATCCCCAACAGATCGAACGGATTCGCTTCAGAGTTCAATAGAAATCCACTGGAAATGGTCCTCATAAACGCTTTTTACCTGAAATGGTGTTTCACGGCACCATGAATAAAAGGCACCTGAGTGTAAAACCTGTGTGTTTTCCCAACACACTGAGCTTATGAGACATAATAAACACTCACACTGAGCTTATGAGACATAATAAACGCCCTGATACACTACGCTGGAGAAACGTCTCCTCCTGTCACTATAGATGGACACCTAGGCAGAGCGTGAAGCAGCTCCGGATGTTTACACGCTCGGTTTACGTTAATCCCCAGCTAGAGTGAGGTTTTATTTGTTCTTGCGACTTTTTTAAGCACTAATAGGTGAAAGGACGTGATGATTTGGTTTATGACGTACAATTCCGAACATACATTTCAGTAGGCTTAACTAGTGGTGTAATCATTTGAATTTTTTATTTAAACAATGATTGCATTAACAATTTTTTTAATTTACGTGTCAATAATTTAATTAAGCTAGCAAGGTGATTTGGATTCTCTGCGTCGTCATCATTCACAAATTAGTCTAAATTTTATCTTTAGTTCATTTTTAATGTGCTACCGAAGAGCACACAGATGTTTGAAAATTCTCAAATAAAACAGATTTAACAACACAAAACGACTCCCCAACTTTGGGACACGTCTTAAATATAAACATGAAAGAAAGAAAGAAAGAAAGAAAGAAAGAAAGAAAGAAAGAAAGAAAGAAAGAAAGAAAGAAAGAAAGAAAGAAAGAAAGAAAGAAAGAAAGAAAGAAAGAAAGAAAGAAAGAAAGAAAGAAAGAAAGAAAGAAAGAAAGAAAGAAAGAAAGAAAGAAAGAAAGAAAGAAGAAAAAAAATTAAAAAAGTTACAAATGTATTTAAAATAAATAGAGAAATTAATAAATAAATGACTAACTAAAATGGATATAAATAAATACAGAATTGAATAAATAAAGGAGGGGAAATATACAAAGGAAGAAATTCAAAACTAAATATATTTTTAAAAGGTTATTTAAAATAAATAAGCAAACAAATGCAGAATTGAATAAATAAATGAGGGAAGAAATGCAAAACAAAATGCAAGAGTAAATAAATACATTTTTAAACAAAGGTATTTTAACAAACAAACATAAATAAATAAATGCTTAAATACAGAAATAAATAAAGAATTGAATGAATAAATGCCGAATTGAAAAAAATAAATGCAGAATTGAATGATTAAAATAGGAAAAAAATACAAAGAAATAAATACAAGACCAAAAAGGATTTTTTTTTTATTTTTTATTTTTTTTTATTTAGAATAAATACAGAAATTAATACATGAGTAAATAAACAGTGAAAATCAACATGAAATTGAATAAATAAGGGTTAAAAAAACCCCTTATAAACCCTTATAAAAAAAAATATATATATATATATATATATATATATATATATATATATATATATATATATATATATATATATATATATATATATATATATATATATATATATATATATATAAATACGGATAGAAATAAGTCTCTTAAGTGTGATTTAAATCTTAAACAAAATATTTTAGTCATGATTAATTGTGTGTTAACGATAACGCATTTGTCTAGAGGGGTTTTTTTGAATCTTCTGACTTTTAAATGTAGTGTGAGATTCTTTTTTCTTTATTTATTTAAAAGTCAAGTTCATGTGAACGCTGCCATCTAGTTGTTGAACCCATCAGCTCCATGAGCCCCAGGAGCAACAGTCCATGTCCAAATGGTCCACAAGGGTGCAGTAAAAGCCAGCATTAGAGTGATTTAGGACAGAACGCCCGAGTGACCACGCTGCGTTTGTGTGTGTTTGGATCGGCGTCAGCGGGGAGGGCATTGACCTCTGATGCCATCGTAGCTGGGTGGCTGCATCACAGCTGGACATGGGAAAAAACATCCAGAGAGAGAGAGAGAGAGAGAGAGAGAGAGAGAGAGAGAGAGAGAGAGAGAAGGCATGTTTGAGTTGAGAACTTTCTTTCTTTCTCACTGCTGTATCCTGTAATCACCCCATCCTGCCTAAATATGACTTTTTTTTTTTTTTCCAACATCTGCTCATCCTCTCGTTCCCCTTTTTTTCCACCCTGGTCCCCACAAATAAAACTGAGCTGGCAGGAAGGAATGGGGCAACAAAAATGTTTAAAGGGGCATCACCATGGAAACCCACTAAAGTCACATGGTACGAATCCTTTTTTTTTTAATACCCCCCTCTCGTTCTTTGGAGATGCCAGTGCCACAATGAGTGCCAGGCTGAGAACTTTGAGCTCTGTGTTGCATCTTAACAACACATATGAAGAGAACGACAGCAGAAACATCGCCTACGGTGAGATACGTTTCATTCTCAGCCGGTTTTATTGTTAAATGGGGGAAAAAAATTGAAAATCGTACACCCCCTTTTAAAACCGATTTAATTGATGCCATAATGCTGTTCCGAACTTAAACATATGGGGTCTAGTTTTCTTAAACCAAAAACGCTGTTCTCAAAACTATTGTCACCCTTTATGAATAAGATTAGGAGTCAGTTAGGCTTAATGTTTCCCAGTGATGATGAAACATTCCTTGTTTAGAGTTCAGAGTGTTCAACATCTCCATGCTCTCACTGTCTGCGTGCGTCCTCACCGTGACGGCCATCGCGTGCTGCGTCTCCTACGTCAATCGCTGGAGGTGAAACGTCTCACAACACCGCTGTAGAATTCTTCATTCTGATTGGTCTAAAGGTGTTGATACGATTAATTGATTAAACTGTTATCGTTGTCAGGCGATGGAAGCGAGTGCGTGAGTACGAAAGCGCTGTGGCTTGTGACCTGGACGAGGAGTCGGTGAACCTGAAGGACGTCCAGAAGTCACAGAGTTTGCACAAGTCACTGCCAGTGCTTCGGCGACTGGAATCGTTCAGGAAGGACAAGTCCAATATTTACTACATCTACACCACCCCACTTCCCGTCCGATGCCATGACTACCACGATGCTGATAACAACGTTCGTCCCACGCACACCACACCGACTCTAACTGACCCCAGAGATGGTATCATCCTGGACCCACCCACTTTTTATATGCGGCTGCAGAACTCATAATGTTCCAGCTGATTATTTATGGGGGTTTATTTACATGTATTTGTAAGGCTTGTTGAAGCGTTCCAACACAGCGGGTTAAAATTTTGAGCGAGTTGGAATGTTACAAATAAAAATGGGAATAACACGGGAATCTGCAGGACTGTGTGGAACGTTCCAAGTCAACAAAAATGAGGTCAGAATTGTACCGGGGTAAAAAAAAAAAAAAAACATCACAAACTGTAACCACTCTGAGTTTTATTGTATTGTAAAAGAAGTGAAGTGAGAGTGTGTGTGTGTGTGTGTGTCAGAATGAAGAGAATTCAGAGAAAAAGTCAATTATTTCTGATCAGATCAATTAGGACTGGATTAAATATAAATGAGTGGAGTTTATGTGATTGGCTGAGTCTCCCTGATCAGCCACTCCAGGCCCTCCTTCTTGCCCTGCCGCTGCAGCTCAGCTCCGACCGTCTCACGGCACTGCCGGTGGTAATCATTCAGCCAGTCACGCTGCGGGAAAGAAACATTTTTACTTATAAAATAAACTCCAGCGTTTGTAATATGTTTAAAAAATTGACCCTGAGCGCTCATACCTGCCTAACCCTCCCACCTGGCCCTCCCCCAGCTCTTTGACACCACCTGCATGAGCCTGCTCTTCAGGTCTCTGACAGCACTCACCTGGCCCCGCCCCTCTGTTCTCTAACACCACCCATCTGGCCCCACCCCTCAGCTCTCTGACAACACCCCACATGGCCCCACCCCTCTAACAGCTTCTACCTGGCCCCACCCCTCAGCTCTCTGACAGCACTCACCTGGCCCCACCCCTCAGCTCTGACAACACCCACCTTGCCCCGCCCCTCAACTCTCCAACACCACCCACCTGGCCCGGTCCCTCAGTTCTCCCAGACCACCCAACTGGCCCCACCCCTCAGCTCTCTAACAGCACCCACCTAGCCCCACCCCTGTGTTCTATTACACCACCCATCTGGCTCTGTCCCTCAGCTCTCTAACGGCACTTACCTGGCCCCACCCCTCAGCTCTGATGGCACTTACCTGGCCCCACCCCTCAGCTCTGATGGCACTTACCTGGCCCCACCCCTCAGCTCTGATACCACCCACCTTGCCCCACCTCTCAGCTCTCCACCACCACCCACCTGGCCCTGTCCCCAGCTCTATGACACCACCTGCATGACCCTGCTCTTCAGCTCTCTGACAGCACTTACCTGGCCCCACCCCTCAGTTCTCTCACACCACCCAACCAGCCCCCCCCTCAGCTCTCTAACAGCACAACCTAGCCCCACCCCTCAGCTCTCTGACAGCACCCACCTGGCTCCTCCCTTAGCTCTCTGACATCTGTCATTTGTAACTAATGAAATTAAAAGCTATATGTCATTGTTTTGTTTTTTTTGTTAAAAGACAGAGTCTAACTACTACTGAGTTTTCTTAATGTTCTTAATGCCTTAATTCTTTTTTTACAGCTCATATTACACCAGTAGAAAACACCGTCATGTCATGTGTTAATTAAAACTCTATAAATAATGAATGCCATTGAGTGTTGCACCTCCTTCTGTGTCAGCAGCTCCGTGTTAATCATCTTCAACTGAATGGGGACAAGAGTCAGGGGCTCGAACGTCAGACTGCCTCTGTTCCTGTAGTTATACTGAGAGAGAGAGAGAGAGAGAGAGAGAGAGAGATGTATATGTAGTCTAGCTGTATCAAAACTGTAAAGTGAAGATTTTAAGCGACATGTTTTAAGAGACATGTTGAATGTGTGTTAGTTTGCATCATTTTAAATGACTAAACTACCAGAATGTCTTCATTTGACCTAAAAAACAAGATGATGACCAAAGAGCTTACTTTAGGCTTCGCAGAAACAACCAGGACAACGTTTTCCAGTCGGATGCCGAACAAGCCGTCTTCATAATATCCAGGCTCTTTAAAAAAAAGTACACTATTAACAATTCTTAAACCTACAAAATCTACAGTAAAATCTTTGAATGATGGACAGATACATATGGGGATATATAAAAGAATGAAATGCAGACTGAGCTCTGTTTGTGTGTGTGCGAGTGTGTGTACCATCACTGAGGATCATTCCAGACTCCAGAGGTTCATCGGCGAAGGTTTTGTAGCTGATGCCGCAGGGTCCTTCATGGACGTTGAGGAAGCAGCCGACTCCGTGGCCAGTGCCATGAAGGTAATCCAGTCCAGACTCCCACAGAGCGGCACGTGCAAAAGAGTCCAGCAGGTGACCTATACACACACACACACACACACACACACACACACACAATCGTGCAGTGTGACCTCATTAGTCATATATGAAGAAGAAGTTGGAAAGCCATTCAGCTCGAAACCAACAACTGACATGTAGAGAATATTTAAGAAACACTTCTTTTTCCACAGTTATATGAATAAATTGTAACAATGATGATCCTTGGCATGTTTAATATGGAAAAAGAGGACACCGTTTATTTACACAGATCAAAAATCCAGGTACCTTTAGTTCCGTTGGGGAAAACAGCAGCGCTGACGGCGATGTGTCCTTTCAGGACGTACGTAAAGCATTCCTGAAAACAGAAGTGGAGATGAGCCGGTGTCGAATAAATCGAGTGCTGTACACTTCACTTCCTGCAGATGGAGCCAAAGGACACTGATTTCCTCTAACTGAGGTTCGTCTACTCGTTTAACGTGACTCGAGTCTGTATATCTAGGATAAGGACAAAAACAAGTGATAGATCGAGCGTGATCACCTTCTCGTAGTCTGTCGGAGTCCCGAAGTGCACGGTACGCGTCACGTCCGTTGTTCCGTCCCTGTACACGTGAGGAAAATGGAAAAGCTACATTATTAATTTGCATGTTTCTCAGATCTTCAACAGTCTCTGTCTATCTTAAGCTTCCTAAACTGAGTGTGTGAGGATGTTCGTGCGTACTTGTACTGCGCTCCAGAGTCGATCAGGTAAACTTCATGCAGAGACAGAGTCCTGTTAGTCTCAGGAAGTGGCCTAGACACAGGAAAGAAACCCCATCAACTTGATTTAATAGATCAAATAGTAATCAGGTTCTGATCTAATGGAAAGGTCCATTCCAGGATGTGTGTGTGTGTGTGTGTGTGTGTGTGTGTGTGTGGGTTTAAAATGAGCACACACACCGGTAGTGAATGATAGCACCGTTTGGTCCCACGCTTGAGATGGTGGGAAAACTGAGACCGACAAAATCCTTCTGTTGGCTGGAAAGAGCAGAAAATATATGAAGAGTTTGGCTCTGTGCTCACAGGATGCTAAGAATGATCGACGTGTAAGTGACATAAAATCACATTTATTTTTTTTTTTTTTATTGAAGAAACTCACCTGCGCAGTTCTTCAGCTTTATCCGCAGCCGAGATCTCAGTCACTGTACCTTTAGGAATCTGTTAAAAAAAAAATAATTTGACTCGATAAATCAAATTGTTTGGGTTCGAAAACACACTTTAAATATTTTTTTTTCTCCTTAACTAAAGAAGCGAAGAGTCAGATTTAGTTTGTGACTAGTGACTGCAAATAAATGATAAATAATTCAGTAAATTATTCATGTAAAAAATAAATAAATAAATAAATAAATAGATAGATAGATAGATAGATAGATAGATAGATAGATAGATAAATAGATAGATAGATAGATAGATTAATTAATTAATTAATTACAATTAAAAAAATAAAATATAGCAATAATAAAAAAATGTAATTAAATATAAAAATAATTTATGGTTATTTTTATAATTAATTAAAAATTATAATTATAATTAACTACAAATTATTCATATTTTTTCTAAAAAAATTAAATTAAATTAAAAAAAATTAGCAACTAAAAAATTACATTTATTTATTTATTTGTTTGAATTTTTTATTCATTTATTTATTAATTATGTAAAAGTTCTAAGGGATACCTCTTTCTCCAGCCAGGCAAAGAGCTCACACAGTGCCACGGCATCTTTAATCTGAAAGAGATAAAAGTCGATAATCTCACCTGAGCAGACATCTTGTGGTGTCATAGAAGTGACCATCAGCGATCACTGGAATTTAAAGTAGACTCACGTGTGCATTCTTCATGCCCTGGATCTCTGTAAGGTTCTTCACAGCTTTAGCCAGACACAGAGGTGTGTATGGGATTGGAGATCTGTGCGTCTGGAAAGAGACGACATGTAGGTATGATTGTTCCAGCCCAGAAACAGTACGGGTTGTAATGTGTATTGGTGTGTGTGGGTGGGACGGACCTTCGGGATGGCCTGGGTGAGGGCGCAGCTGGCCTTGTCGCTGATCCACACCTTGTCTTTAGGCCCGAGAGCCGAGCAGATGGCCTGCAGCTCCGAGTACATGCTCTCGTACGGTAAACACTGCACACTCAGCTCAGGCTTGCTGGCCGTGTCCAGCTCCAGGTGCTGCCTCACCACCGGGTCCTCCACACGCTTCGTGTCTATGAACAACCTGACAGCAGGATCACGGTTAGTGCATCACAGTTTATTCGTGACATTTCACTGAACGCTGCGCTAGTCAGTCAGCTTTGTTACCGTATGCTGTTGATCCCGATGATGGCGTAGGCGAAGAACACGGGGTTGTACTCGATATCTGAGCCACGCAGGTTAAAAAGCCCTGGGAATAAGACAAGGCTGATTATTACTAACTTGTTTTGTGGACATTAGAAATGGCTAAAAATTATAACATTTAATTTATGATTTATTTATGATTTGGACATTATTAGCAAAATACTGTGGTGCAGGAGGAATAAAATAGGAAACTAATCAGCTCCATGGTAGTAACAGTTACTGTTTATTTTCACAACACTCCCCCTTTTGTGGTGGCTCAAGTGGTTAAGGCTCTGGGTTGTTGATCGAAGGATCGGGGTTCAAGCCCCAGCACCACCAAGCTCCACTGCTGGGCAATTGAGCAAGGTGTTTAACCCTCTCTGCTCCAGCGGGCACTGTATCATAGCTGCCCCTGTGCTCTGACCCCAACTTCCTCAGCTGGGATACGAGTAGAAAATAATTCCACTGTGCTGTAATGTATGTGTGGCGATAATAAAGGCTTCATGCCCTCAGTTCTTGTTCTTTTTTTTCATATCCTCTGACCTGTTGCCTTATGGATTAGGGTTGTTGTCTTGTTGCAGGATAACAAAGACAAAAAGTAATAGATTGGGCATGGGGGGGGTAAACTTTTGCACTCAGTTCTCGTTGTCATCCATTTCTGTCTGAGGATCTACCTCAGCTGAGGAATGACTGACTCTCTCGCTCCTCTCTCTCTCTCTCTCTCTCACACACGTTAATTTATCTCGCTCGCAATTAAACATTCGAATAAACAATGTCAGTATAATTACCATCAACACACCACTGTGGCCAATCTGCCCTAAGAGCTACTTTAATTCGGCTTAATAAGCGAGGTGAGAGGAGCCTGAGAGCTGTGTCGTGATCTTGCTACTTCTCACACACACACATACACACACACACACACACCGGGATGTACCGATACACACATGCGATCTCGTCCAGAGCCGTCACCACGAACCAGGAGATCTTCCTCTCGGCCATCTTCCCCCTCAGCTGCACGATCTTGTCCTGCCAGCTCAGACCTGATCACGGGAACACCGGCTGATTAGAAACATCCATATACTGTTTAGCTGTACTAAGCAGTCTGATCGCGTGTGTGTGTGTGTGTGTGTGTGTGTTAACCGGTATAGCTGAGCCCCAGGACGCTGAGCTGAGTGCTGGGTCGAGTGGGTCGGTCCTCCCAAACTGCATCGATGAGATTATCTTTAACAGCAACCAAACTGTGTCCAGCGCTTTTCAGTGCTTTTGCCATGCTTTTCCACTGATCTAAAACACACACACACATATACATATATACATACATATATATATATATATTCTGCTCATGTTTGTCCACAAAATTTGCACTTTTCTCTGAATAACTCCTAACCAGCGGCGATGATCCAGGGGTCGACTCCCACGTTGGAGTTTTCTGGCAGGACACTAATGAGCCAGTCCTCCTGCGACGGCGTCTCCTTCAGACCTGGAGACGAGGTAAAGGATGTCCGAGTCCGTTGTGATACGAGGTACAGAAAGTCATTATAGTCACATAAGTGCTTCTATGAAAATATTTACAGTAGATCACGTTTTACAGAGCAAACATACAGATCCTAGCTGCTTTATTTCACTGAGCATCATTTTACTGAAATTCATTTTTACCCATCTTCATCAGAGTCCAGTTGTTGTCCATCTGTTGGCTGGCCTGCAGGAAGTAGCGTCCATCCGTCCACATGGCGGCGTGCTGCTCCGTCACGATAGCAGTGCCTGAAACACACACATACAATATAAAAAACATTAGAAATATAGCATTGTAATAACACACTACAAAATGAATCAAATTGAGTCTCAGTCTCACAGACACACACACACACACACACACGGACCTGCCGAGCCGTTAAATCCGCAGATAAACTCACGTCTGCAGTCACACGGTGCGATGTATTCACTCTGTAAAAGACAGACAGCTTCACATTAAATAAAGAGCCATTGAGACTATATAGATGAGAGACCACACACATACACACACACACACACACACACACCCCTAACATGGCAGTAAAAATGCAGTCTTTTAAAAGTGAGCGAATTCATGCTGAAAAATGATTTATTATCCTCAAATATTCCAATGTAGCGATAAATAACTGCTGTGTATCATCTTAGCGAAGAAAGCGTCCATGTGTGAAAGCATTCATTTCTCAAAAAAAAAAAATATGATGAAGAAAATAAAAGATTAAATCACTTGCAGGCCAATTAAACAGAAATGTCAGATGTGTGACAGGTGGAGGGTGAAGTCTCTTTCTGAGCCACGACTTGGGTTTCATGATTAATCAGATCTAATTAGCGCTAATCTCAACTGTGAAGTGTGTGTGTGTGTGTGTGTGTGGTGGTTACTGTGCTCTCAAAGGACACACATGCTCAGATAATCAGAGGTGATTTCACAATCACACAGCCCTGAGATGTGACACACACACAGTCCATCCAACATATACGAAAGATTTATGAAGGAATAATAATACAACACTTCACGTACATTAGAGGTATATGGGGTAAATATGGGCGTCATATGCATATGACATGTAAATTCACTTAATTCTGCGCTCGCTTTGACACACTTATGATGAATAAAAGCAAATCTTACGACCCAACAATATTGCATATTGCAGTGTTCCTATAGCAGTGAAAATATTCACATAATTCTATGATTTTAATGGCACAGTGTTGGTGTTCTGACCTGGTGTGCATCTCCTGAAGGGACGATATACGCCTGGATGGGCTCGGCAAAATATTTCCCATTCTGCATGACCTGCCTCAGGTTCCTCAGCAGCTCCACCGTGATCTTCGGGGACATGGCTGCGTCTAAACACAACACATGTTAAACACTACACTTCTAATAAAAATCATGATCATTATAAATGCAAATCCGTAGACCTCATGATAATCTGGTCACTCCGATAATATCCAGAAATCTAGGTCACGTCCATTAGTTTTAAGGTAACATCAGCGTTTTAGAAATCACTATACAGTTTTAAAATACTACCTGTGCTCATGGTTTGTTGGGGGGTTTTTTAGCCCTGTTTTTCTCTAAGGTTTGAGATGTCAGTGCGTGACGAGTTCAGAGTCTGACTGTAACTCAGATCTTTGGTCTTTAAGGCTCATAAAATTGCCAACTCTCTAGTTAAACATTGATTTACTGTAATATCATAAATGCCAGGGAGAGAATATGATGATTGCATATTGTGCAAAATAGCATAATGATTGCTTTATAACATTACACTTATTGCAAAAACAAAAATATCAATGAAATTCTATTTCATAAAAGCTGTTTTTATCTGCTTTCAGCATTTGGCCTATATGTACAGACAATACAGCAAGCTACGTCCCAAATGTCTTTCTTTTAAAAACCTAGTTTCACTTAGAAGGGTGCAGACGCTCATTACGTCACACGCTATATGTAGTGCGCTGTCATAGGGAGCGAGCAGCTTTTTAGTATTTAACCCGGTGTTTTCGTCTGCTGCCGAATCATTGAATGAGAGTTAGCGCTCTGCGTCGTCCAATCAGATTACTGAAAACACCACGGCGGTCTCTGACTGGCTGGATTCGTGCGTGACGCTACACAACCAGGAAAAACAAAAACAAGCTGCTTTAATAGTAAACTAATTAGATAAACATTAGATATTACACCGCGATATAGCTTTAAACACGAGCTACGACTAACTGTGCAACGATTGTTAAATGTAGCTAAAAGCTAACGGATTTAGTTTTAACCGAACGTCGTGATTTCATAACACTTAACATTCTCCCTGTGGTGCCAAAAGTAGAAACAGACATCTTTAAGAAATAAAATCGTTTACAAAATCTTGAACATGACTACGACTTCATAATATTTCTTATTCAAACACTTGTTTAAGTATTTACTTGTGTACCAGCTCTAGCCCCCTCGCTAATAAGAAAGAAAAAAACCATGCACGCGCGACAACAGCGCCGGCTCGAGTCCCAGCCGTGTGCGTTTACTTTTCTCGTGTTCCGCGGTGTAAACAAACGACTCCGAGTGTGTGTGAAAGTTACCTTGTGAGAAAAAGGACCGTCTCGATATCAAAAAGCGCTCCTCAAAACTCTACAGTGCCTTGTGTTCATTTAGGAACAAGGAGGCCGCCATGTACAACGTCGACGTGTGCGGTCACGTGACCTCCTCGCGCTTCCAGTAGAGACGCGGAGCACGAGGCTCGCCTTCTTTCATGCTAATGAGCTGAGCAAAAAAAATAAAAAATAAACAACAACAAACAAGCAAACAACAGAGCTGAAATGGCGGAATGTTGGCTCTGAGAAAACAAACGTATCAGATAACATATTTAACTTATTCTTTACTGCTGAGGTTCGCTAATAACGTGGGAAGCGTTAAGTTGTAAAATGATGAATGAATGAATTTTCGTTTGGTTGTTTACAAAACAAGAATAAATGAGGGAAAACATTCACATTCAGCAAAAAAAAAAAGTCTTTTAGGTAAAAAACACCAAAACATTAGGCTAATTCCTCGTGCTGTCACGAATTTCGCGGTTGTATGTACATATTTATCTTCTTCTTTGGGCTTTGGGGTCTCCACAGTGAATCATCTCTCTCCACCTATCCCTATCTTCTGCATCCTCAACACTTGCACCCACTAGCTTCATATCCTCATTTATTCCATCCATATACCTCCTCTTTGTCCTTCCTCTTTGCCTCCTGCCTGGCAGCTCCATGTCCAACATTCTCCTACCAATATACTCACTCTCCCTCCTCTGGACATGTCCAAACCATCTTAATCTGGCCTCCCTAACTTCATCCCCCAAACATCCAACATGAGCTGTCCCTCTGATGTTCTCGTCTCTAATCCTGTCCAAACGTGTCCCTCCCAAAGAGAACCTCAACATCTTCAGCTCTGACTCCTGTCTCTTCCTCAGCGACACTGTCTCTAAACCATACAGCATGGCTGGTCGCACCACTGTCTTGTACTGCATGTACATATTTATACACAAAAAAGTCCACATTTGGTCCACAAGCCCTAACAAGTCATATCCCATAGACTTTATTAATGTTATCCATCCAGGTGGTCATTTTGTCCTCAAACAGCATTCTGTCAGACATGTTTGCTTTATAACATCATTATATCTTGTACCCTATGTAATGACCACAGCATTTTTGATTTCTTCAGTCTGATTGGTCAGAAGGTGTGAATGATTTTCGTATAACGACACGACTCTTTCTATAGTTTCGTCGGTAACGTGAGGTTCTCATTCGAATACCTTATTGTTTCCATGGTAACAACCGTAATAAACTCAGCACTGCGCTATTATAATGTTCTGCAAGATTTAGCTGCACTCCACTTGCGTGTCCTGCTGCATCACACCACCCTGAAGCACTTTGTTTTAATCTAACAGCACAGTGTCTCATTTCTTTAGCTGCCTTGAGCTGCCTTTGGTTTAAAAATTAAAACAAGATGAAGATACATTTAGGCAAATCTTAAGTAAGTGTTGAAAGCAAAATTTCGTACAAGCTACATCCACCAGGGTATTTGGCAGACCTCCATATCCAGAGCGACTTACATCTTATTAATTTTGTACAACTGAGGGTTAAGGGCCTTGCTCAGGAGCCCAACAGCAGCATAGTAGAGCTGGGATTCAAACTCACAACCATCCCATCAGTAGTCCAATGCCTTAACCACTAAACTACCACATCCCCAGGGCACATGTTTCCAGTACTGGTCCTGGAGTACCTTCTTGTCCTGAGTGTTTTTCCTACTCTAACACACCCACTTCAGGTCAGGAACAGCTCTTAATTAGTTGAGGAGTTGAATCAGATGTGTAGAGAGAAGGGAAAACATACTACAATGTGTAGGTGCTGTTCTGTACTCCAGGACCGGGGTTCCTGTGCACTAGGGGGTAGTAGAGGGCAGGGATTTGCAAGATTTGTTTGTTTCAACAATGATAATGAGAACAATTGAGGTTGTGTATGTGTACAGTGTGTATAATCCATGTATATGACCTTTATACACATTTTTACACCCAATTAGCCCTGCCCACTTTTTTCCTTTTTTCATAAATTTCTTGATTTCTTCCGAGCTATAGATATATAATATTATATTGTTCTTATGTGCTTTGACATCGACTGGAAGAAAGTTTCCCCCATTCCACAGTGTCTGCATTCTTTCAGCTGTGTGATGTTTGGGGGGCTTATTGCATGCACATTCCATTTCAAATCACCCCACAGGATCTCAATAGGATTTAGATCTGGACTTTGACTTGGCCATTCCAGAATTCTCCTTTCTTTACTTTTCAGCCAGTCCTTGGTGGATTTAAATTAGATTAGATTAGATTAGATTAGATTAGATTAGATTAGATTAGATTAGATTAGATTAGATTAGATTAGATTAGATTAGATTAGATTAGATTAGATTTTATTGTCATTGTGCAGAGTACATGTACAGAGCCAATGAAATGCAGTTAGCATCCAACCAGAAGTGCATAAGTGGCATATTTACAAATATTTACAATATGTAAAATGTACAGGAAAATGGATGTCTTATGTACAGGTGTAGTATAAATATTTATATAAATATAAATAGGTATAAAAAATGTCTATATATGTATGTACAATTAATGTATAGTAATGAAGATATGTTAAGAATTAACATGCTAAACAAGATATACAGATGGGTATGTGCCCTCTGCAGGCAGCGTTGATTGAGGGAGAGTAGCTGAGTGCCAGTGATACGTTGGGCGGTTTTCACCACCCGCTGAAGGGCTTCACGGTCTGTAACTGTACAGTTGCCGTACCAGACTGAGATGCAGTTGGTGAAGATACTCTCAATGGTACAGCGGTAAAAGTTCATAAGAATCTTGGAGCAGAGGTGGGCCTTTTTCAGTCTCCTCAGAAAATAAAGGCATTGTTGTGCCTTTTTAACCAGGAAGGAGGTGTCTGTGGACCAGGTGAGGTCCTCTGAGATGCGGACCCCGAGAAACTTAAAGAGGGGTACACGCTCAACAGCAGCTCTGCTGATGTGAATGGGAGCATGGGTGTCATTCCCAGCACGTCTGAAGTCCATGATGACCTCCTTTGTTTTCCTGGTGTTGGGTCCCAGGTTGTTGTCCCAACACCAGGCCACAAGGTGCTGGATCTCCTCTCTGTAAGCCGTCTCATCGTTACCTCTCATCAGGCCTTTCACTGTGGTGTCATCTGCAAACTTGATAATGCTTTTAGAGGCATGTACAGGTATGCAGTCATGGGTGAAGAGGGAGTATAGGAGAGGGGACAATACACATCCCTGGGGAACTCCAGTGTTAAGGATGAGACTTGAGGATGTTAGGTGGTCCAGTCTGACAGACTGTGGTCAGTGTGTGAGAAAGTCCAGAGTCCAACTGCAGAGAGGAGTACTAACTCCAAGCTGTTTAAGCTTCAAGATTAGCTTGGGCGGGATGACTGTGTTAAATGCTGAACTAAAGTCAATGAACAGCATCCTGACGTAAGTGTTGGGGATGTCCAGGTGAGTCAGAGCAGAATGAAGCGCTGTGGAGATGGCGTCCTCCGTTGACTGGTTACGGGAATAAGCGAACTGGTGTGGATCCAGAGTGGGAGGTAGACAG
Organism: Hemibagrus wyckioides; assembly: GCF_019097595.1. Lineage (NCBI taxonomy): Eukaryota > Metazoa > Chordata > Actinopteri > Siluriformes > Bagridae > Hemibagrus > Hemibagrus wyckioides. The sequence continues at coordinate 19,201,788 of NC_080736.1, read as the reverse complement.
TCTTGGAGGTGGGTGAGGACCAGTCTTTCAAAGCACTTTTGCTATGATAGGGGTGAGTACGACCGGATGAAAGTCACTGGGTGTCACTGCAGCAGAGTGCTTAGGCACAGGCACGATGGTAGCTGACTTAAAGCAGGTGGGGACAACTGCCTGAGCTAGGGACAGGTTAAAGATGTCCATGAAGACTTCAGTCAGTTGTTGTGCACAGGCTCTAAACACCCGGCCAGGGATGCCATCAGGGCCAGCTGCTTTTCGTGCATTGACCCTACTCGAAGTAACAAACACTTCCAAGGTTCGAGAGAGTGGGTGGCTGCTCGCCTGGAAGTAGTTCAGCCTTGAGCATGGGCTCCATCCTCCCTTTTTCAAAACGAGCATAGAAGTGATTTAGCTCATCTGGGAGTAAGGCAGAGCTGGTAGTAGGTGACGTGCTGGGTGGTTTGTGGTCAGTGATGGCCTGGGTCCCTTGCCACATGCGCCTTGGGTCAGCAGAGTTGAAGTGTTCCTCAATCCGCTGTTTATGTTTGTATTTGGCTTTGCAAATTCCCCTTCTCTGCTCTGGCGACGCTATAGGCCTCCCTGTCACCGGACCTGAAGGCGAATCTCCCGGTTCATCCAGGGCTTGAATCTGGGGGTGTCCTTACTTTTTCCTCACAAGAATTTGGATTTTTTTTTTTTTTTTTTAATTACATTTTACAGATCATTTAAAAAAAGACTTTTCTTTGGTTTTGTTTGTTTAGTTATATTACTTAAATCTTTCAATATTGTTAAAATGAAGATCAAATGCCCATATGTTTAGCTATGTTAATAAAAACCACAGGCTTTCATGGGGTATCCTAATTTTTTCACACCTGTATGTTACACTAGTCCGGTTCTGAAACAGAAAATTTCACAAATCTTTAAGATGAAAAGAGAAGATTTTGTGTAGACGACGGGCATGATGTTGCACTTTACTTGCGCAGCAGCTGATTGAAATGTTGTAACTGTGCTGTTGTGTGCAAAATATGGCACATAGGCTATATATCTGTACATGCATCAATAGCCGTGTTCTAGAAGTAATATTTCTTCATGAAAATGAGGACAGTGGAGCTTGTGCATGTGTAAAGTGTGTTTAATCCAGGGGTACGACATTTATGCACATTTTACACCCGATTAGCCCCGCCCACAATTCTTCCTTTTTTTCCCTCATTAGAGAGAAATCACAAAAATTTCCGGGTTTCTTCGTAGCTGTAACATAGATATAGATATGAAATATTAAATTGTTGTTATTATTTTTGAATTAATCTCTGTCAATTTGTTGCAGCACCCTAGGGGGCATTTCATCATGTTCTCCTCTGGAAGGTCATCCTAGAGGGCATTTTGATGCACCATGGCGATTTTGTTGTCCAAAATGGATTGTACATATCATATATGTTGATAAGTGTATATACGTAAAAATGCTGAATTAGACAGATTTCAGGACGGATTTAATTGATTTTAGCTACACAGAAACTGCACAGCTCATCCAAAGCACGTTAAAATCAGATTCTACTGGATTCAGTACACAGTCATGTCAATCATTCAAATCACAAATAAGTGCAACAAAGCATATTAGGATTTGGGGATATGCAATATATACAGTGGTGAATGGTACAAATACACGCAAACATTAACTCATACACACATCAGCAACTAGACATGACGGCAAATCAGGAAACAGTATAAGCAGGTTCAAATTCTACGGAAGTAAAACAAAGAACCATAAAAACAACCGTTTATTTCATCGGAGTATTATTTTACAGCCGTTGATTCCGAGTGATTTGAGCTCTTCCACCTCGAGACAGTTCATCCACACTAAGTCTTGGAGCTTTAAGCAGGCTTCACACAGCTGCAGAAGATCTCCAGGAGGAAATTCAGCACTGTTGATGTCACTGAGACGTCCAGCGCACAAGCAGAGAGTGCAGGAGGTAAATGATGGTCAGGGTGAAGACGTGGACGGTTCCACAGTGTGAGGTGAGAAATCCTGCAACGCCACCTGAAAGAGCGTAGAGGACTTTGAGGATGCTCGGTGCACTTCCACTAGAGATCTAATGAGCAATATAGTTTCTACAAAACCTACACACACACACAAGCCTTTAAGATGAAAAGAGAAGACTTTGTGTAGGTGACAGGCAGGATGCTGCACTTTACTTGCACAACAGCTGATTTAAACGTTGCTGAGTGTTGTAACTGTGCTGTTGTGTGCAAAACATGACATGTGCGCTATTAATCTGGACTTGCGTTATTAGCTGTGTTCTATTTCTTTTTTAGTGCTTGTAAAAGTTGTCGCTAAGATAATAAATTAGCCGTGAAGAAAAAGCTAATGCATCTAGCTGGTCAGTTAATCCTTGCTCGTAATTTAGAATTGTGTCTCACAGCTAGTTTGCTAACAACTGACAAGCTAGCTGAAAGATATTGTAGGTTAGCTATTGTGTTGTGAATGTAGATTAAACATTGACGCACAGATGCCTGTCCTAGCTTTCCTCTCAGCTAGCTAAATTTAACCACAAGGATGTTAGCGTTGGCACAGTGCTGTTCAGTGGTAACAGAAACTGAGAATCAGTCGCATTTTGTTTATTTTGTGTTTTATTCCGCCACTTAGGTGCGGTGAGACTTACTTTTCACACACAGTTCATTCTGCTTGTACATGCCCATCATCTCGCTGTCCTTCACAGCAGACAGCTTCTGCAGGCTCATGTCACCTGTGGGGTAAGAGTTCAGAGATGTTGTGTCGATTTCTCACCACGGTGTAGCAAAGTATAGGAAGGAGTAAATACTTAATGTTAGTACTACATACTAGATACAAATTTGTAGCTGTTTTTTGAGCAGTCAGTTCAATCGAATGACTTTTATGTGTAGAAAGATTAAAAGCCCCATTTGTAATTCTTACAGTTTCAAAGGTTCATTTCTTTCTGGTCTAGAATTTAGCCCCGCCCCCTGCCTAAAACAGCCGTGCCACTACGATCAGGCTTGGATGTGAGCATGGAAAATCCACCGTTTTTAAACAAATACAAGATAATTTCAGTGACCTACTAGCTACAAGTTCTCTGAGGCTTTATCTTTTAACGTGAAGGACAGCTTGATATCAACACAATGCACATTTCGAAGACTTGAGCTGGAGGAAATAAATAAATGTATATTCTCAATTATTTTCATTGGAGTTGCAGTTCACCTCCTAGGTAGCAGAGGGCTCTAAACACCCAAACAGCACTAACATGGAAGCCAACGAAACCTCTAGCTTTTTAAGACGTAACCTGGGAATTGATTAACGCTTGTGTCAAACTCATGAGGAAGTCCGAAATAACACCGGAGATTATTCTTAGTCCTGCGTTTACTAAGAAACAATTAGCACGTCATGGCTTATTCATTTAATGGAAAAGAGATGTCTTTGTCAAAGCCGCTCTGTTCGCAAAAAACAAACAGGAACTGAGTCTGCATCAGCCTAAACTTTATATATATTTATAAAATCCCCGCCTCGTGACACACCCCTCTCCCCTTTCAGAACGGACTGTGAGGCTGGACGCTCTCACACACTCGAGCCAAGCTTCGGGTTACATTCTAATTTTCCTTTTCTGTGTACGCGCTTTGAAAGGACTGAATTGTTCATTGTATAGACAGAGAGTCGCAGAGGAAGCCCGAAAAACAGAGATCTAAATATGTCTAGAAAAATATGTTTGTATCGTTACGCCGAGGGAACCCGAGTACACCCTTGACAGTTCATGACCCTGAGCATTTCAAAAAAATATGATGATAAAGCGATACAGGTAGAAACTGCCGAGTCATGCGACTGATCCCTGTTGTACTCTGTTGTGTGTTTTAAAGAAATGCTTGAGAATTGAAGACTAGCCTGAGGGGCTCTCATGCAGTCGCTAGCTCATAGCCCAACCTACTGAATCCCATCGTGTTTACATTCTGCCTCACTGAAGGACACAAGCTTTCGTAAAGGAACAGTTTCAGTGCCTTGCAGAAGTATTGAACCTTTCCACATTTTATAGCGGTACAACCTGGAACCGAAATGGATTTCATTAGTGTCAGGTTTGCCAGGTCTCGGCAAAATGGTTTCTTCAAAACAGAAACACACCTTAAAAATATCCCCCCCAAAATATCTGGAAAAAAAAAAAAACAACAACAGCTGTATAGGTTACATTTGTTCACTCTTTTGTAAAAAATACCTACAAGTAAATGAACGAACATCTCTCTTTTACCTCATGACCTGTTCTTCATGTGAAAAATAACACTGTGTAGAGTCTTGGGTTCTATTAAGAGTGCTAGTGTTTAGTTTCTAAAACTATATCTTAGAGACATTTTACACTTTCCTTTTGTTTGCGGCAGCCTATTTTGTAGAAATTGAATAGATTTTTTTTTGCTTCAAAACAAGAGCCTGGCTGCCAAAACCTCTCAAAAAACCCTCTCACACTTGTTTCTTCCATTTTTGGTGTAAATAACCACACCCTGGCAACCTGGATTAGGATTATATTTCACGAATCAACACAAAATAGATAGAAAAATAAATAAGATACATATCCCTGTTATTGAATTTCAATTTACAAATAAAAGGGAAAAAACGACGTAGCTACTGCATGACTCAGCGTAGAGAAGGCTTTCAAACAAAAGTCTACCAAAGTCAGTGGGGGATTAGTTAGAGAAGTAGCTAACTGTATAGAAACCAATGAGGAGATGGTAATTTAGGGGTTTCACAGCACTGGGGGTGAATACTTATGCTCCAAAATGCAGGAAAGTACCAAGGGGGTGAAAACTTACGCAAGGCAAAAGCAATTTTTGTGTTTTCTCCTCATGTTGGACAAACTATTAAATGATTAAAGTAAACTTCTTCGTACCTGACACGAGAAAGGTGACTTGCTGGCACTTCCCTCCTTCCATGGTTGAGAAGGAGCCGGGTAAGATGGACACCCGGGACATTGGGACCCCCAGCACGTCCGCCACTCTTTTCCGGAAATCGTATCTGACCAAATACAAATATATTTTACGCGGCATGCACTTTAAAAGCACCACTGATTTGTGCTCAGACTTTCTACTCCACACTAAGCTAACGTAGCTTATTTTAGACTAAAATGTACACCGATCAGTCATAACATTATAATGACTGATCAGTAAAGTGAATAAGACTGATGATCTCCTCATCATGGCACCTGTTAGTGGGTGGGATATATTAGGCAGCAGGTGAACATTTTGTCCTCAAAGTTGATGTTAGATGCAGGACAAATGGACAAGTGTAAGGATTTGAGTGAGTTTGATGAAGGGCCAAATTGTGATGGCTAGACCACTGGATCCGAGCATCTCCAAAACTGCAGCTCTTGTGGGGTGTTCCCGGTCTGCAGTGGTCAGTATCTATGAAAAGTGGTCCAAGGAAGGAACAGTGGTGAACTGGTGACAGGGTCATGGGTGGTCAAGGCTCATTGATACACGTGGGGAGAGAAGGCTGGACCGTGTGATCCGATCCAACAGACGAGCTACTGTTGCTCAGATTGCTGAAGAAGTTAATGCTGGTTCTGATAGAAAGGGGTCAGAATACACAGTGCATTGCAGTTTGCTGTGTATGGGGCTGCATAGCCGCAGACCAGTCAGGTTGCCCATGCTGACCCCTGTACACTGCCGAAAGCGCCAACAATAGGCACGTGAGCATCAGAACTGGACCATGCAGCAATGGACGAAGGTGGCCTGGTCTCGCAACTTTCAGGACTGCTGCTAACATCTTGGTTGCAGATACCACAGCACACCTTCAGGGATCTAGTGGAGTCCATGCCATGATGGGTCAGGCACCAAACGGGGGACCAACACAGTATTAGGCAACTGGTCATAATGTTATGCCTGATCGGTGTACATTATCATAACCTTCTAAAGTTTTTCCTTCATTAGATCAGTTAGCTAGCGTAAAGTCAACTCAAATCACATGCATTCATGCTACTTTCTGCTAGCTTCAGTGATCTTTGATGATACTGGAATGGAGAGAAGAAGCTAACTCTAGCAGGACAGCTGCTGCATCAGAAATACCTGCTGAATTTTGTCATGCTCGGGAACATCTGCTGTGCCGACAGTGACCCAGGGACGATGTCCGCACAGTCGATGGTCTTGTTCCCTACCTTCAGGACCAGCGATCTATAAATAACTGATGGTAAAAAAGATAAAAATGTACAGGAGAAAAAAAATGACAGTGGCGTTCATGATGTCATAATTTTGACTTTTCTTGTTATTATGAATCGTATGTCAACATTCCCACGGTGTCATTTGCGAACGAATCGAATCTTTGAGTCATCTCTGTTAGGCGAACACAGAGTTGACTCCCACCTGGTTCCTTTGCATTTTTTTTCCACTTACCACAAAACTGTTAACTTTTTGTTGTCCCTTTAACATCTCCTTCGTTTGTTGTATTAACGAATGCGATCAGATCAGTTATCAGGATAAAAGTAAATGAATCTCCTTAACAAAGATCTTAGACAACAGAACAATAAAATGACCCTTCAGTTATTTTATCATGCATCACTTTGAAGCCTCAGTGTTACCTAACAAAAACCTAACCACGAAATGAAGCAACCAGATGCTACATTAACCACCAGCACCGTGTTAACACATTCGTTTCGTCCTCTTTTTGGTTTGTGCAACACAATATATACAGTACACAGCCCGGTTGGGGCACTGGGGGCATGTTTCAACATCTGCATTTCATACATCTAAGTAACAACTGAATAATAAAGTCAGGCTAGAACAAACCGTCCCTAAAGACAGAGCAGGGGTGAGGAGTGTGAGAAGTGTCTAAGAAGGATACACACTGTGAGATATCATGATATGCCCTTGCAAAGTAGTGCACTATGTAGTGAATAAGGTGATATCACTATTTAATCTGTTATTGACTCCATTGTTATGGTATCCTTTCTAGAATAACGGCGTACACATAGACTCGTATGACATACTGATTTCTGGAAGGAGTCTCCAGTGTCAATACAAAACATTTCCTTTAGGTTTCCTGACGCAGGAAGTCTACGGTTTTCCGACACAGGGAAGTCTTAGGATGGAGGAGTCATTTGGACATTTGTCTTTCTAATGTCAAAGAAACAATTCAATTTTTCAATTCAATTCATCTGTACAGCATGTTTAACAATGGCCACTGTCTCAAAGCAGCTTTACAAAAGTATAGAAACATAGAAATAAAATTATAAAGTTTAAAGTTTAAAATTTTATTCCTAATGAGAAGCCTGAGGTGACATTGGTGAGAAAAAGCTCCCTGAGATGATATGAGGAAGAAACCTTGACTCAGAAGGTAACCTCATCCTCATTTGGGTGACACTGGACAGTAAACAATGCAACTGTTGATAATGTCCTTTAGGTCAGTGTAGTTTCTGAGGTCATTATAGACTTACCACTAATTCCTTCCTGCCAAAAGCTGACTGATGCAACAAGGTTCTTGACTGTTTACAGCTGCAAACAGCTAACCCTAACCAGTAATGAAACAGCCTTTATTTGTCACATATACATTACAGCACAGTGAAATTCTTTCTTCGCATATCCCATCCTTGGAGGTTGGGGTCAGAGCGCAGAGTCAGCCATGATACGGCACCCCTGGAGCAGAGAGGGTTAAGGGCCTTGCTCAAGGGCCCAACAATAGCAACTTGGCGGTGCTGGGGCTTGAACCCCTGATCTTCCGGTCAACGACCCAGAGCCTTAACCACTTGAGCCACCACTGCCAGTATGACATGTTGTTTATTACTTCATCTTAATTTGAGGTGGTATCAATAATTCTGCTTCACCACACCATCCCATTGTTGATTATTTTCCCATATCTTTTATTCTTTAATTCAGTAGGAAAGGATACATTACATGCTTGCCTAGAAGCTGAAATCACATTATGGGGTCAGTAGGGATATGAAGGCAAGTGCCTGAACTTTACGTACCTGTGTAATCTCCAGCCAGCTGAAGATTTGCATCAGTGAAGAGCTGCCTTTGTGTTAAACTGACAGAACCGTGTCTGCTGGTCAGATCTCCAACCTCGCAAGCCAAGTAGGTGAGCGGGGCACAGTTAGAGCTCTGGGTTAAAGGATGGGGGGGAAAATACAATAAGATGGATATAGTGCCTCCCTTATATGAGCATAAAAATTTGTTTGTAAGGATAGCAATATTGGTTCAGGGTGGATATGGGTGTGGTGACTTTCAGGATGATTCCACCCCCATCTACAAGGGCCTCACTGAATGGTTTAATGAGTATAAATATCATGTATATCATATGCTAAGACCTTCACACCAGATCTCAATCCAAACCAATATCTCTACCATCAACTCCAAAGGAAAGCAAACCAGTGGTATAATACAGCACGTGTTTGAATTGTGAGGTATAAAAATCAGGTCTCACCTGAGCTGACATGTTGTAAGGGTTATAAATCACTCCATTTCCCGGACATCCAGCCACCGTTCCATTGACAAGACTTTCAGTTATGTACCAGGAAGCGTTTGTGACCTGGACCAAGGATGATACATGGTAATAAAATGTGGGATGTTGGTTAAAGCGTTGGACTACTGATTAGAAGGTTGCAAAGCCCTTAACCCTTATAAAACATAAGTTGTTCTGGATAGGGGCGTCTGGCAAATGCCATAAAAAATGAAAAATACCATGACCGGCCAAGGTACGTATGTGGTAGATGACCACTGAAATGAAAAGATGACCAAAGAGTTAGTGTTAGACTCTTGAGCAAAACCCATAACACCCAAGTGCTTTGGGCATTGGCGTGGATTCTAGCTTCTCTGAACACAATTCTATGGATAAAACTATTAGCTAAATGAGCTTAAAAGTAAAGTTAAAACAGCTGAGTTTAATTAAGCAAAACGGCTTGACTTGAAAGAGAATCCAGTCCAGACACTGAGAAGTTGATGGTTTTTAATCTTGCTCAACAGACCAACAGTAGAGATATGGCAGTTTAAGCATTTTGATAGTCAAAGCCAAAACTGATGCAAGAAGATGATGGGGAAAGACGTGTAACCGAACAAACACAACTCGGGACTTTTGAATCAAGTATAAAAGCAATTATTACAAAATGAATTCAAATGGTTAGACAAAAAAACCACAGAGAAAACTAACAGACAGACCAGTGAATTTAAGAACTAGAGGGCTGAGTAGTTGCTGCTAACAGTGTTGATGTGACACATAGTCAGAAGAATGAGTGCATTTAAAAGTGAAGAAGAATCCATTCCAAGCTTATAGTCTGATCTTGCGCAAAGGCCAAACTTTACAAATGGGACAATTCTGGGAGTTAGCTAGTGTAGCTAGTTATACTCACGTTAACAGTGTTAGACTCTCTGAGATCCACCAGCAGGGTCACATCACTGAAGCTGCCGTCAGGAAAACTCTGCTGGGACTGATGACATGTACAGAAAGCATTCAGGAGTTAACACTTTAACCCGACGTTTGATTTGACTGTTTAGTATTTTGTTGCTTTGTTACGTAGCTTTTCTTTTTCTTTGCTATTTTTTAGGCTTTAATTGGCGTTAAGTTGGTGATCAAGACGCTCTTGAAACCTCAGAGGTATGAACTGCACTTAGCGAATAAGAGAAGTTGTGTTTCCTGAAGTACCTTTTGGGGGTCAGTGTCATGTGTTTGTTTTGTTTTGTTGTGTTTTGTTTTGTTTTTTTTTGTTTCCTTCTCTGTTTCTCTATTTCTCTAAAGCTGCTTTGAGACAATGTCCATTGTTAAAAGCACTATACAAATGAATTGAATTGTTAGTTGGCAAAAGGCAATGATTAATGTACATGTTCGTGATATACACATTACCCTAGGAATGAAATATATATTGGAAGTTCACTTTGGTAAAGCAAGGGCTGATGAGCAAAACATTTTAAAAATTGCAGTGTCAAAATACTGCGTGTCAGATGTGTCGACTTTTGGCGGGTAAAACTGAAAGAGATGCAAGGTAATGCAATGGGAAATACAGAAATGGTGCAATGACAGCCTTTTCTAAAAAAACATTTCCCAGCATAACCACAGAACTGATATACGATATATAATAATTGTCACTGTTGCCCTTTTTTAAACATTAAATATTTTAAATGATGAAATGTAGCGGCTACATGAACTATATAGCGGGGTTGTTTTTCAAAGACGAATTAGAAAACACTACATGACTTGTTACAGGGCCAGCTACTGAGGCGTTAACACTTAGTGTCGGTCCCAAGCCCAGATTAAATGGGAGGGTTGCATCAGGAAGGGCATCCGGTGTAAAACCTGTGCCAAATCGAACCCAGTGGACCAAATGATCCGCTGTGGCGACCCCAAACAGTGAGTGAGATGTACAGAATGTTAGCTAATAATGTAACGTTAATCTGAATATTTGACGTTTCAGGAATTTTGTGGAAAAACAACCCTGTGTTAATGTCTAACTAATAGCCAATCACATAGCTCTGCTTTCTTAAAGGTCATCAGAGCGTCTCACACACACACACAACCATAATGTACACATGAACCCACGTTCGCCAATCCCTGTGAGGAAACAGTGTATACAACGTTAACGATCATTAGATACAGTAGAAGTGACGCGTTCGTTTCTAAAATCACATGATCTCCTCTCCTCTCATCTCCACTCCTCTCCTCTTCTTGAACATCCTCCACTCCACAGAATGGAGAGAAAGCAGACCGTGTCATCTTTTTGTGGCAGATTTAAAGAGACACCCTCTCTTTATCCTCTTTATCTGGTTGAGGGTGAAAGGGTTACGTGTGCCAGCTGGATTCTCTATTCGAGTGAGGTATGCATTCAGAGATGTTCAGCTGAGTCGCGTTGATTCAGTGAACAGCTAACCTGTCCTTAATTAGCTAGCCGCTAGGTTGCTGTTTTGGTGAGAGACTAGACATGATGTTGACTAACCGTTGTAGAGACATAGTGTCACAACCTTGTCAGGTTTTTAGTTTCATTAAGGAAAAAAAAAGGCATTACCAAGATTACTTTGCCCTTCACACTGCTGTTGAATATGGCCCTGGCGATGATCCAGTACCCGTCAGAGTTCATAGCTGTGATGTCAGCGCACTGCATCCTGCAGGATATTTAAACATTAAGAAGGAAACATATTTTTGGTCACAGGTCACAAGCATAGATGATTTGTCCCTTTATTTATTTTAGGACTTGTTCCATACGGTGTACTATAAGCACCCACAGTATTCACATGCTGTTCCTTAATTGTCAAATGGGTTAAAAATTGACTTCCATATTCGGTCTCTAGTTCCTGTTTTATTAAATAGCATCTTGAAGTGAGAAGTCTATCATGCATTGCTGTATGTATCGTCTTTCAAATATTTGTAAAAACTACTGAACTTAAAGTTGACCTCAATCTTGCTTCATTATTTTAAATCTTACATCGCAGATAAGCTTCAGAGTTTTACTTAGATACCTGACCTCATAATGGCTACCAAACATCACTCAGGTAAGCTGATATGAGGTGTGTATGTTTCATAAAAAATGTAATAATGGACTTATCTTTGTTTTTAGTAGGCTGAAGCCAACTATTTTTCAATGCACCACACCAATAGCCCAAGACTAAATGGAACTAGGATAGACATGAATAGGAATTACATAGAGATGTAAAATGTCAGTCTGCTCAAAGAGCAGTGAACTGAAACCCCAGGTGTGAGATTCAGTTCTGCAAAAGCACTTCAGAATTATTCATATGTTCATTTATTATTTAATTTCCAGGAACCACGTTATCCTGGTCAGTGGTAGATCTGAATACACTCTGGACGGATGTCCATTGTACACCATCTTTGGAGTAGCCAGTACACCCACTGGCATTTTTTCTGCACTATATCTGTGTTCCGCTTTTAAGGTTTCAAAGAATATCTGACTCATAAAAATGGTGTCACACACAGTTGACCAAACTGTCATCACCAGTTCAAACAAAAACCTTGCCTTCTATTAATAATAGCACTAAAACTGACCTTGATCCATTCCTGTAGTGTATAACCAGCGACCGTCCTATGATACTGTTGGGTCCACTCAGTGGCATGTTACTGTCCTTGTAATGGTTCTCAAATTGGTTCTGATCAGCTAGACTCCCAAACTTCCCGCTGATATCGCCAATCTCATACTGATCCACTGTGCCATTCCCTGGTGATGGAGACGTCGAGATATTCACGCCATATGGGTTGAAATGGCCCATGACATTCTCGTTGGAGCACGCCTCTGCTCCACTCGTTACTGGGAGTAGATGGACATGATATCCGCCAGCTTTGGCCTCCAAATTAGTCAGAGAGACATGGATGTTTGTCGGACCCTGGGGAGAGAGCTGGAAAAAGTTGACATTTCCCCCAGATGTCCCTGACCCATGCCAGGATCCAGTTTGACACGAGGGGAAGCGCAGGAGTGTGATGTTGGCACAGGCAATGCGAGGGGTAGTCTCATTGGGGCCGTGGATCACTACCGATCGACCAATCATGCTGCTTAGTCCAGACACCCAGGCTGTAGTGTCTGTGAAGAAATTCTTGCTAGGTAGTTTCCCCACATTTGCTGACAAATTCAGCATCTTGTGTTTGCTGGACAGGTCTCCGATCTCACAGGCAAAAGGACATTCCGGTCTACAGTTTACATTATAGCTACTTACGCTAGTGTTAATATTGTAAGGGTTCCAGTGTCCCCCAGTGGACAAACAGCAACCCTCATCATTGTCTGTCTCTGTGCTGATGGGGTATTTATGAATGTGCCAGTGGTGTTTCTGAGTTGCAGGAGTATTTGGTCTTCCGTAGGACAAGTCCAGGAACACTGAGACATCTGAGTAAGGGTTTTCTTTCAATTGGGTGAACAGGATAGTCCCCACCACTGGGCTCTGGAAGATGGCCCTGGCTGTGACCACTTCCCCAGGATAGCCGATGCTTGAGCAGAGAAACCTTGTACCGTCAGGCTGATGCAGAACCACAGAACGGCCGACAATGCTGTTCTGTCCAAAGAGGGGCAGATTCCAGTCTGTGAAACTTGCCTGGATGTCGTCTGCATTACTTAACAATCCATGTCTGGAACTGAGGTCACCAGTTTCGTAGTAGTCATGGGTTGAGCCAGGGGCTGGGGGATACACAGGTGGCTGAGTGTTCACATCAAAAGGATTCCAGTGGCCCCCAACATTATCATTGCTGCAGGTGCTCTCAGGGGGTGACCTCATCTGTGGGGTGGGAAACAGATGAACGTGGTATGGCCCAACCCTTCTGTTTAGGTTGGTGAGGTTCAGAGAAAGTGTTGTAAGGTCAAAGGGAGATGACTGGTGAAAGATGATGTTACCTTTCACCCCTCTCATGTCTATCAGAGCACTGACGTGCTTCGGTTCTAAAAGACGGATCTCAGAACACGTATACTCTGCGCTGGGTTTGAAGAGAGCGAAGCGAAATCCAGCATCAAGAGATGGGATCTCTAATCGGGACTTGACAGGTTCGAGAGGATTGCCTACCATCAGCTGGCCCGACTTTATCAGACTGTTTGGGTTCAGGCTGCCCAGCAACGCTTCACAGCTAGCAGCAGAGCTCCGAGATAGAAAAATACTCATGTTAGAAAAAGAGGAGTTATTCTGATTCAGACTGACCAGGTTAGAGAGAAGTGTGCCGTTCGGTTGCCCTAATACCTGCCGGAGGTAGATATTCCCAGCCACGACACTAAAGAACCGAGCCTGCCAAGTGATGACCTTTGACTCTGCTATGACCCCTGCACAGGCCTTGATGCCATTACATGATTCCACCAATAAAGAGCGTGCTTCCAGGTTGGGAATTTGCTGGAGCAGTTGGGAAATGTTAACTACAGAAACAGAACTGTTAACAGACAACATGAACACACGCTCTCCTATGTGGGCTTTCTCACAAGGCTGGGCTACGTGGCCGTACATCACTGGAAACTCTGTGAGCGTCAAATTGAAGGAGCCACAAGTTTCTATGTTTGGGCCACTGAGGTTTACGGCGGCTGTCTGTTGTACCGAGTCAAACTGGACCGAACCGGTGATTCCGGCCATGTTGAACCTGGACAGATACTGACCAAAAGAAGGACCTGAAAATGGAGACAAAAAAAGGAAGATACATGAGGAAGGTGGACAGAAAAATGAAGATGCATTCTCAGTGTTTTTACTAACAACATTATTCTGTGTTTACTAAACACTCTAGTATTACACTTGTTGTTTATCTACTCATGAAGGTGGACATGTCGTTTCCTGCATTCAGTAACGCCAAGTAGTCCCAACTTCCTATACTTAAACCTCCAGTTTACTAAAAAGCCAGCATGTCAAGCATGTAAATTGTACGTTATACTGGGTGAAGTCTTACAGCATGGTTATTATGGTGTTTTTGAAAGATTCTACTCCTGCCACACCAAAGACCCTCTCTCATCCCTTCCGCCTACAAGCCACAGGGAAAAATGTAGTGTGCATAAATACAGCCACATTCTACTGTTTTTTGCCCTGATATATCAAGTAAAAAGGCATTCTATAGTCAGTCATGCATAAAAGACCAGGTGCAGAAGTGCCAAAGGGAAAAAGAGAGGTTCGTACGTCATGGGTAACCAGGTTACGTATCTTTTTCACTGAAAACATCAACATCACCGGCTGAGATCACTCAGAAGCAGCACTTTTCAAACCTTTTTGAGGCGGAGAAATGACAGTTATCCTTTTAATGCTGAACTTAAACAGGTACTCTTTTTCTTGTCGCTGAGGTCTTCCAAGCATAGTGCCTTTGGTACATATCTCTTTATTTATCTTTTTTCGCTTGAAAGCGTGATCGACTATGTACGAATTTCTAGGTATGGCAGATGACACAGCCTATGAAGTATGCACTCACGAAAAAGGGAACTAAACGCTATCTTTCTTTGTGACTTAAGTGGTAATTTTTTTATGTGTACCTTCAATGATATGTACAGTTATGCTTTCTAGAGCACATGCACTTCGTGTACAGAAGTTGAAGCAACATGAGCCGGTACAGTTTAGTGGCATTTCTTTCTGAGTGTGTTGTAAGATTTTTTCAAAACTTTCATGTGCAAAGTCTAGCGAGTTACCCTTCTGCCTTCTACCTTTAATATGCACCTTCCAGCTCATAGCATAAGGAACATAACTGAACCGTATTAAGGTCATTTACAGCCTCTGGAAATTCTAGCTAAATTCATCCTAGAACCTGAAACTTATTTAACAACCTGTACAAATTATTTACCAGACAACGAGAACATGAGCAAAGTCCACATCTCTCTCATTTTTTTTTTTTTTTTTTTTTTTGCTAAACTGTTATAGAAAAATGAAAAAAGACCACGATCTCATCTTAATGCTTCAAGCAAGCAAATTCAATTATTCATCACAACACACACACACACATATCCCAGTTATCAATTTTGCTCCCACTTGAAGAAGACACACTCTAGTACCTGCTTAAAGAATATGCCAGACGACAGAACAGAAAAACAAGATATAATCCCAGCAAACTCACCGCACAGGGTCAGCAGGAGGAAAGCTGCTGAAAGGCACATGTTGGCAGCTGTGTGTGTGTGTGTGCGCGTGTGTAACTGTGAGGCTAGGCGTGTGTGTGAAAGGGAAGGTAAGAGAGCGAAAGATGAGTGTGGTTTCAGCAGGGACGCCCCCGATGAGTGTGTGTGTGTGTGTGTGTGTTCTTGAACAATTTCCTCAATTTCTTGTAAAAAAAAAAAAAAAGGTTGAGTGGAGGCAGGTATGGGGGCAGGAGCTAGCTAACACACACACACACACACACACACACAGATTATAATCTTTTGACTACATCCCTAGATTGGTCCCATAGGACATTTGGTCTCCACCTTGATATAAACACACACACACACACACACGTGCGCTTTATATGGAGTCCATCCTTCTCGTCTGCCTTGACTAGAATTTTGTTTTTCCTCCAGGAATAATGAACTTGAGCCGCTGAAGAGTGACATCCAATACAAGATCATAAAAATAACTCAAATTCTTCTTCTTTTAATGAAATAGGGTAATTAAAGTAAAGCCCATCAGCTCTATTTTTGGAAAGAGGCACCACTTCAGCCCTTGGGTCACGGGCTCTCCAGGAGAGCTATTTCAGTCTCTGATTACACTCACGAGAGGCAAGGACCACCTGAGAGAGAGAGAGAGAGACCTATAGATGAAGATAAACAGAGAGAGAGAGAGAGAGAGAGAGAGAGACTGACAGAAGGACACAGGGAGAGAAAGAGGAAAAGGGAGATGAAGGAGAGACTCAGAGGTTGAGACAAACAGGACGAGACAAAGAGTCAGAGAGACAAAGGAGAGAGAGAGAGAGGAGATAAAGAAAGGCAGACAGAGAGAGAGACAAAGTGAGAGAGAAAGAGGAGAAGGGAGACAAAGGAGAGACTCTGAGGTTGAGACAAAAAGGATGAGACAGAAAGAGAGAGAGAGAGAGAGAGAGAGAGAGAGGGGAAGAGATTGACATATAAAGTGAGAGAGACAGAAAGAGGGAGAAGGGGAAAAAAAAGTGAGAGAAGCCCGAAAGACACACAGACACACACACACACAGAGTTGACCTGTCCAGTGTTAACTTTCCACACATACTGTAATGAAGGATTCGTTCACACTGCAGGATAAATCTGATTTCTGTCCCATTTCAAACCAGTCTGTTCACACTGTAGATGGATTTCCACACTGGTTGTCATAGCAACACCACCCAACGCTCATCTATGTTGTTGTGTCAAAGGTGGCGTAGCACCTTAGAAGCTTAGAAAGAATTTTCCGTGGCTTATGTTTTCCAAAGATTCAAACAATTCCCCTGTTCAGTCCTGAGCTGTGTGTGTGTGTGTGTGTGTGTGTGTAGAGCTACGTGTTTTTCTGGTTCCTTCCATATCCCAAAGAACATGGACTAGCGTGTTCTTGGGATAGACTCCAGCACCTCCACCCTGCCTGTGAAGCACCCTGAAGTGCTTCATGAAGATGAGTAAACATTGTGTAATTATGAAAACACACAGTGATGTAAGATGTCAGAGAGCTACAGCGTGAAGTTGTGGATGATTTTCCTGTCAGGGATTCAGCTACAATACAGGTAAACAAATGTCCTCCTAATGATGGGAGCTCTGAATAAAGGTTTCGCTTTATTTTCCGTCTTTAATACGTTTTGAATCAAAATAAATCAGTAAATGCGTACAAAAAAATTGTAAAAAAAAAAAAAAAACAATTTAAAGGTGAAAAGTTGTTGGTTTGACGCCTTCGTTTACGTTCACTATTGAAGCTTTAAAGTGCTCGGGCGCCC